>NC_055980.1:8177344-8249844 GCF_018492685.1 Alosa sapidissima | reverse complement strand
CTGGGTAATATGAGCTGCCGCACTTATGAATGTAATTATGTCGGTATCAGTCTGCTTGTGTCATCTGGGTACATGATTGCTTGTGACACATGTTGGGTCGTTCGTGGCCGCCAATCCACAGGGTGTATGAAATCTTCCATCCCGACGCCTGCCCTTGATTAAATAAGACGGAGACTTCTGTTTTTGTTTCTGCATTTAAAAGGGGATTCAGGCTGTGGCGAGGAAAGAAGGGGGGGGGGGGATAAGAAACGGGAGAGAAATCTTTGATTTAATTCAGCACATGCATAATTAATTTCTTTCTCCCTCGGTTATTTATGCTGGTTTTTATTAAAAGTGATGTCGCCACCGAGAGGCTCACACTCCATGCAGCGGTTTGGCACTCTCACATCCGCACAACACAAAAACAACAGCAGCAAATGGCGCTGAGAGAGAGATGCAAAGATGGAAAACAACAGCATGAAGGAAGGATGGAAGAAAGGAATGAAGGAAAGAAAGGAGGAGTGAAGAGAGCGCTGCACTCCCCGCCCTGCCCCCCTCGTGGGAGGATTGTATAAGTGGGGTCTGGAGCGCTCGGCAGCGGTCACGTAATAACAGGGCAGCAGGCGGCCCTATGAATAACTCGCCCTCTTTAGGAGGGCCAGCGCAGAGTCCCCAGGGCAGGCCGAGGAAGAGGAAGACCGCGGGTGCGAGGAAGAGAGCGCAGGCAACCAACGGAGAGAAACCCGCCACGCGCCCGCACAGACAGACAGACCATTTTTTAAAAAGAGCGCAAAAACACTGCTAGAAAAGATCCTTCGCCAACTTTAGCTGATTGATTCATTTGACGCCACTTAATAATTGATATACTTTGGAGATATAATGAATGCAGGGACTGTTGGCTGTGTGCCAGCTGGAGGATAAGACGAGTGGTGACGTGCCAAACACCAAGACAGGAAAAACCCTTGTAGCATTCCCTCCTGGGGTTAGGAATGAGGCCCAGAAGATTGAGTGCAATTGTACAAGCATGTATGTGTCAGAGCGCAAGCTAGAACAATAGAGCTTCATAACCACAAGCAGCCTCTCCCAACGCACTGTAGTACAATTCCAAGCTGACGTGCTACTCTGTGACTTATGTTTGCACCCCACAAGTTGATTGTGTTTTTTTTAGCAATAATTAGGTCATCTGTTGAAATGCAGAATGACTAGACGTTGAAGGATAAGACTGTGGAGGTAGAATAAGAAATGCTGAAACTGTGATTTGTCATTACCTCATGGAATGTGTTGTACTTACCTTGTTTACTGGAACTCAAGGTAAAAGTCATAATTTAAGTCCATCTGGCACTAATGGTTCTCCCTTTCGTCCTCTTCAGGTGGATGGCATCCTGAAGGCGGTCTTGCGAGACGAGATCATCGCGTGGCACAAGAAGACTCAGGAGGACACGTCGCTGCCACTGTCCCCCGCTGGCCAGCCCGAGAACATGGACAGCCAGCAGCTGGTGTCGCTGGTGCAGAAGGCTGTGACCGCCATCATGACGCGCCTGCACAACCTGGCCCAGTTTGAGGGCGGCGAGAGCAAGGTCAACACGCTGGTGGCGGCCGCCAACAGCCTGGACAATCTCTGCCGCATGGATCCTGCCTGGCATCCATGGCTCTGAGCGGGGACTGGGAAGACTGTGGAGGGGTCACTTCCTCTAAATCTGGCCGTCAGAGGTCAATGCTGGAATTGTGATCTGAGGACTATCCTTAAGAAGACTGTCTAAGCTGGAAATGTGAACTGAAGACTGTTTAAGCGAGACTGAATATATTGGATTTTTTCACTCAAATATGGATTAAGATGCAGTGCTTAACTGATGGTGACTGACGGGAGCTGTGCTCACAGACATGATCAGCTTGTGTTCAGTCAGCTTGTGTTTGCCTTGGGTTAGCAAGGCTGGCTCAGTAGCAGTTGAGCCTCTCGTCATCATCTTGCCATTTAGTCACAGCTACAAGCGAAGGAAAGCAAAAAAAGAAATGGAACAACATTTAGCAAAAACTGGATTTACGACAATAGAGTTGATGTTGCTTTGTTTGCAGATGGCCTGCATTTTTTAAAAAGAAAAAGTGGCATAAGACCAACAGAACATACATCAACTTGAGCTCAAAGCTGTATTGCTTTTTCTCTCAGTGAAGATCTCCGAGGGACTTTTCCCTTCTTGATGTGAATGAAAGGAATAAGTGACTCTAAAGTCCTGTGGGCCCCTGCTCCCACTTATAGACATCAAGACAGTGAGCCAGGGCAGGTTACACAGGCTCCATGCAGACAGAAGTGAGCCATTGGTGTTTGATGATTAGGTTTTGATGGGGTTATTCTATGGTAATTTCTGAAAATAACAGACTCTGAACGTGATCACCATGTAAAATTTTTGAATTTTTTTGTTAATATATACTGTATGTTCTGATATAGTATTTTTGCATCATGTGGGAAGATGGACTTTTTTTATTTTACTTATCATTATTCAGATCACCGCTATGTTTGCTTTATGTTTTTAGTACTGAATTGGTATATTTCTACCCACAAAACCACTGCACACACTCTTTTGTCTCAAGAGGAGAATCTAAAGCCGTGCAGTCAGATCCCAGTGGTTGAACTACCTTAAAAGCTGTATTTGTCCTTCAGGATAATGTTGGTTTGACACTGATAGCCATGCACTCTAACCTGTACCCACAGACCTGTCTGTTTATTTTTTTTTAAGGTTTTTTTTTTTTTTTTTTTGTAAAGGCTTTCCTCTGTTTTGTAAAGGTACAGCACCCTCTGGCAACCTAAGTATTGTACCCTTGGCATTGTAAATATGCGTTTTTAATAAAATGCTTTTGTAGAAAAGAAATGGAAACAAAATGGCATAATGATAACATTTTTGAGTGCTAGATATTACCTTGCGGTGTTTGGCTGAGCCACTGTTGTTGAGAGGGGCCCGAAGTGATGACCATTATCATCTCAAGCTGCGGATCAAATGGCACGTCGACATCATGTCTCGACTTCTGAAAGCCTCAATCCACTAATCCAGCCACTGCACTGTGGTGTAACCTGTGAAAAGCAGAAAATGAGATGGTTTGGGATTGTGTGTGTGTGTGTGTGTGTGTGTGTTTGGGGGGAGGGGGCTGAAGGGCATTGTGAGGGAGGGGGAAGTAACCTTCAGGTGTTTATTTTTTCCTGCAGAGTGTGTGGGTGGGGGGTTTGAGTTAGGGGCAGTTTTTCTTTTTTTTTCTTTTTTCTTTTTTTTTTTCTCCCCCCGCTGCTGGCTTCATGTGGTTTGTCCCAGTCTGAACTCTGAGTCTCAGACACTGGACTGCAGGGGGGAGTTTGGCAGAAGTGTGGGGAGGAAGGGAGAAGAGTGGGAGTGAGCGAGCAAGTGCTGGCCAGGTCAAAAGCCTCTTATACTCTCTCTCTCTCTCTCTCTCTCTCTCTCTCTCTCTCTCTCTCTCTCTCTCTCTCTCTCTCTCTCTCTCTCTCTCTCTCTCTCTCTCTCTCTCTCTCTCTGTGCTCACCTCCTCCCATCTGATTAATCCCTGTCAGTATATCAGCCAGGCTCCTGTCTGCTCTGAGTTACACGCCGTGTCAGCACAGACTTCAATCCCATAAACCACCACTGCCCTCTCCTCTCCGCTCCTCACCTCCGTCTGACCGCTCTCCCAGGCCTGCTGCTCGAGACCCTCTCCCAACCAGAGGTGTTTATTTTTACCTCTCTTTTTCCGTCCATCACAGCTCTCAAAAAACTCGCTTTTCAAAAGGCACACATACAGAGAGTGAGAGACAGCACCCTGCAGACATGGTGCTCCAATTACATTTTTAGAGTAGAGAGAAAAAGCTAACATTATTTATCATTTTAAAAAAAATTATCTTCTCTTGATTGCTTTTTTTTTTTTTCCTCCCCCCTTTCTACCCGCAGGCCGTGGGCTCTCTCTTGCTGCATACACTCAACACACACACTCTCTCTCTCTCTCTCTCGCACACCCATGTGACTCGTCGATCTCACTTTCAGACAGGTGCGCCTTGAAACTTTCCCCCAATTTGGGGGAAAAGAGAGGGAGGGAGGGGGGTGGAGGTGTTTGTGTCGAACATGTCAGAGACGTGTTGGATCCAGCCAGCCTGCTGTGTCTTACCCAGTACACACACACACACACCATTCTTTATCTCCCCCTTGCTGATGTCTAGACTGATAGCGGTGAAGTGAGAGGGGGCCTGGGTGATTGATGTGGCCCTTCAGGGATCGCAGGGGAGGTGATTGGCAGAGACACTGAGCACAGGGAAACTCAACCAGCAAAACGCCTGCCAGGAAAATTATATTATTTAGAAGGGTGGAAAAAGGAGGAAACAAGAGGGAAGAAAAGGTGGAGGAGGTGGGGGGGGGGGTGTCTTTAATGACCTCATCTGTCAACGATGTGAAATTAACAGAATGCATCTGAGTGAAGGGGAGGAATGTATTGAGGCACTGAGGGTAAACGCACAGAATGTACAGAAGGGAAATAAGGGGCTAAGTGTGTTTGGCTTGGAGGGAGGGAGGGAGACGTGGATGCTTTCTTTGAGTGTTGTCGTCCCCCCCCCCCCCCCTCCTCTTTCCTGTCGTTCAGGAGTGAATTATTCCCGAGGCTGGAGCAGGTGGTAGACGGGAGGCAGAGGCTGTCCTAGTGAGCGGGTGAATCTCGACACCCTAAAATAGCCTCGTGTGTTCGTCCCTTCTCCAGGAGCACTGATGCGTGCACACAGACACACAAAGGGAAAAAAAACACTGAACAGGTCTAATAGGATATGGTGACCATGTTTCCTTCCCCTGGGTTATTTTAAACAGGCAGGAGAACTGTCCTTTACCAAACTCACTGCTGCTGACGCCTCACAGGGTGAGCTACATCGGGCACGTAACTGAAGCGTTCTGTTCAAGTTGTGTCTTCTGCAACTATTAGCTTCCACTATGATCAATGGAAATGGCTACGCCAGTGGTGATTGCGACGCACACGTTAAAATGTATTCTAAAACTATTTTTTACGCTCTGTGAACTGCTCGTCATTAATTAATGGTCTTTTCTTACAGTGCTTTAAGAGTACAGTTCTGTGTAGAGACGGTCTTTTATTTTTAGTTGCTATAAGCCACTATTGGAAAATCACAGGAAACCAGGGAAATTGGTCCATTGATGTCTAATCCATCCACCCCAACATATCCAGCACTTACCTGTCACACCTCCAACTCTGGGTTTCTCCATTCTCACTCTACATTAGTGCGGGACCCTTGACCCACATTGGCCCCCTGGTTATTACAGCAGGGCATTTCCCACAATGCAGCAGTGTTTGTGGGCGGACACTCGCTCTGAGAAATAATGAGACGACGAGCCATCCACTCTTGTCCTCCGACATGAACCTCTGGCTGCGGTTTCCACGGCAATGGGCTATATATTCTCAGTTCCATCTGTCATCTGAAGGAGCGGAGGAGGTGGCAGACCGTGGCAAACAGCTCAGGACCTAGCGCCTCTGAGGCGTGTCTGGCAATACGTTTAGAAGCAATGCTGTAGCCTGGTCAGCCTAACGTCACAGCCTTACACTTGACCGTACGTGGACCACACATGGAGAAATGTTCCCATTAAGGGACATGTGCTCTGCAGCAGCGTGCGCTCGGCCCGTGTGGGATCCATTGTTCGTTGCACGATTGAAAAAGTGATCAGTGTGCCTTTGTGTAGCCGCCTGTTGCTGAGGAACCTGCGCCCCACACACCTGGAATACATTTTCTCAGCAGCCAAGAGATTGAGAGATAGAGTTCATTATAAAGCACTGTTTACCGTGCAGGTGTTGGCCTAAGAACACAGGAGACACACTGCACGGCAACAACACAGGCATTCAGCTTTGAGATGACCATCTTAACCATCTTAAAACCCTAGTCTGATACCCACACACACACAGACACACACTTCTACCCTGAGGCAACACTAACAGGGCTAATACTCAGAGCTGTGTTGACTTCACGCCTTTCCAAAGTGAAGCTTTAGAACATCAGCATCCATTCATTGATCAGTGTCATTACTGTGAAAACCCCAAGGCGGCCTTTGTAACCATGACAATGCCTTAACTACCAATTGTGCAATGTGCACAGCTTATTACTTCTCTCCTCTTGGCGTGATTAGCTGGCTGATGGCAGGGCGGCAGTATCTAACGCAGCCTCCGATGACACAAGAGTCAGTGGTACAGTTGGCCGTACGCCAAAGATGTCCGAGAGAACGGGCCGACTCGTGACTGCCCTCCACTCAAATGTGTCACCACAGTCTGAGGAGCATCGCCACGGACGTGCCTGAGTCAGATATTCCGGCACGAGGTGCTTGAGCAGGATTTTAATACTCTTACACAAACTCTTAAGGGCCTTCAAGGCTAATTTTACATTTTTCTCTGTGGATTGCCTGGGAGGCGCTTCAAGGATAAAACTATTAAGTCTTTTAATAGATTTCATTTTTTTCCCCTCTTAAGTATTCTCCAGCTGTTAAAATGTACCCTTTTCAAAACAGCCAGTGTTAACAGTCTCAGTTTGATAAATGAATTAATGTCTTAAAGAATTAAGCCATAATAAGGACTTTTCTATTCAGTTGTATTAATTAAAATAGCAACCTATAGTATTACTGCAGAGACTCTTTATCAATGGGCTTCATTTGTCTCCAAGACTGCACTGCACACAAGATGATCTTACAGCAGGAATTGGCTGTTAGACTATTTCCATTGTGGTAAGTTACTGAGACACTTTTATGAAGAGCCACAACTGGATGGTCACATATAAAAGGAGGACATCATGGCTGTATAGCTTATGACTCAGCTTTGAACCAGTCTAGTCATTTGTCTTTATTTTATTCGAATTTCCCATCATTTATATTCCTAATCTAATCTAATTCCTAATCCTAAATAGGGTTTTAATTCATTTGATCACAGTTCCGCTGTAGAACTACATTCTTCTCACCGAGCAAACTCTTTGTTTGGGGAGAAAAAACAGGGTCTTAACAAGACTTTTTCTCTCTCTCTCTTTCTCTCTCTGTTTCCAGATGATGGGGCAGTTCTCCCTCTGTCTTCTCCTTGTAGGTTCATTCCCTGGGACTGCCGGTGTGTTTGGGCCTTGTCAGAAGCACCTCACATCCTGAGCCAATTAGCCACTCTCTCTCCGAGCCCTGCTGATCTCTTGGCAGAGCAAAATTGAAGGAAGAGCCCTTGTGTGTGAGTCTGACAGCGTGTCCTCTCCTCACACACACACACACACACTCCTCACTCTTCTTTCACATCCACAAACACACACACACACACACACCTACACACCTCTAGCCTTGCCGGCTGATTTAATTTGTTTGGTAATATGAGAATTGGCATGTTCGGCGTAGACCCACTCCAAAGTGAAATTGGACAAGGGCACTGGAGCTGCAGCATGTAAAACTGTTTCACCTTGACAGCTGCCTGAGTGGCCTGATGATTGCCAGGAGAGAGAACCTGAAAGGAGGGGAGCAGACACCAATTCATTTGCCGTCCGCCGAGGAGGGATTCAAGTCGGTGTGGGTGTCAAGATGGGATGGAAGCGTGTGTGTGTGTGTGTGAGAGAGAGAGAAAGAGAGAGAGGGAGGCAGGTATACCTCTGAGGGGAGCATAATAGTTCTAGTCATTCTTTTTAAACAGCATCACACCTATGCCCACGACGCTGCAGTCACTGCCTCCCAACACACCGTAGTAGGCCGACTCACTGCTGCTCCTCATCCAAGCTGTCTGTCATTTTCCTTACCGATAAGATGGCCACAGCCTCTTACCCCTCACGGCTTTGTCTGATGCTGGGTGTAATCCATAATAGCCATTCTTTTCCACTCTCCTCCTCTAGTCTGGAGAGGAGGGGGGTTATATGTCTTACTGGTACTCCAAGAGCTCAATGTAGAACGTAGTCTTTTTCTCAGTCCTGTTGGCCACTGCCCGTATATTGATTGGTTCAGACATAGAGAGATGCTGATTCAGCTCAGGGAAGACCGTAATCAACTTTACTCTGACCGGAGATCTCCAAAGCCGGCCAACATTAATTGGGTTGATTCCAGGCTGTCGGCTCTGCTGTCTGCCGTCATAGATCACAGCGCTTTGACTGACAGTGATGCATTCCACGGGGGAAAAAGAAGGCCATGTTTTTTTGCTGACTTCCACTCACTGTGAAGTTTTGTTTTGAGGGGGATTCTCAGCAGAAAAGGGAGCTTGAAGGCTGCCCTAACATCATGCAACAGAAGAGGGGCAAAATCACATCTTCATCGTCCATATGAAAGTCACACTCCTCTGTTGTGGTGTCATTTGGCTGCCTGTAAAAATGCACTTCGTCCCCGAATTCCCAGAGCACTTTAATGCAGCCGCAGTAAAGCCAAGAGTGTGAGGGCACAGCATTAGTCACTATTAAGAATACGGTGTGTGTGTGTGCTGTGGAGGAAATGGGCCGTGGTACCTCTCTCGGCTTCCTGCCGCGTCCTGTCACGACGAAGGCTGGACATGTCGTGTGGGATGGTAGTGTGGGTGGGGGGATGTTAGGACACACACACATACACACACACACACACACACACACACACACCAGCTCATTTCCACCTCCAGTGGAGGGAGACCGCCTCTTTAGCCTGTCAGCGACGGCTGTCCACCCCGAGGGGAGATTGCCCATCAGAGCCAATCACGGTGCTGGTGCCGACACCGGCACCGCTCAGGTGCACACACACACCATCACCAAGTGACCAAACTTTTGCAGCCTGCGTGGCTCACACTACAAGTTGCAGGTGGTCAGTTTGTTGTCAGGTTATTTATTGACATTTACCACCGTCGGGTTTTGTTTTGAACATCATTTTTCAAGTTATTTTAACACACCAACATTTTATGACTCCCTCAAAAACAAATACCAGTGCAATAAAGTTTGGTATTGGAATGCTTTCTGTTAATCATCACACTATTGCTCTCATATTATGACTTTTTATGTTCCAAATTTATGATTTGATGACTCTTTTAATCCTACTCACTGTAGTACATAGACTGCTGTCTGCTTTAGACTGTAAGAAGCTGAATTCTCAGTAGAGGAGGATCGACCATTACACTGCCTGGCCCTCTTAGTTTACATCGTTAATGATGCCCATTGACCGCTCCATTTGTCTTTATGTGGCGTAATAATCGTTAAATATGGCTGCTGTTCTATCAGTAGATCTCTGCGGCTCTCGCTGATAGAGCTACTGGGATTGCCAGCCTATTTCCAGGCGGCCAAGATTGCTGCGCGGGGAATCCCGCTTACGGTCTTTAATTACAGATTTCATACCTCAGTGGGTTTGAGGACTTTTTCTTGAGGATCCCCTACCACCCTGTTTTACCACGTCCTCCTGGGTCGGTACCTCATAGATCAGAGATGCCATTTGTACCATGGACGTGTAACACACATTTTAACGTTCAGTGAGAGTCTGTATTGCCTTAACCCTGTGGCGGCCATGTGCTATTTTGTCTCGTTTACTTCCTCTCTTCATTCATTCTGTTGGGCATGGCGTGTGAGGGTAGTAGGCTCCGTGATTTGGAACTGAGCCCAAACTGATAACAGTTCTTCGGTGGGCTTTTGTTTCCATTTGGTCGGCAGTGAGGTGTGTGTTTGTGTGTGTGCGGTGTATGCTGTGTGCGTGTGCGCACTGTGTTTATTTGTCTGCTTGATTTCCATAAAAGAAACATCACACTAAATCATGGGTGTGCTGGGTGCTCCCTCCATCTGCATAAACCATTAGACTCCATTACAAACAATGTGTTCAAACTAATGAGCAAAATGTCTCTCCCAGGAGAGCGAGAGAGAGAAAAGAATACACACTACAAAGAAATCAACTAAAACCTAGTTTACAGTGCAGGGAATCCTATTTAGCCAATGCTGCTATCTCCCTACCCCTCTCTACTTCCTCTCCTGTATCTCTCTCTTTCTTTTTTCTATCTTTCTCTTTCTCCCTTTCTTTAATGCTGTCTCTGTTTCTTTTCTCAGCACTAATGAGACATGTGAGGATGATGCAACATGTTAGGATTAAATGAGTCCTAAATTAGCAACATAATATACAGTGCATCAGCATTATGAAGATTAAGACTTCCTGCTTTTATGAAGCTTCCTCCTAGATGAATCTCTGAGCACACGATTACATTTTAGAGCACCTTTGACAAGAAAGATGAGGAAGATGATGCTCGACCTGAGCTCACAGACAAGCCAGAAAATTCAAGAGCGTGTTTCTTTTTTAACTGGGCAAAGAGAATCTGAGGCTGATATGTTAATGAAAATGCCATATACTGTACATATTGAAGGTCATAGAAAATACCTTCCAGCCCTATTTGAAAATAAAGGGGCAAATCCAGGGTCATACAGTAGATTTCACGCACAGCCATAGAAATGTGTCAATGGAAATTGTCACAATAATGTAATGTCATTCAAAACTGAATGACCTATTTGACCAATTCTATATGTTTCACTTTATAGTCCAGGTACATAGTAATTGTAACAGTCTGTTCATTTGTATATTAATATGCATATAAATAAATATGTAAAATTGTATTTTACAGAATAGAAAAAGCAGTAAATTAATAAGTTGATAATTGCAAGCCAATATTCTTCATCGCCGTTTTTAAATAGAAATGTATCACTGCTTCCATTTTCCTGGGCAGGCTAATGTAATGTCACGTCCAATATTATTTCCATTGACATGACAGACACAATTTATTTCCTAATACTCTCTGAGGGGAGTGAGCTCAGCAGTGCCATTCAGTCTTGGTGATAGCCATCAAACTTCAGGTCTCATTTCAACCAGGGCTGAACCATCTCAGCCGTGAAAAGCGGGGGAGGCCTTCTTTTATGTCCTATTTTCTCCGTCTGTCCTTCTTTCCTTACAAACATGGTGAGGTATTGCTATTTGATGTACCTCACTTTGGAATTCAATACTGTCATAATCTATTCTCTCTTTGGATGCTTGGTGAGTGTGGGGTAAAAGCTTTTAACAATAGACCTTGGTACACTTTTTCTGACCATCATGCTGGAGGGCAAGATCATTAGGATCATCCAAATAAATCATCCAGTCGAAACGTTTCATTAGCGCAAGACTGGTGCTATAATTCTCCATCACCTTGAAGATAAGCAGTATGCCAGCTCTCATTTCTTCTCGTTGGCAGATGAAAAGAGTTGCTGTGACACCGGGCTCCCCGGAGACGAGCCAGCAGGGAAGCGAATGCCAACAGCGAGTCGGCGTAAGGCGCGGACAGCATAAATACAGCGAGCGAGTGAGCAACACTGCTTGATCAGCCAAGGAGTGAAGCTCCTTCAGACCTTGAGAAACTTTGCTGGGTCCAGCAGCATTTCACATAGCAAGCGAAACAAACAAAAAAGAAAATAGGAAGACTTGTTTGTATTCAGTCATCAGCATACTTGTCAAACCCAGTGCACTGCATGCAGTCTTTTTTCTAGAAAGAATAATCGCTTAAAATACTGTAGTCCCCCATATGCTTACTGTAACTACTAGTGACTGTGAGCACACACAAGTAGGCTACGAGCTGAGCCAAGACACTCCTTCACTGGGCAGAACATGCAAGGTCATGATTTCAGCGGTTGTATGGTTGCATGAGAAACACCCAGACTACCCCATTTTGGTCTATTTTCTCTTTCACTTGCAAAGCTGTTTGGGGACTTCTAAATTGTGCATGTACACAATCCTGTTGTGGTGGGGGGGAAAGGCATGCTATTTTCAGTTCAGTGACTTGTCAAAAATAGGGGCAAAAGGCTTCCTGGGTCCCCAGCATCTGTGTCAACTCCTTGTTGTGAAGACCTGGAGACTCCATGGCTTTAGGATGAGCTGAGGCAGTGCAGAATGGGACCAAATGAGCTCAACCTGACCCAGTGGTAGGCCTATAGTTTGGATTTTAAGATGCTTATTTGTCATATTTAGCTTATTTTTTGGCAGGTAAACCACTAAACTACAGCTTTATCTAAATCATGTCTCATGCATGAGCTAAAGTGTGACAGTATTGAGCTAACCCACCAATGTTTGTGCTTAGGATATTGCTCATTGTACTAAATTAGCAAACAGATTTTGCCTCATTATTAATTTACCTCATATTTAATTTACCATTGCTTCATATTCAATTTACAATTTTTTCCATTACCATGTCAAGTGAATGTATTATGTAATGCCTTCATATGGATATGCATTCAAATTACCACTAGAAAATAATCCATGCTAAGTCATTCTCCATTAAGGTAGGCCTACCACAAGGATCATGGTGTTTCATCCAGTTCTCTTTGCTGTATGTTAGGGTTGTGCCGATGGACGATATCATCGTCAACCATCACGATGGAAAGCAACCATCGTGATTCCACGCCCCCACATGCCAGTCACTAATTCCTGCTGTAACAGGCTAAAACGTAAAAAAAAAAACATTTCCCTGAAAATGAAATTGAGCCTACTGTAAAGGCTGTCAACCAAACAGTTATCTCGTATTAGTCTACCGTCTTGTAAAATAAAATACTTATTAGTCTACCCTCTTATTATGACTGCCGCGCAGCGAAGCGGCGGTCATATAGGTTTAGTCAGATTTTTTTTTTTACTTTTTCGCATGCCCAAATTTCCGTCAATGATTCCCGGGACACTGAAAGACCGGGATACACGAAACTTGGTGGACATGTAACCCCACATGGATAGCATGGAACCATCGTTTTTCGTTTTGATCTGTAGCCCCCCCGCTGAATTGGACCCCCCGAAAGGAGGGTAGGGCAGACACAGTTTTCTGTGAATATCTCGAAAACCGTAGGGTTTAGGAGGACCATTTTTTTTTTGTATGTTGATCTCAAGGGGCCATGTCAACCCATTCCATAACCACTCATTTCATGTATAGCGCCACCTAGTTAAACACAAAAAAGTAAAAATGAGGTGGTGTAATTGAAGGTATCTGTGACCTAACATAGTCAAAACTGCACGAAATTAAAAGTGTAGGATCATTATGACACCCTCTGAATGCATGCCAAGTTTTGTGTACTTTCGTTCATGGGGGGCCTTACAATAAAATAATGTATGTGTACATTTAGTGACGTATACCAACAAGGATTCCCGGGACACTGAAAGACCGGGGTACACAAAACTTGGTGGGCATGTAACCCCACATGGATAGCATGGAACCATCGTTTTTCGTTTTGATCTGCAGCCCCCCCGCTGGACTGGACCCCCCGAAAGGAGGGTAGGGCAGACACAGTTCTCTGTGAATCTTTTATGGTATGTTGGTCTCAAGGGCCCAAATCAACCTGGCTCATAATCACTCATTTGTGATTTGCCCCCCCCCCGCCCCGGTCAAAAATGAAAATGCAATATTATTCTGCTTTAATCGCCCCTATCTTCAGTTAAGATGTTCAGAACTGCACCAAATTTTATGTGTATGATTGACCTGGCATTCTCTGGGGGTCTGGGGGTATGCCAAGTTTCGTAGAATTTCATCCATGGGGGGGGGCTAAAAAAATTAGGTTATGTGTACATTTAGTGACTGTACACTCATTGGCCTGTAAATGGCGGTGCACACATATAAACATGCACACACACAGGCACCCACATACTATCGGTATTAGAACGGCCGATACATAATTACAAATTCAATAGGATCAAAAGAAAGCCAAAATATTCATCATCATCATGGCTGCATTTTCAGTATTGGCGATAAGTAGTCGTTTGTCCACTAGATGGCGCATCGTTGCAGTGAGACGTAATTTTTTTGGAAGTTAAAAGTGGGTTGAAAAAATAATGGACACTTCCTACAAGGACTGTAATTTACCGCAGCGAACATCTAATAAGGACAGGACGATGTTCACATGAAGTGTAAGTGAGGATGAAGTGAGGATGTTTATCGGACATGCTTGGTTTTTACTGCAGGTACGTTAATCTTGTAATATCAATAAGGACCTAGGTAATGTTACCGTTAGCGTTGGTTGAGTGATGGAGGCCCATTTGATTGATTGCATTTGTAGAAAACTATAAATGCGGTTATACCAAGCAAATTGATAGCAGCACTGTTTGTATCTTTCGACTGTCATTTATTGCACGTGCTACAAAATCATTCTGTGCAATGGAAGATTTACCAACGTTACACCGGTCTGATACAGTTTTGCCTATACATGCGTGAGACTGAGACGCCTGTTTATTTTGTTTTAAGTGCGTGCAGGGTGTGAGAGGGGAATCGATGTGCTTTGATTCCAGCTTGGTAGTTGTAGTCTGTGAAATTAAAAAGCACGTGTGTGTGAAGTATCCAAACAATGACACCTTCATTTCATTATGGCTGCTTTAGCAACACACCTTAAGCTACTGTGTAGTGGGTCCCATTTAGAAGTGGCTACTTCATTCGCGCTTTCCTTGACTCATGGAACTGCGTGAATGTTATTACAACTTTTCGCCACGATATGGCAGTTTAAGTCCGCTTGATACTGTAAGTCGTAAGCCATTGGTTTCCAAAGGAGATTTTATTTGTGTCGCCAGCATAGCCTATTGACAATTTATGTTGTAAATAGGCCTACCTTATAATCCTACCTGTAGCTTAGGGAAGCTAACCGCTTTCTATTAGCATCTAGTTTGTTAGTTACAGTTTTGTCATAACTCCCTAATGCATTTTTGCATTTAGAATAGCCAGAGCGTGTATATCTCAATCTGAAAATTAAACAATATCGGGTGCCTGGACTAGGCTGGGTGAACCCAGCCTGATCTGCCCGCTATTTATTTTTTGATTTCTTAAAAGATTGAGCTTGGTCTGATGAAAGCCAGACTAGCCATGGACCTCAGTTACACAATGCAAGGGAACATGAATCAGCCTATATTTGCACGAACAATAACGGACAAAAGCTCTTCAACTTTGGCCCGTTAAAATGTGTATGAACAGTCTAGCGACGCATTTCATCAAGGCCCATTTGGACATGCCAGTTATTTGCACCACTGGTTAGATGTAAAAAAGCATTTCGTTTCAGACTACTGTTACTTAATTTGTGCATTAACAATAATGTTTTAGACTACTGTTACTTAATTTGTGCATTGACAATAAAGTATTACATGAACTAAAGATGACTAAAATCTTATGTAGAAGAAGAAATATTCACAAAAAATCCATCCATCCAAAAATGACCTTTGTTTTTGATAGCTGTTGAAAACGGCATGGAACTGACAGAGATGTTTTTGTTTATAAATACATAAAAAATAAATAAATAAATAAATAACATTATGCTGATACCTTTTGCTTTTCCCAAATACAATGTAGCCTACAGGTGTAAGTGACCTTTCATCAATCCAGTTGCAATGGATGAACTGTGATGACCTGCCCTACTTGTGATTGTTTAGAGATTTTAAAGGTTTTATAACAATGCTACATCTTCTTTGGCTATTCTACAATCTATTCACCTTTTCAGCACAAGTAGGCTACTTTCTGTGCAGACGCACACACACACTCAGGCATGCCAAACAAGCATACACAAAAGTTTCAAGAGTGGGGGATGGAGTAAAAGATGGAGACAAATTGAAGTGTGATTTATTTTCGCGGAATGGATGTACAGGACTGAGCGGCGGTCATATTTTGTACCGCTATGCGGTACATCTAGTTCAAATAATTACTGACTGTGACGTGAATGTGTAGCCTAATTGTCTTTTTGTAGCCTACATGTCTCGCAGGCCTATAGCCTATATTGGACGTAATAGGTAGCCAATGTTTTCAATGGATCAGAAGGTAGCCTATTCGTCTTTTACTGTAAGGCTTGTATTTCATGCATTTAGCAAAAGTCCCAGACAGCAGCGGAGTGGTAATCGGGATTCGTTATTTGTAGAAGTGTTTTTACTTCGCCCTCCTATATAGCCTGGACTGCGCGATCGCAGCACTTTACTTTCACTTCCAGCCGCCCTCATAGTCAGCATAGACGGTAGCCTGATAACGTGTAAGATTTTAAATGAGTGACCACGATAAGTGGTCTTAAGTAGCTTTTTTGTAGCTTTTTTAGCTGGGCCCAGCAAAGGCTGGCAATGTGTAATATTCCGCTGGTTGGCACACGCAAGTGTTCAGATTGATTGTCTATCCGTCTTACACAACAATTTTCTTGGAGCAGACACAACTTCGGTAGCCTGGTCAGTATGTCTCCCCCCCCCCCCAGCCCCCCCGGACACTTTGAGGCCCAAGGCAAAGGATTCCGACAGTGACAGTGATCTTGTCCCTCACGACTGTTTCACCTAGATCAACATCATAATCATCATCATCATCAGTAGAAGAATATGTAGTGCAAGTTGCCGGTGGTGGTGCATCAGTAGCCTACCACAGCTGCTGCAGCTAGCATTAGCTACACCACCCAGCTCAGCAGATGTTGCAGATGTTGTTGCATCACTGTCCAAATTACTTTCTTCCGTGGAAGAATTCTTCGACTGGAAGAAGTTGGTTAATTTAGGCAATTTCTTTCTAAATTCTTCCTCCTCCCTTTTTCTTTTTCGTTTATCACTTCCACGCTGTCAATCGCTCAACTCCACACCTCACCAAGACCTTGTTCAGACTAGAAGCTAGCTAGTTGCTGCTATGGTGACAGGAAGCGGACCTGCAGTCAATTGATTTTATGATGAGTTTATGAGCAATCATGAGGCAAAATATTTTTTCAATATTTATTATGGATAAGAATATAAATAATTTGGATGCGGTGGTCATTTATTAAAAAAAAAAAAAAAAACAATATGGGGATAACGAGGGCCCCTGGTGGCCGAGGCCCCAGGCAATTGCCTGACCATGCCTAATGGCAGGTCCGCCCCTGTGTACACATCGTCAAATGCCAATTTAGGCGACATCGCCCAACCCTACTGTATGTACTACTATGCTTGGTTGGTTAAATGATTCACTTGCATGGCTTTTCTTATCCTGGCTAATGTGGATGACTGAGTTCCACCAATGCCTCGGCTCTATCAGATGTCCCTGCATGAAAGATGGAACACAACATTCAACTTGACCTTTGAGCCTGGTCTGCATTGCATACAGCATTGGCACTCAGCTCCGCTCCTTGATAGCTCTCTACTCAACTCAACTGATGACCAACTCACCCTCACATTGTATGTATTTCTCAGTTCTGATAACTGAATATTTTTCTTCATATCAGAAGAACCATTACGTTCCACCTACATAGGTAGGCTACTCTGCACATCTACTTGACCCACTAGCAGGTGATGTACAGTATACGCTATAAAACATCGAACAAGAGTGGCTGCTTGAAAAACCCCAGTGAAAGCTCATGAGGGCTGCTCTGATGGTGATGTTGTTTGTTCCTGCTTTATGGTTCTTTCTCTGGGCAGTTATGCTACCAGCTTTGCTTAGAGCATCAACAGGGCATTACTTACCTTAGCTTTAGCATTAGCCTACATGTGTGCTAGCTAGAGGGCTGCTTTGTTGGTGATTTTGTGTTTGCTGCTTAGGTTTGTTGTTGTTGTTGTTGTTGTTGCTTTTTGTAGTTAACACACATCATGTTGTGTGTTAATTAGGCCTGGTTGTCGATTGCACACTGTGGGAAATCCTTCTACCTATAGAACAAGGATTAACACCTCTCCCTTGTTTATCTGAAAAATTCATCTTCACCCTTAACATTCATAATCTCCCTCCTCTATTCAGTTCCACTCTCCAGCTATTGAACAGCGGACTCTCCAGTGGAACAGCGACATCCTTGGACAGTTGTTAATATGTTTTATTTGCCATACATTCATGGTATATTTAATATGGTATTGCTGAAATTGTGCACTAAAACGTCAGATTTGTCTGCAGTCAAGAGAAAATGATTTCCCATAAGACATTATGTAATGTATAGCTCTGCCAGCTGTAGGTGTGTGAATGACTGTGTGGAGCTGGTGGAGTGGACTCCCAGTGTCAGTAGCCCGTGTCCCCATTGACGACGCCTCACACTGCACATCTTCTCACACCTGCCACTGATCTGAGTACAGACACGGCAAATGGATGACATCAGCACCGCAGTGGACCCAGTGGTCTGTTTCCCTCCACAGCAGAGACAGACCGTCCCGCAAGAGAGAGGCCGTGTTGCTGAGAGTGATCCGCTTGGGCGTCATGAGGCCTGTCGGCTCTGGGTAAGAGTGAGAAATGGTGATCAAAGCTCAAGTAGAGGTGGGATTGAATTCCTGCAATTTTAATAGCTTTGGCAATTAAAAAATGCTCGAAGTTGGCTGAGGAAGTAAGGTTTCCCCAATCGCATTAAAATGGGAACCTTTTTAATTTTTTAATTAAAAGAAAAAAAATCTGTTTTCAGAAATAACTAGGATTTGCTCAGAGGGAAAATGAAAAAAAGAATCATCTAAGAGGACAAATGAAAGGCAATGAATATCCTTCATAACAGTACTCTGATCAATGACAGTTTTTTATGTCAACATTACTTCAAAAGGTCACTGGATGATAAAAGATTACATCAACAGATACCATGAAAGTCATACTAATCAACTAATGTCACACATTTTGGGATCCTGAAATGCCATATTGACATATTTCTAATCTAGTCACTGTCGTGGACTCTAATCTAGTCACTGTCGTGGACTCAGAAAGGATAGTATTTTGAAGCTTTTACAAGGTTGACACAAATTGGTGGTGCAAAAAGAAACTCCCTTCCTAATGCTTCGAGTGAAATGAGGATGTCAGGGAAACAGCAAAAGTTCTGGGACTCTGCAAAGGGTCAGCAATATCACCCCCCCCCCCCCCCCCCTCACACACACACACACACACACACACACACACACCACTGACACGCTCAGTTTGTGACCCATTAAACAGATGCAGATTGCAGGCGCTGCCTCTTTCTGAATCCATTTGCTGTCGGGTCGGCCGGCGTAAATATGTGTAGCTGAATGATTAATACACCAGACGCCCTTACAGTATCCTTCAGTGCTGCCACTGTGCAGGCTTGACAACCCAGATTCCCATAGAGACAACTCCCTCCATAATTTAGCCCGTGATTGGGAAGCGCTGTGGAGAGGCTGGGCCCTGCCGATATGGGTTTTAATTCCAGGCCCGCTCCCGCAGAGCCGCTGAAGCCAAGCTAATGACTAATGGTAGATTTAATTGTACATTTACACTTAAGTAAATCTGATTAGCATTTGAGAACAGGGGTCGCATTCTAACAATTCACATATTAATATTTTGAGTCTATACAGCAATCAGAAAATAGCAATTTGCTGGTACATTCATCTTATTGTGAAATTTGTGTTAATAAACGAAACTTTGGAAACAAAGTGTTGCTTTAAAACTATGTCAGTAACAAAAATATGCTGTTACTTTAATTTAATTGGTTGCTGCTGGTTCTGAATGGCTGTGTGTGGTGGAGCCAAAAACCCAGTATATTCGGACTGTAAACTGGACCTTCAGGTCGGTGTAAATACTGTAGTTCAACTATGTTTTAAGAGAGTGTATTGCCATCTCAAAGCGTCATGAAATGCAAGCAGGTGTCTACCTGGTGAAACCTTTAAAGCTATAGTCTAAAATCCCTGTTTTCTAAATAGCAGTTACAAGATAACAGGCAACCCAGGGTGAATCATTAAGTCATGTTTATCCAGACTTTTAGTGTTTCATGAAATATGCTTTATATCCAAAGAGCCTATATGTGTCAGTTGGTCCTATTAAAAAGTGAACTACATTCAAGATAAAATACCTGTCTTCACCCTGGAGAGGCTGAGCGTCTTTGCACTGACCTGGTCCTGTTCTGCTGCATATGCATTTTTCAGACCGAATGTGCTTAAATGAATTCTATAATGTTTCCGAGATTCTTCCCATGAATTTATAATGCCCCCGGTATTGTGTTGGGATCAAATTATTAATCGCTCAGCAACTTGCTCCCATAAGCCCATCTCCCTGTTTTAACCTGATTACTCCGACCGTTTTAATGCACTGTCGTGAAGTCGCCAAATGAGGTGAAGAGGGGGGAAAAAAGATCCGTCAGCGCGAGCATGTTAATGTTTGTCCTTCTAAAAATAGAACCTTTCTAGTGTGTGTGGTGTACAGTGGGGCTTGCAGTGCTAGGGTCAGTCCTGGTCTCTCATCTGCAATAACACCCTTATCTACCTGGTGTTGCAGCAACACCTGCCATTGGGGACAATTGTCAAATTAATCAAGGTGCCAGGTTATGGCAGAACGGATAGCCCCATTCTCTCGGCCGGCATGATTGGTAGATTGCACCTGGAGACTGTGCCGTGGTTATAATTAAAAGCAGTAATACGGTTGTCAGTGTCAATAAATCAATTCCCTCTCCCTGGGTAGGAAACCAGAGCAGTGGCCTTGTCCGTGACTTTTAAAAATAAACACGTGTTTCCCTGTAGCTTGTGTCCTAATGGAAATGATTCAACTGAAACTTGCACCTCTGTAATGGCATGTTGATTTCGGAAAAGTGAAAGCGTCACTGAATAGACAAATTACATTATCCTGTTCAGTAAAATCGTACTTGAAAACTGAAAAAGTGACAAATGCCGTATCAACAGACTTGACCCCCCATACTTAAGCCTACAAAAACATAATTATTATGCACATTAAACTCTATTATCAAAATCAACTAACCTAATGAAATAAGGTCATAAATACTGTAAATGTCAATGCAATTTAATGTAAAGTGTTTATTAATGTATGAAGCCTCAATTATCAGCTGTACAAATACATATTTACTGTAGGGATAAGACACGAATAAGGCAAAACTTCTACTACACCAGAAGGTCTATCAGAAAATAAAATGTCACAGGAAAAAAATGCTTTTTATAACTACTCAGAGTGGTGAGACTGAAATGGTTGCTGGCTTGGACCAGAAACAGGTGTGAATGGAAACAAAAAGTAGGTTAGACAAACTACCTCACCAACTGATGTTGATGTTGGTGATTTGCAAGACACTGGGGTTCGAGATAGAGAATGAGAATCGTGGAGCTGAGCTTGGCATCTACAGCAGTTTGCACAAACACAGGCACACATACTGTTTACACGCTCCCATACACACACATGACGATCTAGGGGTGAAAAGTGTCTTAATTACGTTTACATTACTTGGCTCCCCTCTGCGTTTATGTCAATCACAGCCCTGGCTGCCATGGCAATTGCGTGACAGCACAGGGGAGCATTCAAGGAGTTCACCATGCCAGGCATATAGTGTATTGACAGCCTGCAGTAATTACTGATGGAGGCGCTGATAGCTTTCACGGCACATTCGAGGCCTACAGATTAGTCCTGAGATTGTTTTCCATCTATCACCTCTTTGCAAATATATCTTGTCCCATCTGATTTGGAGAAATGCCAAATAATCGGAGGAGCAGCTCTTTTCATAGGAATGTCTCTTTGTTGAGAGGAGAAATCAATCATGGGTGTTGGGACTCACAACTCCCTTTTCAATTCAGCACCAGTTCATGTTTTATTAATTTGAAACAAAATATATATTGATATTACAAGTGGCGTCGCATTAGTTTGAGTCAAGATATGCCTTTAAGAAGCGTGGTTTGCATTTATCAAATCTGCTCTGAAGCCGAAATCTCCTCTTAGACACACGTTTGCAGTTTGAGATGCAGTCAGTTGTGAAACTTCTGACCTTTGTGGTCCTTTAGGCACGGAAGCAATTTGTGGGGGGGGGGGGGGGGGGGTAAATGTCGTCGCCCATCCGGGCTGTTAGCCAAATTCGCTAACCAGGCATTGCGAGCTGGTGCTGCGTTCTCTCATCTCAGCCTCCTCCCCCGGCTGCCACATCTGGTTGTGTGGGGGCCCATGCGAACAAGGCGAAGCGACAGGGCTAACGCTTGTGGGGGGGGGGCTCTTGTGCACCAGCTCTGCCAAGTGGCTGTCAAGCGCTCCCCAGCCTGCATTAGTGTCAGCAGGAAACAGGACCCCCTTGCACCCACGAGGGGGAGGGAGAGAGACGGGTGGGGGTGGGGTGGGGAGGGGGGGCGGAGAGGTCGAGGGAGTAAGAACAGTAGTTCCAGGCACCGTGGCTGGCTGACCTGCTGCTGCTCTTGCTGCCACTGTCCCCGCTCTGCATGTCAACGAACGTGCCCATCTCGAGCCCAGGCTCTCCACGGCGGGAGGTCACTGCGCCTCGGAACATGCTTTGAATCCCTAAACGGTCATAGGGACAGATGAATTGGCATATGGACTAAGAGAAGGAAAACACAGAGATTGTTGGAGGTTTCGTTGGCCATGGAATGACTCGGCCGCAAAGTGTGTCATTAAGATCATCATTACTGTGATGGCTGCCGGCTGCAGGCTACATATTTGATTAAACACACAAATAAATAGAATAAAATCTTCAATTGACTGATGACAATTGTTTAATCTTTGTGCAGGGGCTGGAATGTATCAGGGATTCACATTTAAATGTCAAGTCAATAATCTGATATGTCAGCTATCTTTGTCAACTTCTTTGTCAAAATTAAGAAAGTAATATACAGTTATTAAGATCCCACTAAATGAAGATTTAGAAAGTAATATACAGTTATTAAGATTCCACTAAATGAAGATTCTCTAGAACAAGACATATATACAACAAAGTCCAAATTTAGAAATGTTGAGGGAATAGACATGCATATTTATTTCTAGCTCAGAGGGAGAGAGAATAGATGGGCAATCAATAGAATTAGTAGGATAAATATCAGAGGAAAACCACCTCATTCAATCGCTTCACCACAATGGCAAATAACTTTGTCTAGACCTCAAACGAGCAAACTCATATATCAGGGGAAAAAGCTGGAGGTCACCTTACAGTGTCCCATCATGCTTGTTCCTTTGGAGCTGTAGTTATTTCAGCACTCAGCAGCTTTGTCAAAAACAAATATGTCAGAGTGAATAAAAAATGATGAGTCATGATGATTTGAACCATCTGATTTAGCTAGTTTTCACAAAATTCATCTCAGTCAATGAACATGCATCTCTCTGACTTGTTGAAGCCAGCATTCCACGAGATAAGGCCAAACTGATACAAGCTCTTAGAAACTCGAAATTTAGAGGACAGAGTGTCCTCCCATCAGTTAAGCATCAGCCCCGTAATCTGCATAAAGTATCTTTACACTAGGCACAAGAGCACACTGTTGGCCAGAACCTTTTTAATCAACCCTGGAACACATTTCGAATCTCATCTCATGATGGACCTACTGCAGATAATTGAATCTGATCACTTAATGAAAATTCAAACTGGCCGATTCAGAAATGCACTTAAGTTCTCCTCTTCAAAAGAGAGACACAGAAACTATGAATATCAGAGTCTTCTAAATCTCCACTCAACAGTTTAATGACCTATCGAAAGTCCTCGGAGATTGATAAATGATTTATATGGGATTTCAGCTTGAAAAGCCAGGTTAAAATCCTCTCTATATCTCTGTCTCTACTATCAGTCTAAGTCATTCAATAGATCAAACTGCTGAAGTTGAAGCCTTCAGGAGGGATAAAACTAAAAAAAGAGTTTATTTCTGCTTCAAGCGGAGCGTCAAATGCAGCAAATCAAGGTTGTTCCATAAACCCCCAAAGCCTATGTTTGGTTGGCCAATCTGATTATCCCCTTTGCCTTTATTTGTCATGGCCGTGACCTCTGCTTCTTAGACATGTAATTGGTGGGGCTTGGCTGATGCATGTTCGAGATATTTTCTAATAAATTAGAGTTGCCTCAATAGCCCCTGAAAAATGTGGCTTAATGAAGTAATGAGCTCAGTGTGAGAACAACGCACAAGCACAGCGGAGAGCCGCGAGCGTTAATTAAAACATCAGGACATAAGCGATCATTCAAAAAAAAAGGAAAGAAAGGAGGAAGAGAGGGGGAAAAAGCCAAGTTAAGGAGGGATGAAAGGATGCCTGGATGTATTCAGTAAAGCCCCCGATGTGGAAGAATTACTGTTAGATTACAGCAAGGGAGAATTGTGCATTCAGTCGTGTTCTATTCAAGGGCATGAGGCAGGGGCGGACATGTTTAACTTTTATCGTTTTTGTAGTTATTTCTATAGAGCCGATCACTGACCCTGGTCTGTGTTGGTACCACACTGAAAGGACCTTGTAGATTAATGGTGAAGACGGCAGATCCTGCCAGTTGTGTTATGATCAAGCAGAGGCGCTGCTAGAAAATTTGGGCCTTATGATAGACAAATACACCAGACTCAAACAATATATTTAACTGGCTATACACACTTTTTCAAACATCAATCCTCTGGGTAATAGGCCTGCTTTAAGAATATATACTGTATAAATATATGTTTTCTCATGGGGATAGCTGGAGATATGAATAAAAAGTCAATACATAGTAATAATATAATGTGAATATCTTATATATGATGATATAGTTAAGAACAAAGGCATCCGGTGCTGATTCACTTCAACCAGCACAGGTATATCTTTCAGAGTGCTATTTAATCGCATATTATAGCAGTCTCCCTGTAATTGTGGAGGTTGTGTTTAGGACATAAGCACTGTTTGCAATGTGGTGGTGATAAGTAGGTCTATCTTACGCTTGAAAATAAATAGTGTTTTACTCTTCAGCATAGGACTTGGATTATATTTAAATGAAGAAATAATAACCCACGTTACTGTCGCTCCAAACACTAATTCAATATGAAGAAGTTGCATAATTACTGTATATGATATTGCTTGTTCCATGGCTACGGCTTAGGCTGGCTGTAGGATTGCAGTGTGTGTGTGTGTGTGTGTGTGTGTGTGTTTCAAAGCCAGATGCATCAAGACCATTGCTTTCACTGGGTCTTCATTATGCCGTGGCTTTTGCTATTGTAAGCTGGATAGAGCCACTAAGTGATTGCCTCTCTCTATGGAAAAGCTAGTCTTTGTGTGTCGCCTGTCCACACACATTTCTCTTCTTTTTGTCCTGTGTCTGAAAATAGCACTATGGCCAATACACTCATGGCTCATTTAAAAAGGCCCATGGACTGCTTTATGTTGACAAATATCAGCAGTGTTTCTATCTGCCTCTATTGGGGTTAAAAGCTCCTGACATTCAGTCCAAACTGGCCTGACTCAAGCGGCAGTGTGGCCTGGTGTCCTTCACACATGTATGTGGTCATTCCCATCATAACATGACATATTTTGCTTTCTTAGTCATGAAAGGTCATGCGCTCTCTCTCTCTCTGTATTTCTCTCTATTTCTCTCTCTTTTATCTATTTATCTCTCTCTCATTCACTCACACTCACACGCATACTGTACACTCACACACACACACGCACACGCACACACAAAATACAGTACAAAAATGTTACTGCCCCCTGCATGTGCCCCAGTATTTAGACTGACAGATATGAAACCTCTTTTCAGAATACTGCATACTACATGGCATATTTGGAAAAACCTATAGCAGTGTAATAATATGATACTAAATTAGCTTATAACAAATCAATTAACTAACCAGATGGCAATTCAATGACAGTGGAGTTATTAATCATTAAAGTAGTGACAGTCATTCACTCATGCTATACATTCCTATCTGCAAAGTGTAGATTTTAATGTAGACTTCTACGCAGTATATACTTGCCAGCTAATCAGAACAGAACGACTTAATTCGGTCGCTAATGGCGGCTGACAGAGAATAAATATCAATTACATGGGATCAAAAAGTTCCCTCTCACCCGCCTGCATTAATTGCTGAGTGGCGCTGGTGCCATTTTTTATGTGGCGCGGTGTGGCGCTCGGGGTGATGGTACCACACAGCTGCACTGCCGGGCACCTTCACTTTACGACCGCAGCGCCACGCTAATGTGTTTGTGTGCGCCTCAACGCGGTGTCGCCCATGAGCTCATGGTGTTCGCTCGCTCGCAAAAAATATCAACTTGCATGCCGCTCGTGAATTTTATATGTGGAAATGAAGTTATGATAGTCACTAGAGTGGTGTCTGTTTCATGAAAAAAGGATTGCTGCTGCATTTCCCCTTGATGCAAGTTCCCTGCGGTTTTCCTATTACCATTTCCCTGTGTAGCTCTTCCATTGTTTTATTGATTAGGGTCTCATGAATTGTGAAAGAATATAGCGATGATGGAGCCCCTAAAAGCCTTTTTAAATAGATTATTGTTGGCAAGCGAAGAACTGCGAAAACCACAAGAGCCTTTTTGGAACGGGGATTTCGAGGGCATGGCTCATGCCTTTGCCTACTTCCCCTCGCTGTGAGAAATTACACACAGTCTCGCAACCCCTGCTGCCATCCCAAATTCATTCGGTGCTCCCTGACTGTAATGTTGTGTCTTACAATTGAATATATGCTTATGGTAATGTTTGTGATCATGGTCGGTGGTGCTAGCAGATAATTGAGTTGTTCAGATTACAGAATGCATTTATCGACGCCATTAACCAATGCGGCCGCCGCTGGTGTTGCTCACAGATGCTGCGGCGAGATGCTACAGCTTTCTTCTCTTTCTCTCCCCATCTCTCTCTCCATCTCTCTCTCCATCTCTCTCTCTATTTCTGTATTGCGAATAATGTATAAATTGTAATGCTTTTGCGGTGAGTCAGAGTCATTTGTCTTTGTTCCGTGCACCGATGTCTTGTTGTATATCACAGCAAAGATGAATGCGGCTAATAGACTGTGACACAACCATTAACTACAGTTGTAATGAAAGTGTAATGGAATCAAACAGTCATTTCTCTGCAGAACACCAGCAGACACAGGTAAATGTTTAAGAAGAGGTCGCAAACGCACACGCGCGGAGGGGGGGGGGGGGGATAAATGCAAAAGGCCTCGTTTCTCTGCATCAATCCCCTGCACTTCTGTGCATCTTTCTCGCTGTTGAACTCCTGTCCACCCTGTCAAGAGAAAACGTCAGAGATGGGGGTGAGGGGGGGGGGGGGGGTGTGAAGAAAAAAAGCAGAAATCAAAAACTAGTCATTTGATCGTTTCTCTTCCAGGGTTTTACATATGAAACGGTGCCATTGACAAATGCATTACTTTCCCTCCGCTCCAGAACAAAGGGCCGCTCCTCTCCTTTCATGTGTGCCCGCAGCATCAGGATGGACCTACGTCCTTGTCCGGCGTGAAATGAGCTTATTGAAGATTGGCAGTATTGATACTCCCCGCGTGTCAGAGAGAAAGAGGGGGAGAGAGAGAAAGAGGGACAGGCTCTCTGACTCGTCCGCTTTCAAGATCACAGAGGGAAGGCAGACTAGCGAGTCGGGAGGGGGGCCAGCGATGCGGCGAGGACAGTGAGGATAATAGTAATCGCTCGGATCAAAGATGAACATAATTACGAGGATTACATCTGCTGTGGCCCGGCCTGCACCCCTCGGGTAGAAATTTCCAGAATTTAAATGGGCCTAACTCGAGCACACTGGGCCTTCCTTGGTATGAGGAGGCTCGACGCTGGACTAATCAACTTGAAAGATGGGATGGTGCAGCACAAAATTGGTGCCAAATTAACACATAACTGAGCTTTTTTGGCTTAATGATGTCTGTCGTCAAAACATTTTTCAGCATCAGGAGGACTGTGCTCTGTCACATTCACAAACTCTCTGATATGTGAATACAGTAATACAAAAGACACATAACACACACACCAACACACAAACACACACAAATAACATACAAACAAACAAATAACAGGGAGAGACAAAGGAGATATTGACAAATAGAGACCAAAGAACGTCTTTGTATGCGGCCAGGAAGTAATGAGAAGCCCTGTTATGCAAAGCTGCACTGCACAGAGGGCTTAGGCCTGAGTGACAGGTGCCTGCCCCGGAAGCCCATCGCCAGCAGAGCCACTCTAATGGAAACCAATGTCTGACAGGACAGGGACGGATCAGCGGCATCCCCGGCTAAATCAGCTCACCGCCACCACTGAATCTCTCCCGGTCATTACAGATCACACGCCGAAAAAGAAAGACGTAAGCCATCATTTGGCCACGGGAGAGGCGGCGTGGCGCGCCGGCCGCTTTTCAGCCGTTAGGGCCGCTACATCTCTCCATCCTATTACCGGCCCCCGATGAGGCTCCGCAGCATGCCCTCCGTGGGGAAGCCGCCGCCCCGGCTTTCATACGCCGCGGACGTGTAATGGCATAAAAGCAATGCTTTTACTGCTAGAATGGATAAATTCAGAGTAATTGTGAAGAGTGTGTTGGTGGGATGTGTGTGTGTGTGTGTTTATGAAGGTAAGCTTTACTGTATTAAGAGGATCCATGTGTGCAGACTAAATGTGGCATGCATCTATATGCTCACTTCCACTATCTTAACGTGTGTTTGTATGGTATGGTGTGTGTTAGATTATTATCATTTCTTTAACCTGCTTCAGCTTTGGCTATCAGGTACAGGCGCATCTCGAACGTTATTATATCATAATACGGCCGTGTCATAAGCGATCTTCACCACTGATCTGCTAAACTCGTTGAAAGTTGAAAGCCTTGCGTCGGGACTAGCTTGAATAAAATGTAAATGCCTTTCCTCCGCTCGACTGCGCTTGGCCTCTGATCACGCTGTGATCAAACGCCGCGTTTGGACGGCACCGCCCGGCTCACCTTGACGGGTGCTTTATGGACTGTCACCGCCGATTGGGTGAGAGCCATCTTAATTAGCGTGCGAACAGGGTGACTCCTCAGTCTGGGGCCCGCCCGCTTAAACTTAATTCGGAAAGTTACGACGAATTGTTGAAGCCTAATGAGGCTTTAGTGGATTTAATTAACACATTCTGCTGGATACCTAATGCGATGGCGTCTCTGTTACATGTTGTGAATTGAGCGTTTTAGTAAGCGTAGCTGTTGCTGCCAGTTCTGTTGCAGTGCGAGTGGCTCTGAAGCTCTGCCACAATGTTATCGGAGAAATGAGAACGTGGTTGGGGGCTCATGAATAAACACGTGCCGCCATATTTTACAACGAGCTTCAGAGGCTTCGTTTGGGAGAGAAAACATGCTCTGCTGGTGTGTTTTCTGATGTGTGTTGGCGCGCGGAAGTTTAAAGGAAGAGGAGAGCAAAGCCTCTCTATTTGTCATTAGTTCAGCGTGCTTCTCTCTGAAGACATCAGAGGGCCTTCTCAAGTCTCTGTGTCCTCGTTCTCTTAGCGCGGCGCGTGTTGTGCTGAGCTCTTGCTTTCCAGCGGCGGCGGCGGCGTCTCTCTCTCGCGGGAGCGCTCACGTTCAGATCGAGCACGAGAACAGCCGCTCTGGTCCAGGAAACCTGCTGCGAGAGCATGCTACTAACAGCTTCAAGGTCACCGCGACGAAAAGGCAGGGAAAGTACAGATAAACATTTTTTCTCAAGATAGCATCATCTGCCGCAAGACTGCATGTAAACGCATTCAAATATGACTGCTGTGCCTATAGACCCAGTGGGGTGTGAGTCCTATACGAGGGTCCAGAGGCATTTTCTGCAGTGAAATATTACAGTATAGCGCTGCGTAAAGAGTGATTTATGCCAAACTCCCAAAGTACGGATATCTGGGGAAATGAGAAGCCCCACCGTAATCTAATGAACACATTCACAGCGGCTCAGGATTTAATGATTTAATAACAAACGAATGATAGATGCACTGCAGCGTAAGTGGAAGAGAAAATCAAAATAAATCTAATTTCTCTGTTTGCTGTGATATGTATAGGGCCCGGGACTTGATGCAATCTCAAGTAATGAAAAGGCTAAAACAAGTGCTAACCATGCACAATTCATAAAGTGTTGTACATTCACAGTGGCAGATTAGAAAACAGGTTTTCTCATTAATATACAATGTAGGAGGATGTTTCGGGTGGCACAGTGGCAGAGTAAATGTATTTGGGTGTTGGCCCTTAACTGATCAGCCAGTCAATCATCTCGGAGTTGGCATACACTCTCACTCCTCTGACAATCTTTTATAATGATGTGTGTATCAGCTAGGTTGCAAAGTTAGAATACTAAAAATAAATAAATTGGTGTCAATTATTTCTTCATAACACTGTGGTGGTGGCATCATTACTGTCAACATTCTTTAGGGAATTGGAAATATGTCAATAATTTGAGGAAATTTAATAGAAGACTTATGTTGTACCGTACTGTGGAGAAATACTTATAAGTTCTGTCACTATCTACACTTCAAATATTTTATTGTATTTGAAACTCTGATTTATTTTTGTTAAGGTGCGGCACATATAGGTTCAATGACTTGACAAGCTCAAGTGTGTAAGCCTAAGTATTGACGGTAACCTATTACTTGGAAGAAAAAAAATGGATGGATTATGTACTTTTCTATCGTGCTTGAAAGGTATTCAAACAATTTTCAAGACCAGCAACTTTCAAGACTATAAAAATTGATTTGTTTGTCTTGGGACCAGACCCATTTGAAGTGACTCAGGCGTGAAATCTTTGTGTGAAATAGGTGTATCAATCAGAAACACAGAGGGGCCTGAAAGAGAGAAAAGAGCACTTTAATTTAGTCATTGTCTGATGTTCAGAGTCCCTGCAATAGATAAGACAAAGAAAAGAAATTGAAGCCCTGCCTGTACTGAGGCAATAAATGGCAATCTCACTCTGCCAGGTCGCACCGCGCCGCACCACGCCACACCGCACCATGCCACACCGCACCGCCCCACCAAAGCTATCGCTAACTACTTTTACAACTTATAACCCGCCGTTGTACTTTTTAAAGGTGATAACGTTCAAGGCAGAATCAAATCATCATTACAATCACACTTAACCCCTCTTGCCACACTGGTTAGCATATTTTCTTTCATTGACATAATCATCACTATTGTCCTCATTAGCGCTGTCGTCATTAGGATCATTAGAATCAGAACTCCAGACGGTATTTTGAGGACACAAAGGCCAAATCAGGCAGGGATGAGAAACTTCACTTTTTAAATTTCAACATCCACATGAAGGAGCTCCCCAGGACACCCCCCCGTCCCCCCACCCCCACCTCTCTCTGTTAATGAGAGCAAATGAACCGTGGCTGCCTTGACTATACTCCTTTCACCTGCAGCTCCCAGCTCAGTTCCATCTATCATATCGTTCAGGAAAACAACACAGAGAGAGGAAGAGAGAGAGAGAGAGAGAGGGAGAGAGAGAGAGAGAGGTGGGGGGGGTGGCTGAGAATGGGCTGCAGAGGTATATTGCTTTCTTACTCCAGCAAATGAAAACTGATTGAAGGCTGTAATGAAAACCTCTCCGTTCGAGGTGCTGCTTAATGGCCACTGACTTTCAGATGGGGCCGACAACACAGAGCCAACGCAGGCTATCAGGCCAATTATGGATCCCTTCCAATCGCTGCCATTACCATTCTGATGTGGCCTGGCACCGCAGAGAATAAAGCGTAACTTATTTCGGTTGCTGCCGTGGTAAATGTGTTTGACTATCCCATTGCAGTCGCTGCAATCAGCTGCTGCTGCGCGCACACACACACACACACACACACCACCCACAAATGGCCTGTTAAAATTTCCGCGAGGAAAAAAGCACAGAATTGTCCCAGGTCATTAGGCATTAAGCATATTGTATGGGTCATTTAGTGCTTAAAACAGCCCTAGAGATCCTGACAAATAGTGTTCGCGAGCACCCAAGCAAGCAGAGAGGAACCTTAAGTTGATGTCCACATATGACCACTGTGTTAGAGATAGGAGGAGGGGGTTAAAATCATGGTGGATTGACCTGGTAATAACATTCTGGTTCAAATTCACTTAAGTGCTGAATTAATGTGACCCAAATCATTCACATCTTTACTTATCTACAGAGTCACAAAAGCAAGCTGCGAGTCAAAGTGACAAAGGCAGACCGAAATGCGTCCAATGAATCTCTTGTCATCTGTCGCAGTCTAGGTTGCTGCGCCATAAATCTTGAGATCTTTGTCAGCCGTAATTGTTGGTTGGATTCCGAGTCGTCACATCGAGCTCCCGAACTAAAAACCCAATTACTCTTGCATGGAAGCCCGTTTAATTAGCCTTGTCTGATAGGTTGCCATTCCATTATGCTCCTAATTAGCTCCCTATCAGGTCCAATAATATGTGATATTGTACTTGAGAGTCTGCATAATCAAGCACAATGACACAGCGTTCTGCATGATGATCTGCCTAACCAAAGAGGCAAAGATGCAAGCCTCCAGTGTAGGAAAAATGGGGGAAAGAGAGAGGGGGTTGATTGGGTGCTGTACATCTAGTCTTTGCATTGGGCCAGTGTGTTATAGTAGCCATGGTAACAGCTGAAAGGAGGACTTCATTTATTTCAATCAGTGGAAGGAAGGTGATGTGGGACTCGTAGTGGGCCAAACCGCCCCACCCCCACCACCACCACCACCACCGCCACTAGCCCCTTCCACCCCCACTGGTTCTCTGCCAAACAAGGGGAATCATCTGTGCAGGTCTTTTCTTACATATCAGACCTCCACATACGGAAGACAAAGAGCGTACAGGCAGCCGATCTGTTCTCATTTTGTTGTTGTTGTTGTTGTTGTTGTTGTTGTTGATGATGATGATAAGAGCGCTGGACAAAATAGGAGCACCAACCTTTCAGCCTTCTACTTCTTCAACCTTCTTTTTGGTTCTTCATGAAGGTCTGTGCACACACACACACACACACACATACACCAGACATACACACATACTACAAAAGAGGCATAACTGCATTTACATTTTTCTTTTGCACAATATTTTTTTGTGTGTGTGCTCATATGTGTAAATGGACAGAGGCGGTTTATTAAACTGTTCACTGAACCAGAGAACTAGAGGCTGTGTTGTGATTGTGTGTGTGTGTGTGTGTGTGTGTACGCACTGGTGTTAGAGAGGTGTTTGTGTGAATCCTTCTGCTTCTCTGGGGAACAGAAGCTCTAAGGCTGGCTCTGGGAAAGATAACGAGCCTCTCTTTCCCAGCACACACACACACTCACACACACACACACAGAGGCGCACTTTGTCAATAGGCAAGGCAGGCAACTGCTTCGAGCCCCGAGCTGCTAGGCCCCCCAGACCTGGTCTCAGCGAGTTTGCCGGTGGGACAAGTGAGAATTTCGATTCTGATTTTGCATGCTCCTGTCGTGTTATACAAACAGAGCATCTGTGCATGTATGCTATGGACTTATAAACAGAGGATCTGTGTTCAAAAGAGTTCAAAGAATCCATATGGCCTACATATTTAGGCTATTGTGGTAAACGTCAATCGAGGGTGTAAAGTGATGACAGATCAACATCAGAGTTTGGCATTGACTCAATGAAGTTATGGTAGGCTAATGTTTGATTGAAAGATTGAACATGGTTTGCTACATCTATATGACAATAAACTTGAGCTAGCTAGCGACAGTTACAACTAGTTAAGCAAGGATATGTTTAATATATTTGTATTAGGGCTGTCAGCCATAACACGTCAATTGCGATGCGATTTGGCTAAGCACCAAGTATAACGCATTGATTTTTGTAATCGCGTGCCACCAAAGATTTTTAAGTTTACACCATCACTTGTTCTGTTATCAACGATTCTCTTTGGCTGCTAATATTTTGACCCTTTGATGCAGCGTTTCTTGTCCTCAAACTGACACAGACACTCCTGTAGTCATGAACACTAACGCAGTTCTGCTGAACTCCCGGTCGGCTGAATGGGCGTTTTACTTAATTAAAAAAAACAAAAGTTCATCAATATAAATAACTTTAGATTTTGTGAAAAGGTTTTTAAAGTAATTTACTGTATTTTTTTTTTTGTATTCATGTTTTATTTTTAGGCTACATTTATATCTTCAAACTAACAAGGTTTTTCATGTCTATTTACAGCCTAACATATTGGTGATGAACCCTGTTTGGTAGGGCCCCCTAGGAATTTTTGCTTAGGGCCCCCACAGACTCTAGAATCGCCTCTGCACACACACACACACACACACACACACTTCATCCTAGATTCTACTTGCCTTCCTGTTGGCGATGGAGCCATTCTTGTGGGGTGATCCATTCTGTATGATACACTCCTCATGAAAGCTTTAAGAAATACGTTTTAGGTTGAACATGTTTTTTCAGCACTAATTCAATGCCTTTTTGCTTGGCTGTATTCAGCTTGCTTGCTTCTCTGTGTGATGCTTCTATGTTCAACACCAGAATCTACCAGAAAGCATTCATCACCGCCAGAACTATTACAGCCAGGCTACAGCGGACGCAGCGTTCCCTTCATGGAGCGTATGCTGATAAAATTAGCTTCCACTTTACACCATGGAACCATGGAGTAGCCCGGCTCTTACCCATATTGTAAATAGACCTTCAGTCAGCTTATGGTGGCCTTAGATTGTTTGATTTTGGTCTGTTTTCACAGTCAGCGACTAAATTTCCAAAGTCGGACAGAAATCATGGGAGTTGTACTGGAATCACGGCGCGCTCCCGTCAACTAGATCGTTAGGTGTAAGGTGCCAATCTTAGCGGTTTTAAGACAGTCGGAGTCAGTCCTTTTGCCGTTACGACAATATCAAACATGTTTGATATTATCGCAAGTCTTTCTAGTCGTGGCTCATGCAAATAGTGACGTTAACTATAAAAACCAATAGTGACCTCTCTCCAACACCAAACTGGAAGGGGCAAAGTAGGCGACAGCTGTAGCCTATAATTATTTGTTATTCTTATAATATTTGTCATTTCTTATACATATTTAGTCGGCTCTTCCACGTGACAGAACAACTCTATATCGGTTTAGGATGACACGCATGAAACAATGCTGCAGAAACACGAAAATACGACTTTGAGTTTAGTATGCCATCATTTCAGTTCCTGTCTATGGCACGATGGGTAATAATTTAAAGGAATCTTGTTGCAGTCTTGTAAATAGTGACCCTGCAATATCCCTAGTCATTGCAAAATCATAGTCTGTGACTTAAAACTACTACTTGACTACTACTAGATGTGAGAGGGTCTGAGATTGTAGTCTTTCAAATATCTTTTCCAAATCTTTGCAAATCTTTCCAAAGTCTGCCAGTGTAAGGAGGGCCTTAGCTGTCTCAGGTAAAGGTGTTATCTCATGTACATTTCAGTTAATACAAACTACACTGTGTGCAATACACGTGGAGACATGTGATTTTAATAGTATACAAATCACCACCAGTAATTTAGAAGATTTGATTTTTTTTACTTGAATTGATGAAACTACTACCTGATCACTTTATCAAAACAGTGGAACCTATCCAGAATCCATGCATTTTATTTGGGAATGAATGCGCAAGATTGATATGTTATCGGCATGGCCCTGCAGTCGTGACAATCTTCTTTATATGTGGAAAGGTGAATGTTTCTCACCCCCAAATCTCTCCAACTCTAGACATCTCTTGACAGCAGCAGAAGTGGAATGTTTCATCAAGTGACTCGGCCCTGAGTTTGGGGTCTCGCCAATCTGACGCTGCTCCAACCTTTTTGGTGAGTGTCTGTGTGTGTCACCCTGACACAGATCTGCACCCCAGCATGATGATGGAGCAGCAGTGAGAGCACTCGACTATTCCAAGGACCCTGGAACATCGGGGAACGTGAAACTTGTGGGCACGTAGCCCCCACTAGGCTGATAAGAAAGGGCGAGGTTCCATCAAGTGACATAACCCTGAGCTTTGGGTCTCGCCAACATAACACTGCTCCAACCTTTATGATGAGTGACTGTGTGTGTCACCCCGACATAGATCTGCACCCCAGCATAATGATAGAGCAGAGAGAGAGAGAGAGATTTGGACAATATCAGGAGTCAAAATGGATTGGAGGCGAATCAATGAACCCAGTAGATTATGGGCATTGATGGCCACTTCTCATTTCCAGCGTCCCTGGTTCTCTCTGGCGCACACTCCGGGGGCACTTAACTAAATGAGGATCAGCTAATGGAACCCAACTCAGCATGCTGCTGAGGCGGGCACCCGTAAAGCCGCCGACCGCCGAGCGGAAAGCCTTATTAGGCCGCCCAAATGGCCAAGGAAGGGTGAGGAGAGAACAGGGGGGGGGGGGCTGAATTGATTTAAATTACAGCAAATAGAACTCAATGAAATTAAAAGCAGTCCATTAGGCGTCTTTAATCCAACGCAGTACCCTAACTCCACCCCTCACCCCCATATTCAAATCCACTTTCCTGGTCTAACCCTTCAGCCGGTAGCGACAGGGAAGAACATTAATACTGACAGGCGTTAATTAGCGTGTCGGTTTCGTACCTCTTCCCACCCCAACCCCCTCCCCCACTGCTCACACACACACACACACACACACACACACACACACCTCACATACACACTTTGCCCACCATCTCTGTGTCTGCAAGATAAGTCGTGTCCATGCAGTGGCACAGACTGTGTGAGATAGGGGGGTGTTGAGAGACAGAAAAAGAAAAAAAATCAAACAATCTGGCTACTATCGCGCGTCCCAGAGCGTATGCACCGCACACTGATTTCATGCTAATTAATGCAATTACGGTGGCAGCGATCATGACCAGGACACGGGTCCGTGCTCGATAATGAGGGCCGCATTATGAGAAAATTGAGGCATCATCTCCAGGATTACTAAAGGCCCCTCTGTGGCTCTCTGTTCAGACGGGCCAAACTTGGCTAAGTGGCAGAGTGAGCGTGGACTCTAAGTCTGAGCTCACTCTGAGGAGATAGCAAATCACTTTAATAGGAAACTCTGCTGGAAGTTTTTTTTAAAAAGGGGATTTTTTATGAAACATGTTTTATGAGTTTACTCTTGATCTGAGACTGCTTGTTGTTGAAAAATAAGCAGCTGTGTGATAAACACAGGGTCTTCTATAAAAAAAAATGAATCCTTATTAGCCTTCTGTCGTTATGGCACGGCACAACTAGCTGAACTATACAGCTCAAAGTACACACGTGTGGCGGCATCACAAATGGGCCAAGCATATTGAGAAGACCCAGGATGCATTGCTCACTGAGGCGGAGAGGAAATTAGGGGGCTGAGAAATGACACAACAATGGAGTTCTTCTCTTGACGGTCCTCTGGCTCTGTGATGGATCCCATCGCTGCTCGGTAGCATCTGTTGGAGCCATATGAAGGCACCATATGAGAGATACTGGTGACGCCTTTGAAGTGTAAATAAACATATTGTCTCCGTACTCTTTCATTCCACGGACACAGTAGGATCTACGGAGCGTATCGCATGCGCTGAATATGCATGGAGCATGAGCTCGTTTTCCACTCAGTCGTGCTGGGAAAGAGGGTGCCCCCCATGTGCAGAATTCAGAATTCCCGAAGTCCGATTCCTAACAAGACCATAGGTGGGAAAATAGTTTCTGTGCTTCTTTGGTATTCTGTGCATTTTCTTGCATTATACATTGGAGGGATTTTGTAAACACGTTGTTGTGCTCACTTGTTACTTTTGTGCATCCTCACACAGTAGAGATAGAGCTAATAATACAAAGGTAAAAGTTCCCAATTAAGGCTTCTGGGAGATGTATTTTTTTATTCCTACAGCATCTTTCTATGTCCGGGATCTTCACCATCTGGTCAAGGAGAATAGGACAATGCTGTAAATTTGGAGAGGGGGGCCAATAATTACCATTTTGAGGAAGAGTGTGTTTTTTTTTTTGTAAAACCACAGTGTTTTTATACTAATGTCCATCTTAAATGGCTCCATCCACACAGAGCCTCTCTGGAGAGATAATGGGGGCAGAACTCTTTGGTCCATTTGCATAAAGAGAAACCACTGTCAGCAGGATTCCACCGGTGCCAAAGAAAAGGGTGTTTATCACTTTAAATACTTGTCTCCAATCCCTCAGTTGAATTAAAAAAGAAGGGGGGTGGAGACAACCTACAGGGCATCAAACTACACACACACACACACACACACATTTTATGCTGGTGGTATGCACACCTACATACCACAGTTTGGGATAGCTAATGCTGACTTTTATTTTGTTGTATTGTGTGTGTTTGTGTGAGTGTGTGTGTGTGTGTGTATTTCGCTGACTCCAGATTGACAAATTATTTTGTCCATCCAGTTTAGCATGCAATCCCTGTCTCTGTCCATCATCTGTGACAAAACAGGAATCAGGGGATCCAGCTCTCCCTTCCCCCCCAGCCTTTACATTCAAATGAGGACTGGTACAATGAGTTCCACTGAGGGCCAACTCTCGCCCCTGTCTCTCCCAGAGATTGATATTCTCTTGCTGATGTAGCACCTTTTTCTCTTTTCATCCCAAGCTTCAGTTTGTTAGTTGAATTTCATGTCCGAAACGAAAAAAAATCCCGCTTTCTTAATCAAGGACATGCTTTATAGGAAAAATCTATAATCGGAGAGCGCGAGCAGGAATCGGTGGAAACTCGCTTATGTCAAAGTCTTCCTTAATCCACGTAGAGGTCAGTCAAGAGCAGAGGCTCCACTGCAGGGAGATTTTTTCCCCCCTGTGAGCTCTTGAGGTGGGCTCTGCAGTCTGGGATTTCATCATTCCCAGGTCTCCTCTCTCACTGTAAATGTCAGTTAGCGCATATAGCAATTATATTATACAATGTCCTCTATGTCCAGTTTGTTAGTGAGGGGAAAAAAGTTGGTTATACTCTGATGACTATTCAAGTCACACACTCTGTCTGAACCTCCTCGTCTGTCATCCACTTCATTCACTCTTCTAAAAAAGGATTTGCATTTCAAATCATAAAAGACAGCTGTTGCTCTTTCAGCATTACTGATTTCTTTGTCAAAATATATTTGACTCTTTAGTTTCACATGATGTGTTCATAAACTGTCCATATTATAATGTAACATAATACACTGCCTAGCCAAAACAAAAAGGTCACCACCTGGATTTAACTAAGCAAATAGGTTAGAGACTCCCTGTGGGGGCAATGCTATGATGGGGTTGCTGCAGTGCAGTTGGTCAGGTCTAGGTTCAGCAACGTTATGTGCCCAAAGAATGAATCGGGGCATATTCCAAGATGACAATGCGAGGATTCATCAGGCTGACATTGCAGATGCTTGTGGAAATGATGCCACAGCGAATACGTGGCGTTATCACAGCCAAAGGCGGTCCAACGAAATTAGAGTGTGTGAGCTTTTTTTTTTTAAGGCAGTGTACATAACACTATCAGCAGTATTAGGGCACAACTGTGGGCTGGGGGGTGACGCAACCCACAGGTTCCCATAAAAGTATTTATATAATATTACACTATATGTATTGTTGGTACTAACGAATATTGTATGCATGAATTAAGGTTGCACATGCTCTATTCTGCCCATCACAGACTACTGGGATGCATCTCAAGCCCAAGGCTCTTTGGCCTGGCAGTCAAGGTGTATTTAAACCCAGTCACCCTTGCTAAATTATTCCACAGTTTGATCCAAGAGCCACAAACAGGTCATCACCCCATAATGGTGCTAACACGGCATGTGTGTCCTGTAGCTGACAGAGATGCACACATAAACACACACACACACACACACACACACACACACACACACACACACATTGCACCTCAGAATACCAGTTACTAAGAAACCAAATCCCTCTCCGGCAGGGCATTGACAGTCGGTGTAAATGAGTTATAGACCCATTTCCTCCCTCACTGGCAGATCACGGAGAGGTAATTGGGAGGATGGATCATAAAATGGAGAAGAGAGAGAGGGGAGGGGGTCAGAGAAACAGAAAGCAAGAGAGAGGGAGAGAGAAAGGTGGATGGAAAAACAGTGAGTGAGTGGTAGGTGGGGGGAGAGAGAGAGAAAGAAAGAGAGAGAAATGGAGTAGGGTGGAGTGTGAGAGAGAGAGTGAAGGAGGGGAGGGGAAAGAAATCTGTCTCAGAGGCAGAGTGGACAGAGGCTCTCTTGCCTGCTGCTTGGCCCTGTGAGTAATATAGATATTATTTCAGCCAGAGCCCCATTTTCTACTCAATGAAATGATGATGTCCTCTGAGCAGACATCTTGCAAGAGGCTGAGGGAGAGGGGCCGCGATGGGATGGGAAGGCTTTATTGATGTGCACAATTACAGCACCGGCGCGCTGGCAGATCGGGGGCACCGGAGGCCACAGGGGCCACCCACATGGGCTCTGCCCCCTTGGGACAACACCCCCTCCCCCCCCCCCCCCAGACCAGCAGGTTACCAAGTCATAACTTCTCCTCATCCCTCTCCCTGGTTACCTCCAGTGTGTTCTCTTTCTCTCTCTCAGTCTCCTTCATTTTTCATCTTTTCTCTTTCTCTCAGACTCCCTCTCTCTCACTCCACACTGACTTTCACTTCGCCTCCATCTCTCTCTCTCTCTCTCTCTCTCTCTCTCTTCCACTCCCTCTATTACACTCTCTCTCTTTCAATTATGCTCTTTCTCTCTCTCCCTCCTTCCTCCACTGCCCTCCTCTTTTCACTCATTATCCCCCCCTTTTCTTCCTCCGTCTGATGGATGAACCAGAGGGATGTCTCTGGGGCATGGAGCAGCTCCACGCTCACCTTTCCCCGCACCTGTAATATCCTGCCTGTGATCGGCAGCCTGGCCGAGCTGAGCCAGAGGTGTAGCAATCCGTGTAGCGGTCGGGGGTTTATGTTTTAATATGCTGTTTTATTCAGTCTGGCATGTGCTGTGTTGTGTACCAGGGGAGTTGTGTGTGTGTTTGTGTATGTGTGTGTGTTTGTGCTTCAGTGAAAAACATTAAATTCTGTGCGCTGATGGCTTCAGTGTTCGGCAAGCACACAGCAAAGACCACACAAATGGCTTTTATTGCGCACACAGAAATCTGGCCCTCCCATGAGTGAGCCACCCACTTGCAAAAAAAAAAAAACAAACAAAACAAACAAATCAATGAGCAAAAAAAAAAAAAAAAAAAAGACAGTAGTTCTCCGCGCTAAGTCGTGATCTGTTACGTTCACTATTCCTCCCACTCAGCCTCGCGCGAAACGTCTCGGCAATAACCCCGCTGTGACGCTGAGGGGTGACACATCCAAATGATCATATGGCAAAACAAAACAATGCCACAGAGTCATAAACACACAGCCGGCAGCATGGCAGCCAAAGAGCTGCAAGTGTCAGCCATGACATCCATCACCCAGCATCTTCACACACTCAAACCCATTCAGCATGAGCTCGTCTGCAATATCCACTCAAAACTGGCGCAATGCACGGCAGTCCCATAGAGCCAAATGTAAAATTGAATGTTCTGTTTGTGCCAACAGACTTGCCATAGGTCAGTGCAACCTGTTTACACTGTGTGCTTTTTTAGAGGCCCCCTAATGAGCAGTACAGTGTGTGCTTTTTAAGAGGCACCCGCCTCTTCTTTCCAGCGTGAAACCAATCCCCCTGCATGTCGCTGCGGAGGCTCGTGTCGCTCAGGGAGAGACATGAGGAGGGATGTTTGGCTGATGTGTGTGTGTCTAAGCAAATGAAGGCGTGTGTGTGTGTGTGTGTGTGTGTGTGTGTGTGTGTGTGTGTGTGTGTGTGTGTGTGTGTGTGTGTGTGTGTGTGTGAGAGAGAGAGAGAGAGAGTGCGCGCGCGCTCCTTTTGATTGCTGATCTAATGATGTGTGAGTGAGGGTGCGTCAGCCCTGCAGTGATCCTGACAGATGAGACAGACAGTCCTGGTAGCATGGTATGGGTGGAACAGTAGCAGTGACAACACACACATACATACATACATGCACAAAATACACACAAACACACACATGCATGCACAAAATACACACATACACACAAACACACACATGCATGCACAAAATGCACACATACATACACACAAACACACACATATATGTACAAAATGCACACATACATACACACAGACACATATATGCACAAATTACACACGTACACACACATGTATACAGACCTCACACACACACACACACACACACACACACACACACAGACAACTACATAAGCACATACACACAAACAGATGAAGCACACACACATACATTCCCAGAAATACAGACTCAATCTCACCACAGATTCAAAGAAAAGCAACGCTACCCAGTGTGATTAAGAGAGCTCGTGTGAGCCACCATGATACTATAGACCCTAATTGGACTGGGTGATCTCTCTCTCTGCTCACTCTCTACAAAGGCTGGCTTACACACACACACACACACAGACTCCTCCTGGGGCAGCTCATACAGCAGTAGCAGAGCTCATTGCAGGCAATGATGATTATAGTTTCTCCTTTTTAGACACTTACTGTTGCCTCTGAGGACTGCTTGTAGGGTTGTTTTTGGAAGTCTGCGAGCAGCAAGGCGAGGATGTTTGTCATCGTTTCGCTTCTCCATTTATGAGGTCATTTTCCCCGTGGAAAATTCCTCTTTAAAATGTGTGACTTTTCCGACCAAAAGCCGCTAAATGCTGACCGCTCAACCACATTTAGCGCAATGTATATATAATTCCACACACAAACTGCAAAATAAAAGGGAGAATGTTTACGATGAAGTGGAGGGTTTTTTTTTTACAAACCTCTCTAAAGCAAGCTCCAGTGGTGTAGAATTGAAGCTCTTGAGCAATTCTCTCTGATTCACTGCTTTCAGACACTTTCCACAAAAGGGGTTGTTTGGTTTCATTTAAAAATGCGTAGCGCAGTGTGAAATAAGGGATCGGGGGTGGCTTGTGGGTAGATTTACACAAGCTAGAGAGAGGGCTGGTCCTTAATCAGGCCTCTGCCACCTCTCTCCTGTGTGGCACTGGGGGTTTGGAGGGGGCTGCCGGTCACAGATGGAAGGCAGTGCGCTTCATGGAAGACGGAACCATGAATCTCCCCACGCTGAAGGTAAAACGTGCTATCTCCATGCGTGCACGCACGCTTGCCTACGCACACATTCACAATGCGCTCATATGTATGCACAACTGTAAAAGCGTGAACAGATGCGTGCACTTTTACACGCACACACACACACACACACACACACACACACACACACACACACACACACACACACACACACACACACACACATATATTTGCATACAAACACATTAATCAAGGTATGTACACACGGGTCCCTAAAGACCTCCAAGAACAAAACATACAAATTCAGCATCAGACGCACATTCATCACAAACATTCATCACCGCATGTCACACATACACCTACTGACACACACATACTCTCTCCCTCTCTTTCTCATTCACACACACACACACACACACACACCTAAGTCTCATTTCAGTGAACGAAGTGGCAGCTCCGTCAGACCTGCACGGAATTACCAACAGATTGGAGGCTCTGGCTTGCTCGGCTCTGGTGGAAAAATACATCTCCGGTCTGGCACAGGTTCATTTCATAGTGATTGAGACTAGAAGCTCAACACCGGCATACACATAATGACAAACATGCATAAGCTGCGCACCGTATAGCTATTAGTGTCGAGACCTGCTTTCTACAGTATGTCTTGTCCATGCACATGGAAGCATTCTGTAGAAATGCACACGTCTGTGCTGCGGTGTAAAATAGAAATTCCATCACAACTATGGCCATGTTCATATGCCATACACACATGAGCAATATAGATATTAGTTTTGTCTTGTTCCACCTCAACTTCATTCCGCATGGATGAGAAAACAGTTAAATCATTATCAAACGGCAGTATCATTATCAAACAACTTTTGTATGCATTAGGCACCAAGTCCTAGTGTATTGTATTGAATATATTGTAAGTTGTTATCAGCCATAATTCGCTTTACATATAAAAGTTCTTATACAATGATATTGAAAGTGGTGACCTAAATACGGTACCTGAATAATGAACATGTGAAATGACCATCGAGCCCATTTTTCCAGCCCAGAAACTGCAGGTTGATTGACATTTGAAATTGTTTTCTGCTCCTTGAATCTGAGCAAAGTTAAATCAGTGGTCACAGTAATAGACCCATGCCACTACTTAAAGTGCCATAATGCTTGTTTTTGGTGCAGAGAGACACCAAGGTTTTCTTCTTTAAAGAACATTTCTGGTGTCATCCCATGCTCTGTGCAGCTGTGTCACATTAATCTCCTAAAAATAGTGTTCATGATGAGTGCTACTGTGCCACCTATTCTTGTCAAATAAAGCACCCGAACGGTGTGGTGCAGTGCACTGTGCGTCACGGCATGACAACTTTTGACAAAAACAGTCTGTTTTGCCGCCGTCGTTTTAATCTCTCCTCAGGCAGCTGATGCAACCTCTTTTCCCTCTCTCTCTCTCTCTTTCTGATGAGCCCCCACCACTACACACTCACACACACACACACACACATACACATTCTAGCACTCACACACATACACATTCTAGCACTCACACATACACGCACATACACATTCAAGCACTCACACACACACACACACATACACGTACACATTCTAGCACTCTCACACACATACACATTCTAGCACTCACACACACACACATGCACGCAATGCACAACAACTCACACACGGATAGATGCACCAACACTCACACAGAAAAGTCACACACACACAACACAAAGCTCTACCATTCAAAGACATATAGACACAAGAGTTCTGCTTCCCCCTGACACACACAGACACACACACACACACACACACACACACACACACAAGTGCATGGAGCAGGAGAAATGGAGAAAGAGTGCAGGTGGCAACAGGGAGGATTTTCTTGTCAGCATCCATGACACCTGAGCAGCTAGAGGGGGACGAACAGAGCCTCTGGCCCCGGCCGCTCAATGCACTCTTTTGTGCCCGGCGGAGGAGGGCCGCCGCCACAATACAGAGCCTCTGTTTAGCCTCGGGGAAAGTACCTGCCATGGAAGCCCGAAAGGTCACCCCACTTCCCCGGACCAGAGAGAACTATACCACGAGGAAAGCCATTATTGCTGCCGTTTAATGCAGCATGTGTGGGATCCACATACCCTCGCTCTGTCTTACCCTGTCTTACCCTCCCTCTCTCTCTCTCTTAGACACACACACACACACACACATACAGTACAGCTATGCGAACACTACACCCCAAACTCTGACTGCCCTCAGCTGCCCACAGCCCCTGGCCAACAGCATTTGAGATTAGATGGAAAAGCTTGTTTTGGTGGCCGCTCTGCGAGCACACTGTCCCTTTGTGAGGCCGATGACGGATCCCACGCCCCTGCGCCAGATCGGCTCACCGGACCGCGGCCTCACCTTACTCGCGCTCGCCCACACGTCCAACCGCGCGTCTGAATTACCCAGCAGTTTTGGGCCCCTCTCTCAGAAGACAGGGATGCACTTGTAGTTGGGTAAATGGCATGGAGATTGCATTTTGGACACTTATGAGGTAATTATATGGTTGGCAATATTATTATCCTGACTCAACCTCATCTCTCCGTGAACAGGGAAGGGACACATAGCCAAGGTGCAAGGCTGTGCAGTCGTATGTCATAAATAACTCTGTTATTATGTTTTTAGGCCATTGGACCAGAAAACAAGACTATCTGAAAATTAGCATGTGAGAAGTTCACTGTTTCAGTGCAACAAGCAGGTCACAGAGTCTTTCTCTCTGCTAAGCAGATTAGATGGGAGGTACCACCCTGCTTCTGCATGTTTGTGCTGACATATTTAACGTGATAATGTAATTTCATGCTCAAACTTGTTTTATTTAGAACATTTATAAATGGGTGTATTTGTGTGTTTGAGTGTTACCGAAAATACACCCTAACATGCTTCACAGGTCTTTTGAAGCAGTAACATCCCTTAACAATATAATCCTTTGTCAAAAAATGGCTTCAACCATTCAACAGTATGTCACTCGACAGTTGGAATCAGCCTTTATAAACAGTGAGCTGTGAGCAGTGGCCTACAGTCAAGTCAATAATTGAGATGCAATAAGATTTCCACAGCCAAATGCAGATTGTTATCACATGTGAGTAGGCATAGCTCAGTCAAACAGATGACCTCTCCATTTTAAAATTAAGGCTGTATTCATAAACATGTCTCCCATCCAAAATTAGCTCTCTCTCTCTCTCTCCCTCTTTCTCTCTCTCTCTAAACAGCACAGGACTCAGGGGCCCTAATTTGTGAGAAGAACATTCAGTCTCAGTCTCTCAACAGTGTAAGTTTACCCAGCCGTTTCACTGCACACAGCCGCTCCTGCATGTGTTTCACCTCTCCCTCTGTCATGGGGATGTCACCACCCACTGTGAGCTCTGAGAGATGTGCCCCCCCCCCCCACACACACACACACACACACACACACACACACGCGCCACCACCACCCGAGCTTTTACTGTGTTGCTGCGACCTGACAGCTTCCCCCTGGCAACGGCAGAGCACCAATCTAGGGCTAATTCGGGGGCATCATAGCTCCATAACCTTATGTTTATGCAACTGCTAGTGTTTTTGGGGTGTCAGAAACGGTGCTACGGAGACATTTTTAAAGCCAGACAGCCAGGGCTGGTAATGAAGGCTTCGGCAAGCACTACCACCACCTGCCGCTGCCAGCACGCCGTGTGTGTGTGCATGTGTGTGTGTGTGTGTTGTGACTTATAACGCACTGGAAAGTGTGCGGAGGTACTCTTTAACGTGCCGACTCAGCATTCGGCATAATTGCAGTACAGGAGGCCTGGGGCTGTGAGCTGGGGGAAACCTTTAGGGAAGACTGTAGGCTGCTGGTGTGTTGCTCAAAACGACGGCGCAAAGCTGGTCGGATGGTTACGAGACGACAGGATCAGTGTGGGTTGCAAAGGCTCTGACTCCTATGGTGGAAACAATGGAGTGAAGGAATTATCACTCTGCTTATATCTGAGTCTTCAGTATCATTTCTTCACTGTGTTTAATGTATAATCTATTTCTACAGTTTATTTTTGGTGCAAGCAGCAATATGTCTATTAGTCATGATGGCAAAGCCAGATAAGTAAGAGGCATTATTAACAGAAAAGTAAAAATGTTTATTACACTTTTTTCTACAACACTGCACACAGCATAAATCTCACCAAAAATAAGCAAACATGCATTGCAAGTAGCAGAGACGACATCTGCCACTGCGCCCGCCCAGTCTGGCGCGCGCCACAGTATCTATACTACATGGCTAAAAATGAACAGTCAAAACAGCCATCCTCAGCCATTAAGTTTGATTTCTCATACTGCAGGTGAGAGGAAGTTGCGGCCAAAGTTATTTCCAGGGGGGAAAGAAAAAGTAAATAAAGGTGAATTCATGGGAGGAGGGCCTCTTCGCCACGCCATCCCATAACTGCTGGGTGAGTCACTCACGCACTGAAATACTAGGCAGCGTCAGATAAGACCATTAACCATGACCATAATTACAGGAGAAGCGCGGAGGGCTAAAATGGCTGGTTCGACCCATTTAAAAAAATAAAAAAAAACGGATGGTTTTCATTTAGGAAATGGTGCATTTTCCCTCCCCTGCTGTTGTTGTGAGATGCACACTGAGTATTCTGTTCGGTCTTGAAATTAATCGTAATTCTTCCATCTGTTTATTATGCATGCTGTATCTGGCGAAAAAGTGATGCCTATCACTTTCTAGTGATGTGGAGGGCGCACCCAGAATAACAAACATGCGGTCACTGATGACTGTTATTTTGACGGGGTAAGGGGGTCGTTTCCATAATCATCCCTAGTCAGCCAGAGAGCTCGGAACGCATATTAAAAACCACACACACGGCTGTGTTGTGACGAAACACCAGGGACCACAACCTGTTGTCCATCAGAAAACTCTCGGCCTCATTTAGGCTCACCCGCCGTCCCTGTCATTATGGGATACAGGAGGGGCCCACCAGCCAATCACAACAGGGCTGGAGGAGACGCGGCACAAACAACACTCTCCCCAATGGTTAAGCAACTTTTCCGCTTCCACTTCACCAAGCGCGCCATATAGACTGTAGGTGACCAGACGTGGTATAAATAGAAAAAGACAGTCAGTGTGGGAGAGAGAGAGAAGAGATGGATGGAATCAAGAGAGAGGGGGAGGGAGGCAGAGTGAGAGAGGGAGTGAGGGAAAAAAACACAGAAGCAAACACATCTTTCGCGACGCTAGCTAGCTTATTTTAAGCTCCCTGCCTCATCGCTGCCGGCCACGGCACCTCAATTCCCCACACGGAGCCTCTGTTTCGCACCTCCGCCAGCTCCTCCAGCTGCACGGCCTGGATGGCCCTCGTCAGCCCCTGGGACTGCACCAGCAGCGAGCATCTCACACTGTGAACATGGCGCGTCCTCAAACATCCGATTGAGATCGAGCCGCAGCAGCATCTGGTATAGGATAGAAGCACAGCACTGCTAGAAAAAAAGGGTACAATGTTATTTCAGACCATGCATTTTTCAGTCTTTCAATGGAGAATTTTCAGTTTATATCTCTATATTGTCTCATGAAATAGGTGGAGAAACATTTAATACAATTTTCACATTAGTCATCCACATGTATTTAACCGACTATTGTTGTGCAAACAACATTTCATAAATGAATAACTTTAATTTAACTGTAATATTTAGCTTTGGGCTATCACTATGAATTGAACATGAGAATAGGTTTTACAGGTCAAAACTCTCTCCTTTTAAAACATTTAAATGTGAACAAAACAGAAAATCTCCACTGAATAGAGCTCACACTTATTTTGAACTCCTGGTTAACGAGGCATGTACTGTCGAAAAGCGGCACATTCACGCCTCCTGGCCATGATGCTGGCCCGGCTGACTTGATAAAAAGTAGGGCCTTTACTTGATTAAATCAGCTAATTCTACTTTCAAAATTAGCAGAAGATAGCACACGTTCAGTGCAGCCATGTGAAGGGAATACGAATGCGCACTACGATGGGCACAAGTAATATGTGGGGAGTGCTGTTGTATGCAGAGTGGAATAATAATAGCCCATCCATACAGCACACACACAGAGGGCATCGGAGGGCAGTGTTATCTGTTAGATCCATTTGCTCCGGCAGCCTCATCATCAGATGCTCCGTGCTACACTGCAGATAAATGAGTTTTGTTCGGTGAATATTTTGCCCCGGCCCTGGTGGTCACACACAAGATCCGACCTGCGCCGATTTAGCTCTCGGGTGGCAGTGGAACACTCTCTAAATGTTTGGTGCTTAAGGAATAAAATGGCTTCGTGGAGAAAATAGAGTTGGGGTGGGTAACAAGTCTGGCCTAATCAGCAGAAATCCTCCGCCACTCTGGCACAGTATCAAGGTTATTACCCCAGAGTCATCCACAAACTAAGTGGTACCCCCATTTTAAGCCTGGGGAACTCACAAAGCCTTTTAATAGATCATTAAGGACGGACGACCCCCCCCCCCCCCCAAACACTAACTGTGCCAGAGCATTGGCACATCTGATGTCTGCTTTGCTCCCGTTTCTCATTTTCATTTCAATTTGACCACACTCTCCATGTGGAGGCGCGAGGGTGGCTGCGGCTGCTCGTTCCCTATCTCCAGTAGGGCCAGGCCTGCGGCATACATCTCTGACTTCATAATAAATAGGGTTGTCGGGCCATGCTTTCGCGGTATGACCCTATCTATATCTGCTATCGCTATATCTATCTGGAGAATAATCCCCTATCTCTGTCCACAAGACTGTATCTAATGGTATGCCCTGATACCTAAGGCTGAGACGCGCTGGAGAGGCCCATAAATCTATTCAGCCTTATTTACAGCCCCTGCTGCAGTCAGCGCTTTGAAAGGAACAAATCCTCCGTTGCCTTTGCCCGTCTGAGGGGGCCTGGAACCCCACTCTCTCTTCCCCAGCTCTCTCTCTCTCTCTTTCTCCCCCCATCCCTTCCACACACAGTTGCCATCCCGCTGGCCAACGAGAGAGATGAAGCGGTGTGGCCTTCGCGTTGACTCAGTGCTTTGGCCGTAATGCAAGGCTTGGCAAATTTAGCCGTGGTCTGGGCAGAGGCTGCCGGACGGGCTTGTGCGCTTCCCTGTGGTGCGTGCCAGGGTCAGAGGCAAGTGGGTACAGTTGACACATACGTTTACTGTGGTCACTGTGCATTATCTTGAATTTCCCCTGGGGATCAATAAAGTATCTATCTATCTATCTATCTATCTATCTACTAGCCACTGATTCACTGAGCCTCGGGCTGGGGCGAGATATTAATGTGACTGTGACTGAAGGCTAAGGCATGGCGTGGCTAAGGCCCATACGAGCTATAGACTTTGGGTGCTAGCCCACTAACCCACAGTGGAATTTAACCCTTGTTGAAATCAATGCTCATTTATCAAAGCCACCACCCCAGGCAACGAGTTGTCCAGAATGGTCTATTGTGTGTGCGCTACACAAGAGCCCCGACAAGGCTGGTGTTGGCTCATGTGTCTGTATCATTGCCATCAAACACCACTGGTGATCACAAGTGCCACCTCCCCCAACTCACACAGCATCATATCATTTAGCGTGTAATGATAGCATTGTGTTCACAATGGGCTTTCTCTGTGTCTCTTTGTATATATTTCTCTCGATCTTTCTCTGTAATCTACAGAATCAGTAGTCACTTGGTAACGGTCACTAAATCTGTCACTTGACATTTAGGTAGATAGGGCATTTTGTGATAACTGGATGACTGGTTTACAACCGCTCAGTGGAAAGCCTAAGCCACATCTTAGCCCGTGTCATCCCACGTCCACGTAATTCATAGAGGTGTAGACATACACACTCTATATTCCCACTGGCTATTGATACACCAGCATCTCATTCAGCTAGCTAAGGATGTTCAAAGGGTCATTATCATCGCTTGGCCAGTCACAAAACAGAGTTGGCAATTTACGACCACATTGACAGAGTCTACCCGTTGTAGAGCACACTGTAATGAGTAATGGTTATCATTAGTTCCCCCGGCACGTTTGTTCATTACCGCTCCAGCTGGCTGTAACGATTTGCAAGCAGACTAGGCTATGGACTGGGTTAGAGCTAAATATATGTTCGACTGTTTAGAATTTGGGGGATTATGGAAAGACTCCACTTCAGTCCTTTTCAGACTGATATAATGAGTTCATTAAAAATGTCATAGCGGATGACATTTCCTGACATAACCTGACACGATGACATTTAAATCCATAGTATTACAGTGACATTGGCTACTTCTATTGGTGCATTACAGATATCCTATTGCAATATGCCACAACAGTCTGTTATAAGATGCCATGTTAAATACTAAACTAAAACATGCCACTGTTTTATAACTATAAAATAATATACTTAAAGACTGGAGGTCCTTGGTCCATGACATACTATGTTAGGCTATACTTGAATGGGGTGGGGTAATAGGGTAAATTAACTTATTACAATGTAGTATGTCGTTGTAAATAGGACTTTTGTGTTACCTATCAGAGATATATGTAGCAAATGTAATATTACCGGGCTACAATGGTGTAACTCAAGAACACTGACAGCCTATGAAGGGGAAAGCCCCCAAATAGCCCCTGGAAAAGGTCAGTAAATCCCCCTTGTGAGCTACCACCATTCTGAGTAGCCTTCACTGGGATTGTCAGGGTATATGTATTAGGAGGGACATTAAGGAATTTTACGTTAAAATCCATACAGTTCGAATCTGCTGATTATCAACAGCATTTGTTTATAATGCACAGGTTGTCCAGCATCACAGGGCGCGCAAGGGCAAGACGCCCTCTTGCTGTGCAAACAGATTCTGCAGAGCGAGTCTTCTGCCCTGCTCTGATTGCTGCTTTTCAAAGCCATTGTCAGTGACTGCGAAGACTCAGCCAATCTCGTTCCTGTGACGCTAAGCAAGGTTGGATTTAGAAGCTCTGCGCCGCTGCCTTCATCATGACATATAACACACCCACCACAGCTCTCGCACTCTACACAACTATTTCCTCAAGTCTACGCCTAGGTGTAGCTTCTGGACCGACCAACAAATCTTGCACTTGTCAGAAATACCATTCTTTCGTCGTAGTGGTTGTGATCGCTGTGCGGAATCGTGGCTTGAGTATCTAGAAATGTACACTTTGCCCGACGGAAGGAGCCTGGTGCATCACTTTCTCTTCGTCTTCTGCGCACGTTGATTGGTTTTATATTGTGCTTCCAAGTCTGGGCTATTGGAGGATCCTCAAGAACAACGTTTCTATGTGAACGACTGATACTCTGACAGAAATTGGAAAACACCTTTTTACGACACATCTGTTATGCCATGGAGCACAAGTTGCTGGCTTCAAATGTCTTCTTAGTGCTCAGATGATATGGACAGGAGGTTTGTGCCCTGCAGATCCGAGGATGGACCGCTCCGTTGAGGATCTGGCGAACACGCATCATTGTGGATAAATCCACATTGTCTCTCCAAAGCGCCTGCAGAAAGAACGTCGCCACTTTTTAGGCATGAACGTCGCGAAAGTATCACCTCTCTGAATTTGTGGTTCTTTCTCAGGGCGAGGAGATATTTTTGAATGCTGCATGCACAGGTTCGCCACTGGCCCGTGCCTGGTCAACCTAGTAGGCTACACCTGGCGACATGATCCGATTTTATTGTTTTAAACCGCCAAGAGAAGATAAGTGAATCGGCATTAGAAACGGACAATTGTATTTTAAAAAGCAAGCTGTGCTCTTATATCTTACAAAGCTGGCAAATGAACATGATAACGTTAATATATACCTTTTGAAATTAGCGGTCAGCGTGGTGTACACCTTTTGCGATGTAGTGTGTCTCTTCGTTTTTGCTCTTATTATTCTAATCGAACAGGACACTATGAAGATGATACTCTTTCGTAAATTTCGAGTTTTGATCCTCATGGTGTTCCTCATAGCATGCTCGATGCATATTATGATAGACTTATTACCCAAGCTGGAGCGACGGAGCAACGCCGCCTGTTCCTGCCCTCACCGGCCGAGCGAGGAGCCTCAGAACTGGGGCAAACATCGACCCAGGTCGGGACCAGATTCGGGCTGGCCTAATAAGCATACTTTGCGAATACTTCAAGACTTCAGTAACGAGCCTAGCTCCAATCTGTCCTCACATTCACTGGAAAAAATAACAGCCGCGGGCGATAAAACAGAGGCTCTCAAAAGACTTGAACATTTCGCACAAAACAGTGAAGGCAAGAAACAATTTATCGGGGACTCAAACAGAAGCAAGAATGTACCTGTCAAAGGTTCTCGACTTTCTGCGTTGTATGAACACCATCTCTACAAAAGACCTTTGCCGACACTGACAGACGAAGACACGTTATTCAACGTCAACACGGACATAAGATTTGACCCGAAAGCTGCTGAAAACCAAGAATGGTATTTGAACCTCGTTTCAGATGTTTTTGTTGACATTTGTAAGAAGAGGGCTTACAGTATTCAAAATAATTTCAGACAACTACATTTAGATTTTGAGCATACAAAATTATTTTACTATTATCTCACGCCATTTACATGGAAGCTCAAATTGGTTAGAGTTAGGTTAGGTCCATGTTATGTAATTTTTGTAGACATTTTACATCAGGCCCACTGATAAGCTCCTGAACTTTTTGAACTGGACGACCTTGTAGTCAACATATTTGAATGCAGTGTTCCTTCCTTTGAAATGTCACAGTAGTATCCAAATTGGAATTTAGAAATCCCCTCCTGTTAGCCTCTTGTATAGTGCACTACAAACTTTTTTTCAGTAGCCTGTATTGTATCGTTGCACCCTACACTAGACTCCCCCTCTGATGTTGCATTGTTTTCACATATCTGATTCAAGTCACTGTAAGCACAAGACAGCTGCTGTGGGCAACGTCATGCCCAGCCACTGCTCCCTGCTCCTCTCAGTCCCTGTCTTAGACTGTCATGTGCTTTATTTTCCCCCCAAAGGCATACTCAAGGCAAGGAGGGTGAATACACTCAAAATGGAGAGCTGTCAGCAGATGCCTATCCAAACTGGCTGCGCTTCCACATTGGAATAAACCGATATGAGCTCTACTCCCGCCACAACCCGGTCATCGATGCCATGCTCAAAGACCTTGTGTCTCAAAGAATCACCAGTGTGGGTAAGCCATATGAGCAGAGTAGGACCGGCACAGAGACCTTAATATTGACAAATCTGGATTAATAACCTGATTGAGGACAAAGCCATTAAAGAATAAAAGACATATCATATGTAAAAGTATAACTCATTCATATAAAGCTTGGGTTGATATGGAGCTGGTAAGATCTTCCTGTCTCTGAGACTTGAACTTGTTTTTACACTTTCAAAGTACCCCCCCCCCCCCCACTCCACCCCTCCATCAAACAGTGAAAGTTAGAATACTGGAAAATGCCTCTTTGGAAAATGCAGACATCTGACACACACTGGGAAGAATTCTACCTTATCTTTTGCATCATATTCTGCCAAATGGCCTTTTAACTACTACCTTATCAGGCCTTTCCCTGAGAGTTAAGTCCCAAATGCCCTCAATGTCCTTCCTAACGTGTCAGTTAGTCTTTGTAATCAGACAGTTTATGGGCTCTCATTTTCTCCTCATAATGAGGTGACATTTTATTGGATCTCAGTTAGGGAGGAAAGTTGGTCAGTCTCAGTCTGTCTCGTATTTGTGGTACATTTTCCTGATTGCGGAAGCTGATGTTCCCTTGTCCTGTTCCGGCAGCCATGAAGTCCGGAGGCACGCAGCTGAAGCTCATCATGACATTCCAGAACTACGGCCAGGCACTGTTCAAGCCTATGAAGTAAGTGGCTTTATCCCAATCTAAACCTCCTGTTGTACACTGTGCAGTCTGTTGCTTTTGTAGGGGCTATTATGGGCCCAATGCCTCAGTCCTGACCCTAGTGTTAAGCTCTCAATTTCACAATCATTGCTATCATTTAGAGTTGTCGTCGTGATGTCTAGTCACAGTTTTTGGTACACAAACACTGCTATTTTAACGGCAGGATTCACCAATACACATCAACCTGATAATTATGCAGACTTGCAATTACAGCCCTCGGTCATAATCACTATAATTTAGAGCAGAGTTAATAATTCTTGCCCCCGTTATTTGTGATTGAATTGTGTCAGTTCGCTGCACAGTGATTTTAATCTGTGGGCAGAGGGAAAGGGTGGATGGGGGGGGGGGGGGGGTCCTCTGCCAGCTCCTCTCTGTTAATTGAAGTGATGTGCCAACGCTACAAGCCTCAAATCATAGTGACAGCCTGACAGGCAGGATGCACACCCACCCCTGCTGATGTGGTCACAGTGGAGCGATAGGCTATTTACATTGTCTGCCGGGGACATCCTGTATTTAGTCATTCTTGGCTCGTTTCAGGTCGTTGGGACTTTGTTTTGTTTACCGACGTGTGGTCATGTCAGCGGATGCATTTGTCATGGTCGCGGTTTGCCCCTAATTGATAAATACAGAGTTGGGGAGAAGTGCCGTGGGGTGGGGGCCTGAGCAAGTGAAGCGAGATGGCCTCCCCTTTATCGGGTGGAAACCACCCAACTTTGAGTAATTTGCTGCTTTCATAAATACTGGGGTTTGCCATGTGTGTGAGAAGGTATTTCTAGCATGGCTGTCAAACCCATGGCTACCATGTTTCCATTTTCAGAGGCTGTTCTTTTCTTTCTCCCCTCTCTCCTTTGCCTGCTCCCTTGGCTCTGCAATAGACCTATACAGTTGAAGTGGCGAAGTCATACATTTGTAATTCATCGTCTCCCCGTCTAGGGCCGTCTGTGTGGCAACGGTTGCGTTTCAAAAGGACCTCTTGCTGTGCATTAAAGCCTCTGCCCTGCTCCGCTGAGCGCGCTGCTTAAGTGTGTGATGGACCTGAAGCTGCGTGGCCGTGCTCTCTACTGGCTTGCCGTGGCCCCAGCCTCTCGTATTCTCTCTTTCTCTCTCTCTCTCTCTCTCTCTCTCTCTCTCTCTCTCTCTCTCTCTCGCTCTCTCACTCTTTCTTGCTGTCTCTCTCTGCTGGGGCTCTGTGTGTGTGTGTGTGTGTGTGTGTGTGTGTGTGGATGTGTGTGTGTGTGTGTGTGGCGGCCCTACAGAGAGTGTGCCTGCAGAGCTGTGGCTTAGGTGTGTCATTTCCAAGCGTGCTGTGCATGAGATGGAACCCTCTGAGCCTTGGAGCGGTTCTCTCTCTCTCTCTCTCTCTCTCTCTCTCTCTCTCTCTCTCTCTCTCTCTCTCTCTCTCTCTCTCTCGCTCTCGCTATCGGGGAAGGGCCTGGTTTCACTAAAGCTTTTAGGTGCGTGCCAAAAAATGTGCTTGGCATCAAGTGGTAATGGCTTGCTGGGTTGGGGTGCGTGGGTGTAGGGGGTGGGGGGGGTGACGTGGGGAAGGGTGCTGCGATTGATCAAGAGCCTTCAGAGTGTTTTGATTCTGGCTCGTTTGTGTGAAATTAAGATGTTAGTGCTGTGGCGCTCCATGGGAGGGTTTGGTGAGTTTTAATCTGCTGGAGGATCTGAGGAGGCAGTGAGGGAGATGTTTTTATTGGCTTTCAATTAAGCGTTTCAGAGTTACCCATCAGATGTTTAGCTCAGGCCTCAGTGATATGAGCCACTCTTTAGAACTGACACTGTATACGACTATACACCGAGATGGCTCCATTGGACAGAGGTCCTTATTGATCCAACGGGTGTCGGTTTTCCTCCAGAGTCCTTATCTGGCACAGTAAACGTTCTGTCCTCCCTGCTCACTCACTATTGTCAGTCTAAGTGGAAAAATACGAAACCGTCCTGTCGCTATGAGCAAGATGCAAGCGGATGCACTACAGCGACATTAAGTGGTTTTGAGGATTCACAGGCCCACCCTGTCTGTGAAGGCTTCATTCTCTTTATTCTGCATGCTCATCTTGTCTGGGCGACAGCTTGTGGAGACACACACACACACACACACACACACACACACACACACACACTGGAAGCACATGGTGTTGGGCCTTGACTTTTTTTTTTGTTGCTTTTTTTGTCTTAGTCATTACGGGAAACCCTGTCTCAGTTATAGGCCTGCGTTTGATTTGAAATCTCTGGGGTTGGCCCCGGCCTCTTGCAAGTATCAAATAGTCATTGAAGAGTAATTGCATGCACGTCATAAGGGCCACTGCCTCTACACATTAACTCAGTCAAGAGATCCGGCTTTTAGCTTCCCCGGGAGATGAAAGTGCTTAGAAATCGGAGAGATATTGGCTGATCTCAGCTTTGGGACAAATGAAAACAGCCACATGGATAGTCACTCAATATTGTAAAGACGGGTAGATAGATAGATACTTTATTGATCCCCAGGGGAAATTCAAGGTCTCAGTAGCATACAGACAATACACATACACAGGGTTTCATCAAATGCCTCAGTGCTGTTTTAAGAAATGGAGCATTCCATTTGCAAACGGGCCTGTCTTTGAGAGCAGTCTGTGAGGCGTGACACGCTCAGAAATGGATCTGTTCTTGTCACAGAACGGGCGACAAAGGGACAATGACAGAGTTGTTCTCTCATGCTCTCATTGTTGGGCTCTTCTTTTCCCTCTCTGTCTCTCCTTTGCTCTCTTTTTTCCGCTCAATCTGAATGCTGAGGAAGATGTCACCCACATTTCTTTGACAGCCTCCACCATCCACACACACCCCCTCCACACACACACACACACACACTCACACACACACACACACTCCCACACTCCTCCCGCTCCTGACACCCAAATCTTCTCCGTTATGGGAAATTGCTCACAAAATGGTCCCAAGAAAGTAGTCGCCATCGTCGCCGCACAATGTCGACTTCCCCAAATAGACCGTCTCTGCTTGCGCGCGCGAGATTGTGGGAGGCTAATTTGGCTGAACAAAGCAAATGAGTGATAGTTGATTTCCTGTCTCCTCATGCTTATGATGATATTAGCAGTGCAGTCGAATGCTGCGGATGACTAATGATATTTCCCAACCTCCCATGGGAGGGGCAGCTTTTAGACTGGGGAGTGCTTCTGATGGATTGGCGCGCAGCAGTCGGCTCATTACCCATGGTTCTCTTGCGTCACACACACACGCACATACACATACACACACACACACACACATACACACACATGCGCGCACACACACACAGGTTGGTTACCTATCCGGCACGTGTGGAGCAATCATCCAGAACAGTCAGGGCTGTTTTGCCTGATCCAGCTGTGTTCTAGACCTGTGAAAAATGTGTGCTCCACTTCAAACGAGGCCACGCATACACGTCAGACACGTCCAAGCTGTGCAGGCCCTTGGGAGGGTTTCTGACCTGAGCGCTCCATGACCATGTATTGCCTGGGGGTGGGCTGAGGTAGAAATATGCCCCCCCCCCCCACCCCCACCCCCGACCCCCATGGCAGGATAGAGGACTTAACAGATATGAGGCCTAGAATCTTCACAGAGTTCCAAGCCGCACAACATTACCGCGAGGCCTAAGGCTAGGCTGCTGTGTTGCACTGTGTAAGCGTTATCTTATCGGCAAGGAACAAAGTGCTCGGAGATTTTCCTGTGTGATGTTATCTGCAGCGAGTGTTGCTTTTATTTAGCGAATCTCTTTATGTATTCGGCTTGAGGAACGCGGCTCTGTCAAGGTGCCATTTATAAAACACCATTATTATTAAATCAAATATTTTTCTGGCGTGTATTTTCTTTTTTTTTTTCATTATTTCACTGTGTGTTTTTATTGCAGTCATTTATCAGAAAGGTACGAAGCGGGGAGATGGAGGAGAGATGACAGTTAGTTATTCTAAGATGCATTCTGAAAAGCGTTCAAACTAGTTTAGACAAAAAAAGGGGGAAGAAAGCCAGGAAAGTCATCTCGGGAATGCTTGTGAAACAGCCTGCATTATAATCAAAAGGAATTTTAAGCATCAAAAGCCCATTGAGAAAAAAAAAAATTATATTTCCCTTTCTTTGCCATGCGTCAGTGTTGATCAATCATGTCAAAGTGGTACACAAGTGGCAATTGTGGCGTGTCTGACTTTCAAAAAGTCATTTCATTTTATTGTTCCTGACATGCCGCAATAAGCCAAAAAAGCCGAGGAGAGAACAAACCCTCAAGCCTCCCAGAAAGACTTCCAAGTGACCTCATACTGTCTCAGCCTGAAATCACTGAAAATTTAATAATCCCATTATTTGTTGAAAACACAACTTTATTGATGTCATGTAATATTAAAATCTAAAGAGATACTGTCATGGGATGTGGCAAGCGGGAGATGTATCTGCATATCAGAGTGTGTTTAACGCTCATTCTGACACACACTCTGACAGCCTCGCAGGCACGTTGCTTGCGCTCAGCTTCACTGCTTCACTTTTTTTTTTTTATCATTAAGATGCTCGGAAATCAGGCCTTGTTCAACACTGCCGACAATTACCACAATGCTAATACAGCTCTTCCTCCTTCTCACAACATCCTCCGTGTCTTCTGCTGTGTGTGTGTGTGTGTGTGTGTGTGTGTGTGTGTGTGTGTGTGTGTGTGTGTGTGTGTGTCTAATTACATCTGCCACAGTTTGCATACGCCAACCCACCCACCCATAGCCCCCCGCGTCTTGTTTCCGAGCTTTGTCGTTGCCACAGTGGCATCCAGCAACAGTGCTTCAGACTGCTGTGTAACCACAAGTGGCGGGCACATCTGTTAGGAGAGAGACTTCTCAGCTCTCCTCTCCCTCTGCCTGGGGGCGAGGCTCCGCCATCCTGGACCTTGGCCTGCTTTTAGGCCACATTCCATGTCCGAGCGTCCATTAATTATGTTTCTAAACACAAGTTTTCTCTTTTGGGAACTATGCGCACCCCTTTCTCTAAACCCACCACCCACCCCCCCCCCCCATGTTGCTTCAGAAACGCAAAAGGCCCAGTGGAGCTCAACACACAGAAGCCACCAACAGATAGCTATCTGTTTTATAACCTGTGGTTACTGTCAGGGGGGAGGCTGTAGGGCATGATTAGCAGGTAATGACACGCAGGGCAAAATACAGTCTTCACAGTTGTTAAAAGTCTTGATTGTCAGTTAGGAGAGAGAGCAAGGGGTGAGGCTCTGCCTTCTTTTTCTGTTTTTTTTTTTTACTCACTTCATAGTAGGATGAGCTCTGTAATTGCCCCGCGCCACGTAGCAGACCCCCGTCTCGAGACCTCACATCGAAACATGGGTATACATGATACATCACATGAAACATCGGGCAGCCGTGGCCTACTGGTTAGCACTCTGGACTTGTAACCGGAGGGTTGCCGGTTCGAGCCCCGACCAGTGGGCCACAGCTGAAGTGCCCTTGAGCAAGGCACCTAACCCCTCACTGCTCCCCGAGCGCCGTTGTAGCAGGCAGCTCACTGCGCCGGGATTAGTGTGTGCTTCACCTCACCTGTGTGCTGTGTTTCACTAATTCACGGATTGGGTTAAATGCAGAGACCAAATTTCCCTCATGGGATCAAAAGAGTATATATACCATACCATACTATACTATATAGCTGGAGAACGGCAGCAGTGGAGGGAAGGGGCGGGGCGAGACGCAAACAGACAGAACGGTTCTATAACTCTGTCAAGCGTCGTCGACTCGTCGGTACTGAGACCCATGGAGTCCAAAGCGAGGCTTTGAAGACATCTGTTCAGCAGCTTAGCCCCTCAACACGAGCAACCCACCCCATACCCCCCCCCCCCCCCCCAACACCCCTGCCCCTCTCCCTCCAGATCTTCACCATGGCCTTGGACCATGTCATTTGACTTGGATTTGCTCACTCGCCTTTCAGCTGCCTTTCTTTTCTTTTGTAGCCCTTGTGCTCGGTGCGGTTGCTTTGTCGACGCAGTCAACACAAACAATACCCACGGCCTTGGCGAGTGCACGTTTTTTTTTTGAATCTCAGGTCTCAACAGCACCACGGAGTGTCATAACTCCCTCGCTGCGTTCCTCCTCTTTGTCCTCTCCCTGTGACCCCCTGCTGCTTTTGTTTACCCATTAATACAGCACACCATCAATGCAGCTTTTGTTTCATAGTCGACGTAAGCCAGAATTATATTGCACACTCATTTGTTTGTGTGTGTGTGTGTATAGAAGAACATGGGAGAAAGAGAGAGAGAGAGAGAGAGAGAGAGAGAGAGAGAAACAGAGAGCGAACGCGGGTGCAGAGAAGAAACAGTGAGAGGCCTTGTGCTTTTCCTCGTCTCTTATCTGCTCGCTGATTATTAATGTAAATTATTTGTGGTGAAATGAAAGGATAAAAAGAAGAGAATAACATATGGCCCTTTCAATGACTTACAGGCGGATTAGCGGTTGGCAAAGCACAGACAAAATTACTATTCTGACTGCAGCCGCACAAGGTTTTCCCTCAACTATTTTAATGGACTTTCCCCCCCCTCCCCCACGCTTCCAAAAGAGAGATATAATATAAGCAGTTTATCCACTGCATGGCACTAGTTTGAGGAAAACAGCTTGCGGAACATGTGAATGTGTTCACTCAGAACTGTTTCTCGTTGGCCATCCAATTTCCACAAGTGAGAAAACATGACATCCTGTTTGTTTTACAAGGTCTGCAAACATGAGCTTTGGAAGAAAATCTGTGGGCCACAACAAGGGTTTGATGGTCTCCGACTCTTGCTAAATCAGAGCTCCCACAATAGCTCATCCCAGACATCCCATTCTCTGGATCACCGACTGACAGTAACTGTGGTAGTTTCAAAGAGTTTGATTTCAAAAGAAAAAAAAGCACACACACACACACACTCACACACACACACACAAAAAACAGACTACATGAAAGGGCCCATGTCTATTTTGAGGCCTTTTGTTGGCACTGCCACTTAGTTGAACAAGGTTGAGGCCCTGGAATCACGCATCAAGGGGTCTGTATGGAAAAATACACTGCCTGGGTCTGCTTTTCTTCCTCTGAATCAAACCTAAAGGTCACTTTTTTTCTTTTAAGGACATCTCTCACATCAAGGCCATTGCATAACCTGGCTGTAATGGTGCCATCACATCCTCCATGTGGGAAGTATGAATTAGAGAAAGTGAGAGAGAGAGAGAGAAAGAGCGAGAGAAGGAGAGAGAGAGAGCAAAGGAGAGTGAGGGAAAAAGCTACTTGAGTGGCAGAGTTGAGGCGAGTGTTATGTGTGTGAGTCATCGCGTCGGCTAGCTGTAGCTTCTTCTGAATGAGGTTTATTTCCGTTGGACAGGGAGGGGACGGGGGTACAGTTGGGAGGTGTGTGTATGTGTGTGTCAGGGTTTCCGTTGTCCGGTAATTACCGGACATTGGCCGGAGAAAAAAATGAAATGTCCGAAAAAAATTAAATCTCTCCGGTCTAACTGTCCGATTGAAATTGGCTAATAATCCCGTCCCCCTAACGCAATCTGAATTTGAGAATAAGCCTTAAAATGTAAGCCTATATTAAAGCAATACGTCCTCTGGCTATGATTTTAAATGTACCGTTTGAAAGCTATTAAACAACACGCATAGCCTATGCTGCATTTCAAATAGGAAGCGCACGCTTAAAACGTCCATGTTAAACAACGAACAAATGAGTGAGGCGGTTCAAACATGGCCAGGCCCAGGCAGACTAGCCTTAAACGTTTTTTCAGAGGCCACTCAGGCCAGACGCGATGGATGATGATAAATTGGTAACGTCTGAAGCCTCATATGTCCGGTCAACTCCATCACCAGATAAAAAGCAGAAGTGTCGGCTCCTCGACGAGGAGATTTCTGGTCCGCGGATCATTTCCGGCACAATTAAACGGTATCATTGAACCGCGGACCGAAAGAAAAATAAACTAAACATTTCCCAGAATAGGAAACATTTCTTAATGTATTGTTATCAAATAAAGAGACATAGCCTTAGGCGGTAGTGGTGTGAGCGCTCATTCTTGTGTGTGCGCATCTGTGCAAGTTAAACAGTGGAACCACTGGAGATAACGTGGGTAGCAGCAACAAACAACGTAGCCTTTTTAAAACAATGAATGAACGAAGCGGACTCTTGCTGTCCATGAAAACATACATAGCCTACTGGCTAGATCTTGTTAGGCATGTTTACGTAAGTTAGGCTAATGAACATGTTGCATTCTATTCAGCCTGATTATGTCATTTTTAAGCTACATAGCCTGTCTCCAGTTTTCCTCAACTTGACTAATTAAAAAGCGATAATAGGATATTTGACCGGCATGTCATCAAAATGTCCATAAAACGAAAACATTTTTTTCAAGCGGAAACTCTGGTGTGTGTGTGTGTGTGTGTGTGTGTGTGTTTGTAAGAGGGTAGCCAGACTCTTCGCAGTGTCTTCATTTCCCTGGGGACCCTCATAGGAGAGGACGGAAGAGCTAATAGGCCTACATTAGTGTGATCAATGAGAATGAGCAGCGCCGTCTGACACACCACCGCGCCACCGACATGACATGATGCTCATTGATATGCTCTCTCTTTAGCCAGGACGTTTTTGTACTTGTCTCGCCCCCCCCTTCCTTGGCTGCTAAAGGCTCGTCTCTCCCTTCCCTCTCAGTGGATCAGTCTCCGGGGGCCTCTCTAAAGCTCTTTTATGCTAATATGTTCTGTAAAAAAGCTGCTTTGTGTCCCATATGCTCTGTCAACAGGGCTGGCGTTTTATGTTTGTTGAATGTGCTCTTTAAATACTCTTTAAATGTGCTGGGCTTGCTGTGGCTGGACTTTGCATGGTGAGCTGCTGAGGTCGACTGCGTTCCAAGATTAGCTTCGCCTACCGTGTCTTGTGGCCAGGGAGGGGGCTGGACGCAGTACGTGAGCAAATGTTTGCACAGTGTATGTTAAAAGTCAACACAAAATGTACAGTAGTTGTGTCAGAGGTTGGCCCTCAGCCCAGAACCGAGGCGAATGCCACAACACAATCGAGGGGGTTTATGGGAATTTCATGGTCTGTCATAAAAAATATTATTACTGTAGGCAGTTATGGGAAGATTGCAAAATGGTGATGCAATCACAAGGTTCTGTCCACGGAAATTCCACCAGAATGAAAAAAATGAGTCATTGCAATGTGTCAGTGGTATTGTGTGTGTGTGTGTGTGTGTGTGATTGGGGGGTTGAGGGGTGGTTAGTGTTTGAGTGATGGGTTGACGCAACTACCACAATGGATGCGTAATGGCCCAGACTCGCTGAACACACCTTGTAATGTTGTTTACATGACTTGTGAAATTCACGGTCTGCTCCGTGCAGTGACGGCGTGCCCCAGTGAGCCTGTTTGCCGTCTGGATTTCTAATCAATTCCAATCGCTCCCCTCGTGTCCCCGTCCCTCCCATCCCCATCTCCTCTCCTCTCCTCTCTGTCCTCGATTTTTTTTTCCCTCTCTTTCCTTTGCTCTTGGGTCCTCCATCTTGTCTGAACTGAAGAGCTGGGACCGTCCGTTCCCATGGTTCCCTACCTATCCTTTCAGCTGCGGAGTGTTACGGAAAGAACTGGAAATTATGAAGGTCTCTAAAAAAAAAAGAAAAAAACTCACAGCTGCCAAGATGGCGTAAATTTGTTTTTCTTTTTGGTTCGCTGTCGTTTTTTCCCCCCTCTTTTGCTCCTTCAGACTTGTTTTCCTCCCATAAAGCATTTCAGACTGTTTCAATAAATGTTTAACAAGGTTGATTCCAGCGCTGCGCTCCAAAATGTGTTCCCCTGCGCATCCTGCCACTCTGAGGTCAGTTCTCCGTGCTCGGGTCATGACCACGTTTGCCGTTACGCTGGTCTTGCTGTAAAAAACTTGCTGGCTCGGAAAACAACCAAGTGGTTTAAGAGTTTAACACCATGCTCTGTGGGCTCGGAGTTATATTTAGATAGGGTCAGTGGATGTCTTGAGATTATCAAACATTACTGGTGTAGCCTCCTCGTGTTTATACGGCCTTGTTGTTGTGCATTGAACATATTTAACCTTTGACCTCTATTACAGCACATTAATTAAGGATTAGGCGTCACGCTTGTCGGGGAAATCAACGCCTTTGTGCAGGAGTTTGCAAACTTGTCAAGCTCACACACGTCGTTGTGTAACACGCTAACTGGAGTCGTCCTCTCCACGGCTCCCTGCCCGACTTAACAACAAGGCTGCTCCTCCGCTAGACCAATTAACACCTATCATGGATTACATGTTTGCGGCTTTGCAGCTGATTGCTGTTTACCAGGCCGCACACAATCCCCGCCACAGCAACAATTGGGGGCACGACCCGATGCCAGCGGGCATCCCCCCCCCATCTGCCTCGTAGTCGTCAGCGCCACCCCCACCACCAGGCTCTGGTGAGGGGAGTAGGCTCCTGGGATGCCAGCATGCTCTCCTGCTGTGATGGCGTTCTGCGCGGTGGGCCAGGCCTCACTCTCTCCACTGCTATTTCCGGAGCGCTGACTGTCTGTCTGTCTGCCTTATCAAGCGCTTCACCCACCCCACCCACCAATTTAGCGTGCTTTATGGCAGGACTCTGACCACAGTTTACTTGGAGGCTTCTCCCACTAAGCCTGACACATCAGCTGCTGTATTAAGCGTAAGAATGGAAATGATAGACTGGGCCAGAGGAAGATGGTTGTCAGTTTATTACTGTGTCATGTGTTAGCGCACGGCCTGCCTTGGTTCCGTCTTCTGAGGGGATGACTGCTTTCTCTGTCCCTGTCTCTGCAGCAGGCGGACTGCTGCTCAGGTGTGGTTGGTTCCTCCTGACCGGCAGGGGAGTGAGAAGTCTGCTCTGTCCACTCTGGCTATTCTTCACAGACTTTCTGACGACATTTGGCTTTTGTTTTCTGTACAAATCTGCGCTGCACTTTTGTTTTGTCTTCCAGTCCACTGACGTTCTTTACCTTTCTTCCTTAATCACTCTTTAGTAAATTTGAATACTATTTACACTCTTCCTGTGGCTTTACACTTAATGTTGCCATGCTGTGGTGCGTGTGTGTGTGTGTGTGTGTGTGTGTGTGTGTGTGTGTGTGTGTGTGTCACATAACAAAATTAATGGTGGTGGTTTACTTCTAAACTTTAGCCCTAGATCCCCTGCTCTGTATTTTGTCAGTGGATATTACAGGCCGACAGAATTCAGAGGGGATCACTTCTAAGACTTCTTAAAGTGCATAGTCATGCGCTGAATAACCAAAATCAAGTGGATAAATACAGTTGCCTCCACATAAACCCTGAGGATTTGGGGCGTCTAGGACTTAAGAAATACTGCTTTTGCAATTAAGCACGTCTAAAATGGGTAAACAACTTCAGACACAAGTCGGCTCTTGCCAATAGCCCGCCACCAACAGTTAAGGCAGATTCTGGCAGTATAATTACTCTAATTGTTCCTGCAATAAATTTCCTATCCAGACATGAAAGTATTTGGCGAGCGTATTTAATTACACACGCGCTGCGGCTCAAAAAAGCATGTACTGGTGGAGACACGCTCTTTATAGAGTGTCGCTCAGAATGCGATTCTTACAGGGATCCGTAGACACCCTGACTAAGTAATGGTGTCTCAGTTTGGTCCGAGTCAGACAACGGGCTCAGGGCAAAATGCAAGTGACAAAGCGACCTCAGGAAAAGTATTCTTAGGTATTTTTTGACACTGTTGCTTACATTTCAATTATTAAAGGAGCTCTTCCTTACTTTTTTATCTTTCAAGTAAGAGTGAGGAGATGCCACAGGGCAGAATATCAAGTGAAATTTTCAATTCTCTTCAATCTCAACACCTTGTAAACTTGGCCGCCATTAAGAGACACTGAGTCATCCTAGCCTCTCCACGCGAGCAGATAAGATTCACAAGGAGAGATTACACAGGACTCGGGCCGCTCCACTGACATAAAATAGGACATCTTTTGTTCACTTACCTCACAGGGTGGTGGCCAAGACCAGGGAGGTAATTACCACCCCCCCCCCATTATAGCTCCCATGGAAGTAAGGAAAAAGGTGTGTGTGTGTGTGTGTGTGTGAGGCGGGGTAGTGGGTGAGCAGTGATTCAGTGATTGTTTTACACTGAAGGCCAGACAGCTCCTGCTCTCCGTCAGACACCAGAGTGGGCGGAGAGCAAGATGGAGATTATTGAGGCCGAGGATCAGAAATTGGATCTGTCGGCCCTCCGGCCCCTCCCCGCCGCCGCTCCACCTCCGGTCGGCATGAGGTGAGACAGAGGAGCCTCTGTCTGGGAAGCGGCTCTCAGCTGTCGGCTATTGTCTGAATCGTGACTCACTTAGCTCCGGGCCATCGAAGTTCGGGAGGGAAATCCGTGGAAAATAGAGAGGATGGGTACTGTGTGTGTGTGTGTGTGTGTGTGTGTGTGTGAGTGTGTGTGTGTGTGTGGGAGGGGGGGGCACACACAATCTCGTGGCCAGGCTTACAGGAGCGGATCGAAAGTCCCTCCTAAGGATGGAAAGGCGTGGGGAGGGAGCAGTTAGAGGGTGGACAGACAGACACGTGAACAGCCAGGGGAAAACTGCCCCAACATGCCATTCAGTGTGTGCCAAGCGTGCGTCAACACAGAGTGTAGAAATTGCATAAATTCTATATCCTGGGGCTTAGCATACTGAAGGTGCACAATACACACGGCAGATTATCTGCAACAAAGGGCCAGCAGGAATTGTTGGATTTGTTAGGTTCAGGGAGTTGCCCCCCGTAGTCCTAGACTGTCCAGTGTCTACACTCTAAAACACTCTGGTCATAAACAGTCCTGGCTTTGAAAACATATTGAGCCATAATCTATTCCAACCAATTAACACTTTGCAGGAACATTGTGGGGAAGGAGTGTAATTTGATTGGTCAAAAAACTTTCTCTAGAATTAGTAAGTAAGACTTGGCTAAGACTCTTCACATAGCTTGCGAGTTGCAAGCAAGATTTAGCTTGCAGATTTATTTAGTGATATTCACTCTTAGCTAGATGTTGAGAGTACAACGCATAAGGTGGTAGGTGGTTCGACATCTTCTGCTTCCCACCTCCCCCTTCCTACCTTATCACAATCCTAAATATGGGCCTCAGCACGGGCTGGGACACAAATCAGCACTGTGGTTTAGGCCCTAACCCTTCTTAATGGTAGTAATGCATTATTATCCATTCACCCGACACTGACGTGTGAGATATCAAATGCATTATTATCCATTCACCCGACACTGACGTGTGAGATATCAAATCATGTCAGGATCAAGATATCAAAAGCGTGATAATTGCACAGATGTTTCTCAACAGGTCACAATAAAAAGCCACTTTCAAATGTGAGGTTTCATCACACAACACAATGCCACTGATGTCACAGTTTTTGAGGATGTGTACAACTGCCATGCCAACTGCAGGATTATCCACCAGACAAAACCTTATGTGTGCATAGAACAAATCTTAGATCTTATACTTCGAGTTGTGACACGCGAAAAAAAAAAACATGTTGCATTTATATTTTTGTTCACTATAAAACAAACTGGGCAGTGCTACACATGCAAAAGCAATAATATTTGTGTCATTTGTTAAAGAATTGAACCGCATCAGCCTGTTTACTGAGTAGAGTCTAAAGTCTTTCTCCGAAGCGAGCCAAATCCTTGTTTGTGAACCCTTCCCTGTCCACAAATCAAATGTGAAGAATCAGCGTGAACAGAAAGTCCAAGAGTGGTGGAGGTCTTTAGGCAGATGTATTCGCTGCAGTCTTGTGTCCTCCCGGGCCTGTGTGTGGATGTCATATGTAAAGTGGATTCCCAGTCTGGAGCGCACTTCAATGACACCGCTTCCCAGCCAGAGAGGAAATGCCTCGTGCTCACCAGGGTCTACTGTGCTGAGGGCTTTCTGCATAAGCTCTGTTGTCAGATGTGCATTCTGTGCTTTCGTGAGCTCAAGTGAAAGCGTGTGTGTAGTAGACAGTACATGTCTGCATATCGTTGCCTTTATTGATTAAGGTTATTGGTCCTCTTTTTTTTATATGTTTAATTTGATATTTGTTATATTAAAATATTTCTGTGAAAAATGTAACCACAAACAAACCTCTCTTGATTTGGCAGCGATGCTGTTGAAGTGCTGTCTGCTGTGCGGAGATTGTAGATGTGGGTTAAGGGTTGCCTGTGTTCCACTGAGCCATTATGATGTCATTGAGGAAAATACAGACCAAATTGTGGAACATTTCGGTTAGTTAGCTAACTAATGGATAAGACATCTTGCCTTCTTCCTAATGAAACTATTGTCATTTTCCAGAGCCATAGTTATATGAGAGGTTTTTTTTTTAGTGTTGCACCGAATCAGATGCAAACGGCTATCTAGTCTTTTCAGTGTGCAAAACTAGCCCTTTGTTCTCCTCTAAATCCACTGTAATGCCTTGTGACACGATAAGATTGTGAGGTCAATCTTTTAAATGAAGGCAGCCAGAATAAGAATCCACAATGAGGTCCTAAAAGAATACACAATGTCGAGTGTTGGTCATAAAATATGCAGCACATCCCAGGGAGAGCGCATTATCTTTTCATTTGCCTTTTGTTTGGAGACAAAACGCAACAGCGGCATGAGCTGCTGTACAGAGTGAAAGGGCTTCAGGGGGCTCTGACTTCTTTGGCTTAGTGATTGGTTCACGCCATCCTTCCATCCATTTCATCTTTCAACCAATTCATCACCCGATGCGAGCCCATCCCAGGCACAGCACTCCACTGTCCTCTCCTCTCTCTCTCTCTCTCTCTCTCTCTCTCTCTCTCTCTCTCTCTCTCTCTCTCTCTCTCTCTCTCTCTCTCTCTCTCTCTCTCTCTCTCTTTGCTTGCCGTGTCTTCTCTGCCAAATGTGGCACTTAACTCCATCCTTCTCTTTCCCTCTCTCTATCTCTCTTCCTCTTTACTCTGTTCTCCTCTTCACTCACCCATGGATCTCCCCTGTGTGTGTGTGTGTGTGTGTGTGTGTGTGTGTGTGTGTGTGTGTGTGTGCGTGTGTGTGCGCGCATCGGGGGGGTTGGCTGGGTTCTTAGCCTCGAGGGATGGAAGTATGTTTGACCGACCCAGTCTCTCATCCTCATAGGAGGATTCATTACCCACCCCCCCCCCCCACCCCCCCGGCAGCCCAGCGCAGCCTCAGATCTTGTCCATTACAGCCGTGGCGAGAGTTGCTTCGGAATATGAAGGGACGGACAGCCACTGCCCCTGGCATCTCTGTCATTCTGACTGTGTCATCATTAACCCGCTGCGATCTAACGGCGCGTTCGGGGACCGGCGGTGGCGGCGGCGATGCCGGCGCAGTGGTGCGGCAATCCAAGGGTGGGGCCGGGCACTTAGCGGCACTCCGGAGGACGTCCAGGACGACGGCGGAACGTCAACTGAATTATGCGCAGGTTATCCCATTACGTTTCTGCGACAGAGAGAGACAGTTAAGCCCAAGAGTAAGACAGAGAAAGAGAGAGAGAGAAAGAGAGGGAGAGAGGGAATATCCATTTGGGGAAGTGATCCAGTGAGTTTCCATGAATGTCAAGGTGACTAAATGCTCTTGCTGCCTTCTGCAGGGAGAGGTGAGGCTTCCTCTGCCGCACACTCACTGGGCCCCATCCCCCCACGCCTCTCGCACGCTTGGCCTCTCGCACGCTTGGCCTCTCCCATGTTCATTGATCTGAGAATATCCTCGGCCTGGTACGGAATGTATAAGTAAAATTAAAGTGGGTGAGGGTGTGTGTGTGTGTGTGTGTGTGTGGGGGGGGGGGGGGGTGAATTGGTATGTTAGTGTGGGCCTTAGTCGAGACTGGCAGCCTCATCCATTTCGGCTCGCACTTCCACAGGAAAGAGGCTGCGGAACACAACATTGCTTTCCCTAATGTGATTAAGGATGCAGTGAGCTCGACTCAGAAGCTGGGCTGTAGTGACAGAGGGAGGAGGTGGGGGGGGGGGGGGGGGGGGGGGGACTGTGCGTTTGTGCTCGCTTGTAAACTTTATAGTTTGCCACAACACAACTAAATGATGTCGTGCACGCCTGTTAGAGGTTCATGCGAATAAGAATAGATTATGGTCGCACATATTTCTCCCCCTTAGGTGAAGTAAAAGTGCTTTAGCTCCACGCTTGCTCACACACACACACACAGACACACGCATAGGTGCAGACACATGCACACACACATCCATGTCCATCAGAGTGAGATGGAATGTCAAACATTCCTGGTAATGCCCCCTCAGAGATCTGTTTGGCTCAAACGGAGGGATATAAATTATGTAAAGGCCCCCGCACTCACAATGATCCGTCACATCCTGTACTTCAGCCTCGGCGCACACATTACAGTAAGACTCTTGTGTTGTTTCCCTGACACAAGATAAAGCCTTTTGCTTTGCTGGAACCAACACCCCCACACCCCCACCTCCCCCCAAAGAAAAAAGGATTTCCCCCAGAGTTATTTCCCTGCTGGAACACAAAGGATGACACCACGGCTGGGCATTAGCTTGAACAGAAGTGTCCCCATATGTTTGCCTGCTAACAGATAACGGCCCCGGCTGTGGCTGTTTTGCAGCGGCGCTAGCGCCTCTCGGCACGCGCGTGCTCCGCTGCTGTCTTCACACAGGAAGATAAAAGGGCGGCTTCTGCTGCTGCTAGAGTGCTGCTGCGCTACGTTAGCGCTAACACGCTAGCGTGAGGAGGGGCTGGAGGAGTGAGGGGGGGCCCTCCTGTGCAGCTTGTCCCCCCACTGGTAGATAAATGCTGTTATTGGGCCCGCGGGGAGGCAGGAGCTGGGGGTAAGAGACTATTACGTTTTGCTGGACGTGCGCAGAGAGCTCATTTCAAAATGGAGGATTCTGCCCGGATAATCAGCGCCAATTGCTGCATGAGCTAAGCAATTGGCTCGTATTCCCCTTCTGTGAGCTGTAGGTCATCATCGTTTATTTCTCTAACTGCGGGGAGTGGTACAACTGTGCTTTCAAGACTGACCACATTCCCAGCAGTATGTTTTGTTTTTAATGAGTGTAATTGTTTTGTCAAGGAACATGGGAAATAAGCAGCTCATGATGTTTGCAAAGCTCAGGCCTCAGCACTCCTAGTCAATTGACCATTAATCAGCTGACCCATGCTGGTGAACAAACATCTAGGGGTGCGTTTCCCAAAACCATAGTTGCTAACCTGTTAGCAACTTAGTTAATTGGCAATGGGAAATTGCATTGCAATGAACAAAGTTGCTAACTTAGTTGCTAAAAGTTGCTAACAACTTAGTTAGCAACTATGGTTTTGGGAAACGCGCCCCAGGGTTCCTTTGATGGCTTTGAAGGAGCAGTTCAACTCTGATGAAGACTTTCCCTTTCGGGTGTAGGTGGAATGGCGACCAAGGGGGAGGAGAATATGGAACTGTGCGATTAGCCCGTGATTATTCCAGAACCTACGCTCCATAGATCCCTGTGCTGATAAATTGATATCAGCTCTCAAGTCACATCAAAGTGACCCACTTCAAAGGGAAATGGCTTCTGTGTTTGTTTATGTTCCATACCTTAGTCTTCAGCTATTTATGGCATAAATAATATTCATGGTGTTGTACTGCGTGTGTGTGTGTCTGTGTGTCTGTTTGTCTGTCTGCCTGCCTGTGTCTGTGTGTATGTTAGGCAAACAGTCAGAGGAGTTAAACACACACAGACACACATGCCCTTTCTCCCTCTTTCACTCTCTCGCTCTCTCTCTCTCTCTCACACACACACACACACACACACACACACACACACAGACACAGACACACACTAACCTAGAGGTGACATTCATCCTTTACTCAATAGAAAAGGACACTTTTGACCAAGAGTGCATTGTTTGACTAGTATAGAGGTGGGGAAAAAATCAATGAACTCAAGCCATCACCCCTGGGGGTCAATTCTCATTATGGATGATAATGGCAGCAGTTTTCCCTTTGTCCTGCAGTGCAATCACACTGATGAAGTGGTCAATTCCAATTACATGGAAGCGATTGGGATCTCCGCTACCGCATAAACAGCATGCCGAACGTATGCATCATGAACACTGACATCCATCATGTCCCGACAG
>NC_055980.1:8162344-8172344 GCF_018492685.1 Alosa sapidissima | reverse complement strand
GGAGAGGTATTTCATGTGGGAACGGGTCAGAACGGCGAGGAGAGGAGAGGAGAGGAGAGGGAGCCGGCGGGCGGGCGGCAGGTCCTCTGGCAGCCGGCCCTGTCCAGATTCCCTGCTCCTCGCCAGCTCCATTTTTCACACTTGTGTTGGACTTAAGGAAAACAGCTGGCCTCTCCCCACCTCCCTTTCTCCCCTCTCCTCTCCTCTCCTCTCCTCTCCTCTCTCTCTCCCTCCCTCCCTCCTCTGCTGGGCACTGCTGAAAGCCAAAGGGGGGATTTAGTGCCGGGGGCACTTTAGAGCGATTACAGATACAGAGCTGTTTGTTCTCACGCACACACGCACACGCACATGCACACACACACACACACACACACACACACACACACACACACACACATACACACACACAAACACACACACATACGCGCACACACACATACATTATGTGTTATGCACATACACACACACACACATATAGAGACAGAGACACACACACACACATAAACCCTTGGGCACACACACACATATCCTCTCCTATACACACACAAGCACTCTTTCATATATACACACTCTCTCTCTCACACACAACCTTTCTCTCTCACACACACACTTCGCCTGACACACATACAGTTATTAATTCTCTTGGCTTTCCACACAGGCACACACATATTTTCTCACATTCTTTCTTGTTCTCTCGTTCTCTCTGTCACACACACACACGCGATGATGCAGGCTGAATCAGTCACTCTCACTCAATGTATAATTCCACATTCCTATTCACACTCACACTCAAACGCGCGCACGGACACACACACACACACACACACACACACACACACACACACACACACACACATTCATATTTACACATCTTCTTGCACACTCTCATAACTGACACACCTAGTATACACACACCACAGACACACATACACATACACACACCACACACATACACAAACACACACACACACACACACACACACACACATATACACACACACACACATTCATATTTACACATCTTCTTGCACACTCTCATAACTGACACACCTAGTATACACACACCACAGACACACACACACATACACACACCACACACATACACAAACACACACACACACACACACACACACACACACACACACAGGCTTGCATAGGCACTAATAGACACATCCAGCACAGCCCCAGCACTTTCCAGTCCTCAGGGCCCTAAAAAAAAGAAGAGAATACAAAAACAGCACCCTGGGGACAGAAAAGGAGGAGCTGGAGGTGGCCAAGGAGGGAGGGAGGGGAAAACGAAGGAGAGGAGAAGAGAAAAGAGGAAAAAAGACGAGTCCCTTGGGGATTTTTTTCCCCCCAATTTTCTTTTTTCTCTCTCTCCGGCATGGCAGAGTATCCATCCACATCGACTCCCATAAACAACCAGAGTCAAGGCCAGCGGCAGGCTTCTCTCTCTCTCTCTCTCTCTCTCTCTCTCTCTCTCTCTCTCCCTGCACACTCCCTCGCTCACTCTGCCAACAAACGTCCGCTGCCACCGCTGTCAGGCCGTGTGCCCACTGGCGTCCATCAGCCCAAGTGACCTGGAAGAGAACACCACAGCGGGCAGGGCGGGACGAGCGGTCGGCTGGCAGGCAGACGGGCATCGGTGAAGGGGTGACCACTAAGCCTTCCGCCCCCTTCAGTCACACACCGCTTATCTTGCCAAGGGGTCCATCTGAGGCACTAGTGACAACCAGAGAGAACCAGCGGGATTGTTGTGGGGTGCGGTGGGGGGTGGTGTGATGATTGGGGGGGGGGGGGGGGGGGGGGGGGTGGTTTGGGTCACTGAGGCTTCCAAGGTCTGTCCACCTGATTGTGTTTAGGACGATATCTTGAAGTCTGGCCTGTGTCCTGATTGAAACGGGGAGCTTGTTTATCTGAGGCTGGCGACCAGTACAAGGGATTGCCGTTGATGAAGTACTCAAATGGCAAATCTCTCTCTCTTTCTCTTTTTCCCTCGTTCTCTCTCCTTCGTTTTCTCTCTCTTTCTCCCTCTCTCTCTCTCTGTGGTGTTGCGTGGGCATGTTTGTGTTCATTACTTCATTTGTTTGTGTCTGTGGTTAGCAACGAAGGCCAGCGAAAGATACACACAAGACTTGTGGCCTTTTCACAAACATCCCATCGGTGCACACACACACAAACACACACACACACACACACACACACACTCCTTCTCTGAGACGTTTGGACCTCCCCACTGCCCCCTCTCCCCAGCCCCCCCCCCCCTTCCCTCCCCCCCCTCCCTCCCGATAGTATTAGTTCCAAAGGTCAGATACACATGCTCCAGTGGCATTCGAACAATGGTCCATTGGCTGAGCCCAGAGTCCAGCGCGCTGCCCGGGCGGAAGTGGCTCGGATGGGGGCTGCCCAAATTTAGCCTGTTGTTCAACAGCTCCTCTCCGCGGTGGCGGAGGAGGCTGGAACTCGTGGAACTCTCCAGCGGGGAGCCGCAGTGGAGGACGGGCCATGGACAGTCCTCTTCCTCCTCTTCCCCCACCTCCTCCTACCTCGCCGCAACTGATACTTTGAATTGGCTTTGGATTATAAGGTGCTAAGGGACTTTAACGGCGTTGTTTACACGTTAGAGAGGCCAATAGTTCCCCTATTTGGCATAATTATGGGGCTGCCTCTCCTAGAAAATGAGTATTCTCTCATCCCTGGCCCCAGTGGCAGCAGGGAGTGTGAGAAAAGTCAAAAGTTGACTCGCCTCTCAAAGCTGTTTGTGTGGAAATGGGACTCATGCCTATATTAGGACTGGAGAGGAATTGGGAGCTCTCAGCTCACAGAGAATATCAGTCATGTCTCCTAATCACTTGGTTCTTTTGGCTATCTTGCTTCACTGCGTCTGTTTCGCCCTTGTTAATATTAAACTAGTGTCCCTTTGGCAGGTATTGGGCTTTTTGTTTTTTTGAGAGAGAAGGAGAGTGTGAACAAAGAGAGAGAGAGAGAGAGAGAGAGATTGTGTTTGTTTGTTAGTTTGTGTGTATGTACAGTATGTAAGTATGGTGTGCTTATGTGGCTTTAGTCCCAAATTTGTAACCCAGACCAGAGTAAACAACATGTTTACCCAAAGCAAAGGGCCTTTTCAGCGCATTCTCAAAGATCCCACACCCGACGGCTGCCATTTTGAAAGTGCCGCACTGTAAACAGACACCACACACACACACACACACACACACACACACAAACACACACACACACACACACACACACACACACACACACACACACACACACACACACACACACACAGAGCCCTAAGTGTGTGTCGGCTGCGGTACCAGCTGAAACAGAAGTGTTTATTGTGGCCTGCACTGCAGAGCTCCTGCCTGCTCCAGCGGGCCGGTCAGAAGGAGCCCCGGAAACAACACCTGGTGTCCAGCTGCCCCTGCCGCACATTAGTGGACCGGGTGGCGGAAAGCGCCGGATTTGATGGCTCCGCCGTGCGACCGTGGTCATGCTCGTGCTGTCGCACCTCTGCGTCCGTGGAGGAAGGCTGAGCTGGATTATTGCTGCTGCCGCTGTCGCACCAGTGGGTCCACTCCGGGCTCCTCGTGCAAGTGGAGCCGGCCGGCCGACGCGTCAGGCGTGATGTGATTGGGCCAGAGAACATCTTTAATCCGGCCTCTAATGTGGAGAGTGGGGGGGGGGGGGGTCAGATATGAGGGAAGGGATGTCATTACACGGCCGCCGGAGACTCAGTCTGTGTCCCTCAGACAGAAGCGCTTTAGCAGCGGAATCCCCCCAGCTGAGAGGGAGAGAGATGGGGAGAGAGAGAGAGAGAGAGAGAGAGAGAGAGAGAGAGAGAGGGAGATGAGGAGCATGGAACAGGGTGAGTGAAACGAGAGGGAAAGTATGTCAGTCTCTCACATGCTCCATACTTTCTCTCATTTTCACTTACTCTGAGAGATGGATAGGTTGTGTGTGTGTGGAGAGAAAGAGAGTGAGAGAGAGGGATGGAGGATTGGAAATGAAAGTAAGCCATCACAAGCTCTGGGGGGGGTGCATGGCACTGAGCAGACCCAGGACACAGTGCTGGCTCACAGAAGAAGTGCAGGGCTCAGGGCCATCTCAGCACTTCCTCTCACTCAGAACACACATGCGCACACACACTCACTCTCTCTCTCTCTCACACACACACACGCGCGCACACACACACACATACACACACACACACATACTCCCTCTCTCTCACTCACACACACACACACTCACTCTCTCTCTCTCTCTCTCTCTCTCTGACACACACACACACAAATACATGTACACACACACACACACACTCACTCTTACCACACTGATCTGATTCCCAGATATCAGCCTCGGGTATCAAGGTTAAGAGGTGTGTGTGTGTGTGTGTGTGTGTGTGTGTGTGTGTATGTGTGAGTGAGTGTGTTGTTGTTGGTGCACATCTGCCTGCAGCTGTGTCTGCGGTCAGAAGTAATTAGCTGGACCTGTTTGAACAAGGACTTGAGGTCGAGGCTGTCCCTCAGCACCAGCCGTCGCATAGACCTCAGCTCACCTTGTGGACATCTGCTGGTCTGGAGCCATTGGTCAGTAAACCAAACACTACCTTCCCCACGGGCCAGAACGAAGACTAAAAAGGAGAAAGAGAAAGAAAGACAAAAGAGGAGAGAAGAAGTGTGTTTTTTTTTTCATTGAGTCATCAGCAGAGAAAGAGAGAGAGAGAGAAACAAGAGAAAAGGGGAAAAAACATTATAAAAGAAAGATGGACAGAGTAAGGCTGTCTGGAGAGATGAGAGGATCTGCGTCTCACCGGGAGATGGAATGGAGGGAGGAGGAGGAGAGGACAAGAATGCGGAGCTGGAGAGGAGAGGAGAGGAGGTCTGGCAGGCGTTGGGCGATGTGCTGTTTAATAGTGGGTGCAGGCATCTGCCCCCACAGAGCCCAAGCTGGCAAATAATAGCTGCCAGGAACCAGGAGGGAGAGCTGGGTGGGTGGGTGCTGTGTGGGAGTCTTGGGTGAGATTTCGGTTCTGGGTTTTATTTATGAAAAGTTTATTTATTTATCTTGTTAGTTATTTTTTAGCCCGCAACGGTTTTTCTTGTGCCAGCGTGTCTGCTGTTTGTGGCTGTTGTTTGGTTACAGACCTGCAAAAACAACTTAGACACATTTGCATGCTCCCTGCTCCCATGCAAGTACAACTTAGAGACATTTGCATGCTCCCTTTCCCACATCATAAACCTGCATGCCACACACTCACCAACACACACAGTAGAGTTTTATTAATTTTAGTGTCAGGGTGGGCATGTGTCAAAATAAAACACACACACACACACACACACACACACACACACACACACACACACACACATACACAGGTGAAGGTATAGAGGAGTCTTATTACAAAATTCCTGAGAATTTTGAGGTAGGCAGCCGTGCTCAATGTGATCTCCGGTTCACGCCACACTGTGCTCTGCCGGCTGTTTGATGGGCCCCGATTCAGAGAATGGAATCCACTGAAATCTTTTCCAGCATCTATTGGAACAGCCGCCTGGAATGTATGAAGTCATTGCGTGTTGGACAACAATCTTAGCGGCTGCTCTCCCCCCCTCTCCCCTCTGCCCTTCACACACACACACACACACACACACACACACACACACACACACACACACACTCACATACAAGTGCGTTCACACACACACACACATTCACACATGTGCATGCACACACACACATACACACACACTGACATGTGCATGCGCACACACAGACACACATATACACACACACACACACAGGGAAACCTAGAATGTTCTGCCTGTCAGGCCGTATTTGTTTTATCAGTTTGGCTAGAGGAGCTCAAGGTTTCTCACCTGATGTGCTGTAGGTTGTGTGGGAGAGGAGCTCGGCCCTGTGGACTGGGTGATATATTCTGGGAATGCACCAGGTTAATGCCGTATGGGAACGCGTCTGTGGTGCAGTTGTTTTTCTCATTTGTGTAGTCAAGCAGTCCTACACTTTCAAATTACAATGTGTTTTTTTATGGTATGGCATATTTTCTCAGTTATATCCCACTGTTTGAGCGTGTGTGTGTGTGTATGTAAGACAGAAAGCTCAAATCAGAAAATAGAATCTGGTTTTGTATGTGCATATTTCAAGCCTTTTACGCTCAACCTCTTTTCTTAAGAGTCAAGACTTATGAAGGAATGTGCATTGAATGCCTCCAGAAATAGGTGTATGCAGTCTGTCTCTTCCTCTCTTCTTCCTTCCCTCACTCCCTCGCTCCTTTCTCCCCACAGCCCTCCCCCCTCTCTCTCCCTCTCACTCTCTCTCTCCCTCTCTCTTTCTCCCTCTCTCTCTCACTCTCTCCCTCTTTCACTCTCTCTTTCTCTCCCTCTCTCTTTCTCCCTCTCTCTCTCTCTCTCTCTCCCTCTTTCACTCTCTCTTTCTCTCCCTCTCTCTCTCTCCCTCTCTCTTTCTCCCTCTCTCTCGCTCTCTCCCTATCTCTTTCTCCCTCTCTCTCTCCCTCTCTCTCTCCATCTCTCTCTCTCCCTCTCTCTCAGCCTGTAAGCTGGGCTCTGAGGCTTTAGCAGGAGTCTGTGCACTGAGGCATTAGGGCCCTCTGGTCTAAACAGAGGAATAGTGAAGGAGTGCACACAACATCATGCAACTCTGTAAGGGACCTGAATAGCAGTGGGAACCATAAAAACCTCCTCTGTAAGCAACACCGCATACATTCTATTCAGTAATGAAGCTATATAATATACACCATATACAGTGTAGTAGTAATGGGATTGAGGTATACATAGAGGTAGATAGATAGATAGATAGATAGATACTTTATATTGATCCCTAGGGGAAATTCAAGGTCACAGTAGCATACAGACAACATACACACACATTCACTAACCTGACTATACTGAGGTCCACAGGTATACATGTATGCTAATGGAAGGTGCTAATGACTGTGTGCTAATGGAGATTTGCGCTCTCTTCCTGCAGGCAAACGCGTGAGCAGGAAACCCCTCCAGACTTCTTCTACTTCTCCGACTTTGAGAGGCACAACGCCGAGATCGCCGCCTACCATCTGGACAGGTAAGGGACCCGCGCCAGCAACCAGCCCAAAGAGAGGGGCGGCGTTTGAGTGTGTGTGTGTGTGTGCCTCTATGTGTGTGTCTATATGTATGTGGTTTGTTTGTTTGTTTGTCTGTCTCTGTATGGTGGCTTGTTTGTGTGTCACATGTACATCTGCTTTTTTTCTGAGGTCAGGGTATTTTTTAAGTGTGTGCATGAGCACACGCTCACATAAATAGCCACTGTCTAATGTGTTCCAACACGTTTGTGTGTGTGTGTAAGTGTATGTGTGTGCAAATGTGTGTGTGTGTGTGTGTGTGTGTGTGTGTGTGTCTGTCTATGCGTTAAGTGGGAGGCTGGCTTTGTTTATGTCTGTCTGGATCCAGCCCCCGAAAGCGTGTCTTGGCCTTAATTTAAACACGAGGGGAGGGGAGACTCGGCACGATGCCTTGTCATAAAAGATCTATGTGGCGCAAATTCCGCAAGGGCCGTGACTCACCCCGAGCGAACGCCATAGAGCGAGCGAACGAGAGAGAGAGCGTGGGGACCGCTACGCTGCCCCTGCTTCTGCCAAGAGCTGCAGAGAGAACTGCCCAGCAGGATGGGAGAGTTGCGAGGAGAGTTTATGGCACCTTAAAGGCACACGTCTGAGTCTGACAGAGGATCAGAGAAAAGTGCTCCAGTGAACCTCAATTTTAAAGCCACACAAGAGGTATAATCAGACACCGTCGAGAAGTTTGTAATGTCTGTAATTATAAATGATAAGACTCCGTGATGAATCATAGAAGCTCACAAAAGGCTTAGATGTCTGGGTACGCTGTAATGCCTTTTGGGGTGTGTGTGTGTGTGTCTGTGTGAGAGAGAGCCACGTCACTTACTTTTACCTGTACTCTGAGATGATGCATGTCTTTTAGCTATTGAATTAAAGATGACTTATCATTTCTTATTTATCATGCATGCTTCTTATGCTTGACATGCACTGGCAGCCCTTGTGACTCAGAAGGCACGATGAGCGATGAGTATAAGTATAAGTACAGTCGCTGTCTCCACAACCACGCCATCGTATGTACCCTGACGTGCCTGAGGCCTACTCAGAGAAGATCCCTCGGTCTGTTATAGGGCAGCTTCTCACACTTGGAAAGGAGACATGTGGAGAGTGTGGCAGTGTGTCCCCCTGTTTGTATTGTGCGGGTGGATTTATGGCAAGTCATTTGTGGCCTTCTGCTTTGCCATCTGGGACGCTGGCATTAAGGCGTGCGCGTAATGTAAAGACTTTACTGTCTCTCGGGAAAATCCGCAGTCATCGTATGGCAGCACGACAGACATTCTGATCTCTCCCATCGCCTGTCATCACACTTTTCTTTAGTAGGGGCGTGTGTGTGTGTGTGTGTGTGTGTGTGTGTGTGTGTGTGTGTGTGTATAGGAGCTATTTTGGCCTATATATACACCCATCCTCACACCTACATATACAGTCCACACATTGAAACACACACACACACACACACACACACACACACCCTCCTCCTCCGGCCACAGGCCCCCTCCCATAAACACACACGTTACACAATAACAGCTTTGAGCCTCTGGCTGTAGCGGCCGTGGCGGAGATGCCAGTGGCCCTGCCCTGCCCAGCCCTGCCCTGTGCCCGGGAGGAGGCGGTAGCGGGCGCGGCGACAGCAGCGGCGGCTCCGCGGCACATCTGGCCCGGGGGCAGGGTAGGATCCGCTGGCTGCACACAGGCATGCGTGTGGCGGGGGCCAGAGGAAGCCCAAGGCCGGGGAAAGAGAGCTGTGGGCGGCGCTGCTAAATATAACGCCTGTCTGGGTTAGCCAGCAAAAGTGCTGGCTTTATTCCTGGTATAAATTAAAGTCCCATCACTGAATGTCCCAAGTGCCCACAGCCTCTCTCTCTCTCTCTCTCTCTCTCTCTCTCTCTCTGTCTCTCACTCACACTCCCTCTCACTCTCTCTCCCTCTCTCTGTATTGAATTGAATTGAATTGAATTGAATAGAGCTTTATTGGCATGACAAAAAATCTCTCACACACTCATGTACACTACCCCCCCCCCCACACACACACTGACACTGACACTGACACACACTGTCACTCTCGCTCTCATTCTCACTCACACACACACACACACACACACACACACACACTAACTCTCTCTCTCTCCACGGGTTGTTTTTCCTGCTTCCTCTCTCTCTCTCTCTCTCTCTCTCTCTCTCTCTCTCTTGATTCATTTACGTGGGTTATTTATTTCTGAGCTGAAGCGGATCCTGATGGCATGCTTTGGTATTAATTATGTGATTAGACGGCGGAAGCAGATCAAACCAGAGGAAGTGCGGGCTGCTGAGGTCGGGGGATTTGGCACACGGGGGTGAAGGAGTGTGTGTGTGTGTGTGTGTGAAGGGGGTGATGGGAGGAGTGGATAGGCGGAGAGAGAGAGAGGGATGGAGAGAGGGAGAGATTGAAGGGAAATGGAAGGCGAAGCCTGCTCTTATATGTCACAAACTCTTCCATCTTCCCATTCGGAACCACGCTGCTGTCTATATATAGGACTGCCAGTGAGTCTGGGTGTGTGTGTGTGTGTGTGTGTCTGAGGTGGGTGGAGGAAGTACACTTGCACACAAACACAACCTCCTCCACACACACATTCACTCACACACACACATCCACAGTCTACACATAGAAACATACACACACACGCACATCACTCTCTCTTTCTGTCTCTGTCTCACACACACACACACACATGCACTCTCACACACACACTGCTCTCTCTCAACACACACACATTGCTCCCTTCCTCTCTGTCTCTCTCACACACACACACACACACTCACACTCATATACACACTCTCATACACAGCCCCCCCCCCCCCCCCCCCCCATCATCTGCGTCCACATGACAGTGCAAT
>NC_055980.1:8087344-8157344 GCF_018492685.1 Alosa sapidissima | reverse complement strand
CGAGAGTAAAGACGCTTCTGTGTTCTTGAGTGAACCTTGTTTATTCACATTTGCTTTGAATTCAGTGAATTCCATAAGACTTGGTTATGCATTCCTCAAACTGCCTGTGTTTGTTTGTTTGTGTGTGTGTGTGTGTGTGTGTGTGTGTGTGTGTGTGTGTGTATATGTTCACACACACATACACACACACACACCGTGGCAGTTGCGAGAAGCGAAAAGGGAATATTTGGGATGGAGTCGTCAATATTCCTGGAGATTCGTTGTCTCCACACTTGACAACATGTGGAGAGAGCAAGACTTCTTCTCTGTTTTGGATTTTTGTTGTTGTTGTTGTCATTGTGGTTGTTTTTCTAATTTAAGAGAGCTTTGATTGGAGCGCAGGTTTGCTCCAAGATGTCCATGCACATGTGCACCAAATATTCCTTTCTCTAAAATTTTATTTATTGAGTGTCATATTTATTATTTCAGAGAGAAAAAAAAAAGATTGACACTTTTTATTTCCACAAAGCCTGATCAACAGAATGGATTTTTAGAGTCAACAAATCAATGGAACAGAACAGCTGTCCACGTGCAGTCCCTGCAGGTAGAGGCTCAGTTGCCTGTATGGGATCTGTGGTCCAGCACTAACTGAATTTAAAGGTTTCTTGTATTTACTCTTATCAAATGACACATTATCCAAATATACACCCCAAAGTTTGCAGGTCAATGTGAGAACTCATTTAGGTGGATACATCTATTTTGGCATTGCACCTACAGTATGGACATGATTGGTTTCATTGTTTTCACATCAGTTGAAAAGTACTCAAGCTTCACATCAGTTGAAGAGTGCTTAAAGCTTTTGTGTTGTTTGAGGGTTGTCAATACAGTGACAACTGTGTCAGGTTTAGAGATTTATGTTTGAAATTTTACATTTTACTCACTTCTGAACAATTTAACCATAAATGATTTTACAGGGTAAATGAGTTGCATTCCATTTGTACCATGGCTTTTCACATGGTAATTCAGGCCGACAACAGAAACATCTCAGAAGTAATATTTTGGTCACAGGAAACAGTGTTATTGTACTCTGAAATTGGATGTGATAAAATGGATAAATTAGCGTTGTGACTTTGCCGCAACCATTTTTATTTTTTATTACACTGTCTGTATCTGGCGTAACCACAGGAGGTTAAGAGGCCAATTTTCAATAGGACTTGAGAAACTCTAATAGAAGGACAAACACTCTTTGATGTTATTCCAAACGAGATTATGTTTTTGATCATGTGCCTCTGTACAACATCTGTAGTTAGAATGAAGACTTCATAAACACTGCAGTCTAATCTCAAAAGACAGCTTCACAGCCATAAACCTTCCTTTGTCACATGGAAAACTTTTGCTTTAAGTTAATAAAAAAAAAAACAGGTCAGGAGAATGAATCACTACACATACATAGCAAAGTATGACATTGTCTGTTTCTGCCATAGTTACCATAGCTTTCTTTGCTTCAGACCAAAATATGTGCTATGATGGATCATAAGCCTGTATTCCAGATCACAGAATAACATGCTATTATGCTCATGTGCAGTTATTTTCATTATTGTGGTGCTTTGGTTAAAAAATGGAATTTAAAACCACAAAGATTTGTTGTAAGTCATATTTTTCAGTCACATCTTGTCAGTTTGTACAGCTTAAACGGAACACTTATTATGCTCATAATCAACAGCTACTTTTAGCCGTCTTATCTTTTTGAAATGCCTTTGTTGTGGCGTATTTGCACACAGGACTTTCATTCCAAGAGAATACAGTCTTAAGTCCACTCATGCAAATCTGGTGATCATAGCTTTTATACTCATTCAGAATCACATTATGTTGGTTGTGCACTCACTCAGTCAGTTCTGCAAGGTCCACTACACCGCATGGACTCTGCTTCTTCATAATATACCATAAGATTTTTCCGTTACCAAATGTAATTCATTTGCAGTATGAAATCCATTTGTTGACTTAAAAAATATCTTTTTATAAGTTGTTTCTAAAGATAACTATGGTGTACAGATATTCATAATGATATCCGGTACTGATATCATATTAATAGTAGAGAGCACTATTCTAGAGAACACATTTCCAGTACTGCTGAAAACTTATGTAGGTATGTGAATCCAGTGCCTGTGCAATGATAGGAATACTTGAATGTTTTGGGTTAAAGGTGATTTTAAGAAAATAAAATAAAAACAAAATGAAAAAATGGGGGAAGCTATTCCGGGGTTAGGTACTAGGTTTTGGGGCAGTGGAGGGTTTGCCCATCTTGGGGGCACTTTTAGCCAAGAACACATGACCTAAAATGTTTGTTTTCTGACTTTTCACAACTGTGTTTATTATTCAGAATACGTTCAGCATCATGGGCTATTTTGGCAGGCATTTGCTTCTCCTAACTTTGTGTTGTTTCTGTGGATTTGTTTTGTTTTTGCTACATGGTAAAAGTGCAATAAAACAAAATGGGCAAAAAAAAATATTTCTCAACTGTCTGCTCTTTTACTGGGCCATGTTATTTGGGAAATTGCCAGTTAAAGCTGTCAGAAAGCTGTTATACAATTTTATATGAATGTGGTTTGAATTAATGTTGAGGTATTAAACTTGAGTTCAACAAAATGTTATAGTCTGTTAAAACCAACAATTTGTTCAAATACTGTGACTGGTCTGATCAAATTGGTCATCTTCATAGTTGGAAAATCTGACTGAATAAAGCTCTGTGTAAATAATGGATGTTTGCTAACCTACAAAGTCAGGAAGTTACTGTAACCTCGTCCTCGACAGTAGAATAGTCATTCCGTTTGCTGTTGGGTTTTTTTTATAATTGAAAAAATGAAGAGCTTTATGTAACACTTTTTATTCTTGAAGGAATGGTGTAGGCCTACTTCTTTTTGGATTTCTAATAGGTATGATGTGTACTGAGATAACAATTCTTCTTACAATACAGCCCAGATCGTGTGATCTGAATTATCTTATGTTTATTTGACATGTTTAGAATTCAACATCCTGATGGATATTTTCTCTTTTCGTGACCTTTTCATAGCCTCCACTGCCCGCGGCATCTGTTCCGAGGCACGAATAAATAATGTCTTCCAATCGTGAAGGACGGAAGTACATTTGTGGTTAACATCTGAGGGGACAGGGACCTTAAACCAAACGACCGTAATCACAGAAGCCGCAGACAGTCCGGCAGAGGAAACCGCGTCATGGGAACGCACGAAGGTTCTCCGGATCTTATCAGATCCAAAGCTAGTCTGGGCGCACTTCGCCTCGGCTAAGAATACAAAGCACTTCTGGTGGTTATGTTTCGGTTGTGGAGACAAACACACTTTTCCAGAAATCGATAATTGTCGATAATTGTGCAGCTTGAAGGGATCAAAGTCATTTATTTTTGACCATATAATATTGACCTAATGCATGCAACCCCAGCAGCCAACAAAAGTTACATAATTGTTCAAGATCTAAATAATATGTTTAGACACCAAACACAAAAAACAAGCTATTTGCTGTTTATGTGTATTGTTTAACCTTAGATTAAACAGGATCAAGGTTATGTGGAGGCCTAGTAACGTCTGGTATTCACAGGGCCACTTTGCGCATTAAGCGCAACATTCTAAATCACATTTGGGCCAGACAAAACAGTGGCAGACTTTGAGCTTGCAATCAATTGTCTGGAAAAAAGCAAGCAGCCTTACGTTTTTTAATTGCTCATGTCGCGCCAAAGCAACCTAGGACCACTGCTACAATCTGCCCGCTCGATCGTAGGCCACACACAGAGACCCCGCAGGCTGTTTGAATCGCCTTGTGCTCCCTGACAGTACTCCCTCCAATGCACCGTTGCAGTCCTTTAGAACACATCACTCCCCTTTAGTCACGGAAACACAATTTATAGGCAATTATAGTGCATTATAGATTGCATCTTAACTTGGGTTGTTGACCGAAAGTTCTTGTAATTCCTACAGAAAACTTTGTCTTGGGAGCACTAGAAACAACTCCACTCAAAGAGTTAGTGGAGATACCCGCATCCCATGTTTGTTAATGTTTGATTCTTTGTTTAATTGTTGTTTACTAGTTTTGGGCTATAAAAAGGAAGCATAACAAAACAAATAGTCCCATTAAGATGGTCTCAAATAGAACTGGACCACCCACAATCAAAGAGTGCGTATGACCCTGTTTGATCACGCCCCAAGTTCAGACGTCCACAGGAGCCGGCCAACTCATTTTGTCCCGTTATCAGCGCTTAACCAACTACCGGTGAGGAAAACGGGGTGTTTCCCAAAGCTAGTGATCAGCTGCGGGAGGTGGACTTCATTCCTCTCCAGCGAGAGGTTGGCAGGCGTTCTTATTCAACTCAAAGGCGTCACTGGTGTTTGTCAAATCGACTTTTTCTTTCTACTGAATTCTAATTGAAGGAGACAGTCCCCAACGGTGTCGCTCTGGCAACTGAATTATGTTTGATAATTCACAGTATCCATATAATTGTTTTAATTATGATGGAGATGGCTACCCCCCATGTAGCTCTGATGAGGAGAGAAAAATATGCAGACCTGCCTACAGGTAAATTCTCTTTTCATTTTTGCTTGCTGTGTTACAGTATGGTCTTTCTGTTTGGTCTTTATGCTTCTATTTAATGGCTAATTTATTTCCCTTCAGTTTTCTCTTATTATGATCCATGGCACTTTATACAATTTAACATGGATAAAGCATATTTGATATTTATATTTTAGCCATTTAAACACATTTACAATATAACTATTACTGTTATTGTTAATAAAGCTATTAACTTTTTAATACTCCTAGTCTTCATGTTGTCATGTTAGGTGTTTTTTGTTTTAAACCATCTTTGTCACATTAATATTTTTTTATCATAATCATCATAAATGCATAACACTGTGGAATAAGACACCTGTATATTCTCCGCTCCTTCTCTCCCAGTTACATCGCACTTATAGCAATGGCCATCCAGCAGAGCCCAGAGAACAGAGTGACCCTGTCAGGGATCTACGAGTTTATCATGAAGCGGTTCCCCTACTACAGGTCCAACCAGAGGGCCTGGCAGAACTCTATCCGACACAACCTCTCCCTCAACAGCTGCTTCATCAAGGCAAGAGCAACTTATTCTTATTTCACGTCCTTAACCTCTACTGAGCGATGTGTCATTATAATAGAAGTGTATTTGGTGTGTGAGGTTACCTGCTTTATCCATACAAAAACACACCTTTTATTCATCAAATTTTACTTTACATTATTTTTTCACTGGACTAACAAATAACTATGAACTTCTGGAGCTTTAATTGGCCAGGCTTTCAGTTCAATTAAACAAAATACTGTATGACAAATTGTCTCTACTATTACTGATGTGAAACAGAGTGTAATGTTCTGTTTGGTCCTGTCCAGGTGCCCCGAACAGAAGGCAATGAGAAGGGAAAGGGAAACTTCTGGACGTTCGCCTCAGGCTGTGAGTCCATGCTGGACCTTTTTGAAAACGGCAACTTCCGCCGTCGGAGGCGCCGCCGCAACCTCAAGGTCGGCTTTCGCGAGCCGGACGCCCCGCGTCCCCGGGACTCGGAGCCCTTCTGCCCGTCGGCCCCCTGTGACAGATCGGGTCAGCTCAACCCGGCACTGAGCAAGCCCGAGCCGGAGATCAAGTTCAGCATCGACTACATCCTGTCCACCCCGGACCCCCACCCAGGCTTCAGACCCCACCACTGTGGTGCTGCCACCGCCGGACCCTCCATAGCGCTGTTGGAGCCCCAGCACCTCAACCTGCACTTCTGGACCCTGTGACACCCCCCCTCCCCTCCCCCAATGTCTGGATATTCATCTCTGTGGCAAGCAAATCCTACCTGACCTGCCAAAACAAATTGAGAAGTGGGATCACACAGACTTGTGGTACGGTAAACACTGTAGAAATGTACAGAATTGACATATAGAGACTATATCCTACGAAAATAATGTATACATTCCCCTCATGTCCCCTTGCTGTGCTGAAGGAAGCTATTAGAGTGGTTAGTGTGGGTGGTCTGCCACTTGACCATATCTATACCAGTCATTAGTCCACAGAAGTAATCAGAAAACAGTAGCATTTGGACACAATCTTTTACTTTGTGGTTAAAGATCAGTCCTGGAGCATAGTTTACATTTCCCCTCAGTGCTGGTTTATCTAAATGTATTTAATCTAATTTAAGAATTTATGTAATTCCTTCATGTCCTTTAACTATGTTCCTCATCAGGAGAACATGGTTACTATGAGAAGTATCACTGTGTCCAACATTAGGACAATGCTCTAATTTGTCCCAAAAGTTCTACATGTTTATCTTGCAGAACAAAGCACAAAGTTGTAAACAAGCTAGATACACATGGTCATGCAATATGTATGTATTTACGCCTTAATATGTTGTGTCTAATATTATCATAGAAAACTTAGTAAACTACAGAAAAGATCAAATCAATTTACATGCTCAAAGATAAAAAAGAAGATTGTGTGAGGACAATGGGTCTTACACACAAAATGTGATATTAACAAAAAGACTTAGTGATAACAAAATGACTTGAGTTTTGTAAAAATCAGCTTCACTACAGTACTTGGTTCATTGTTGCCACTCTACAGATCCATACCAGCCAGTCTATGCAAAACACCCAGTTTTATTTGAAACCAGGCAGTCTAGCATCTCCAGTGGTGTTTTGATTTGTTTCAGTATCTGGACATAGTCTTGGAGATGTGTTATTGCAGTTCCTTTAAAAACACCTTGTATTACGAAACACTGATAGTGCAGTAATGACTGCTGAGAAGGGAAAAAATGTGTACATTTTGGATAAAAACCATGTTTATGTTTACACCAGGCTTATCTCCAAACACCATGATGTTTACAGCTTATGAAGAGGCCAAACCGTTCTGCTGCACATTATATATCAGTGTTTTATTTAAATAGGTTATGTCCAACATAAAGATAGGCAACACTGTGGTCTTGTTCCTAGATGATTTAGGTGTGGAATTGGGTGTCTCTGCGGTAAAAAGTTGATACAACTGAATGTTCCGTTACCGCATCATATTTGTAAATACTTGTAAAGTGAGCGTGTTTTTGTTGTATTATAAACGATTGTTTGAAGCACTGTATGTACCAAAGACCAATGTTACAAGACAAAATTGGTTTAAGGATAATTGTGAGTGGCATGTATGGTCAAAACAATCAAAAATGCAAATAAATGATCACTGTTTCAGTATACAAAATGACTAAAATAGCTGATTCATTTACTGGGAAAGATTTTTAAGTGACTGTAATTGTCAGATGATAAATATTAGGAAAACACTTGGGAAATATCACAAAACTGCAGTCAAACAGTTCAAATCAGTGACAATTAACATATTGCAAATCAATCTAGCCCAACCTTTCACAAGTCCCTATAATCTATCTTATTGACCTTTTCAGTTTGCTTGGAACTGAGACCTTACAAATTTGATGCAAACACTCCATTAAAATATAATCCCCTCATAAAGGCGGGAGTTCACAGCACGGATTCCTGTTAACATTTATTTCCCTTTCTAGGTGTATCAATCATCCCTTGCTTTTGTGCTTGTGAAGGGACATTTTACAATTTAACCTTTATATTATGGTGTGACTACATCAGGAGAGGTTTTCAACACACTTAACATGAGTGGCATTTAATATAGTGTTACACTTGCAAGGTGAGCCGGAGATGTGACCTTATTCAAATCCAGCTGCCACGACAACGCCGCTCTAGACGCAATTATAATTAAACGGCCTTATGCCGGCTTGCAAATCCTGATCGATCATTGATATCACTGTTAATATCACACTGCCCCCCAGCGAACGTCTAGCACCACAGCTGTTATGGATCAGCAGGTTTCTATTAACAGAGTCGGCGAGGTGCTGGGCTGTGCTGTGGATATATTTGGGTAAATTAACTTAGCATAAAGTGCTCCAAGGCTTGGGCTGGGGTTGGGAGAAAGGCACTGGGAGACATGGAGAGGCCCTGCACACACACAGCACAGACTGATTCTCACACTTCTCTCACTCATGCTGCCTGGCAGTCTGTTTGTCAGAAAGCTGTTAATCCTATTGAAGAAAAATGCAGCTTTTAAAAAAATTTTTTTAACAGGTTTTAAATATATACACATCTCAAAAGTATGAGGTGCATACTGTATGTTTGTCTACATATAAATGTGTGTGTGTGTGTATGTGGAGAGAGAGAGAGAGAGAGGGAGAGAAAGTGTGTGTGTGTGTGTGTATGTGTGTGTACAAATACATGTGTTTAAAACTCTTAGATGGAGCCTTATTTACTGTAAAAACTATGAGCTGTGTTCCGTCTCTCTGAATTCTATTTTGCTGTAGCTGACTGCGTTGGCGGGAGATGGAGTCTGGGAGTCGCGGGGACTGAGATTAGGGGCTCACGGCTACAGCTACGACTGCGGCGTCAGGGAAGGAAATTGAGAAGTCAGTGGTGCGCAACACCAACAGAGCCCATATCGTAAACACAAAGCGCTAATTTGATCCAAAAGTGTTTGTGCTTTGTAATTGGATTCTTGCCGGAACATAATTGCTGAGTGATGACCAAGATGAATCCAATGATAAACATTAGCTTTTTTAAATACACTATGTGTGTTTACGTATTGAGAGGGGTATGTAATTTCTCTGGTCCTGATTAATCAGCATTACTTCCTTAAGGTGTGATTGTTACAGGGAAGTACAGGGAAGTGTGGAGACATCCAAAGACCTGCATACAGCACCTGAAAAATGGCATTTACAACATATTTAGGGATACTGATGTTAGAATGTTTACATTTGTATTTTCAGTAAATTCATTTTGTGTGAAGTAGGTGTTTGTTTAGATGGGTGCAGTACTCATTCCATGCACTGTTTTTTTATATATATATTGGCAGCACTACCAGCATCGTGACTTTCCAAAATAATCACTTGTTACAAACTGGAAAATGGTATACTAAATGGTTAAATAACTGACAGAAAGTGCAGCGGTCCGATCTCAGCTCAGTGAATTAAGAGAATTGCCGGGAAAACACTGATTTGCCTCGCACAACAATTTTCTCTTGAGCCATTGCTTACTGTATGTAAAAGCTGTACAATACCATGGAATTATACCGATTGATAAAAATCAGATGTACGGATTGGTCATTATTACACACTCGCTTCTTTCTCCGCCCTATGTCTCCTGTATCATTTCATCAGTGCTCTTTTAAAGTTAAGCTAGGGTAGTGCTGAACTACTACGAAACGAACACTTTTTAACTAGATAAGTCAGTTTGGGCTCCTTTACTCACCCCCATGCCACCTTCTGTCCCTTCTCTCCCTCTTTGGGCTCCTCTGAATGCATTAGTCTACATGATCGCATGGAGCCATGACATTATAGCCACACAGAGGTTTCTGAATATTTGCTACTTTGGCCACAATATGCAGATTTATGTTCATATTGTCCATCCTTTTAAACTATTCTTCCTATCCTCCCTTTTATGTTTTTATTTGTTATTACTGTCTGCTTTTGTTTATGTAAAGCACATTGAATGACCACTGTGTATGAAATGCACTATATAAATAACCTTGACTTGACTTCATATGATTATAGTTATAAACATAATAATGTTATATGTTATAGCCATAATGTTAACTCCATGGCTACAGCCTTGCTACCAGTTGTCACTCAGCAGCACTGGAGTCTTGTTTAAACTAAATAAGACTTTTCACATTTCTTTAAGCTTTTCTCTTGTAGCTGTTAGGCCGTGTGGATGTGCCTGGCAGGAGAGTCGGGACAGGCTTTTTACAAAATGACTTGGGGAGACAATGAAGTGTGAAGGCCCATCGCCGCTAGGACGACCAAGGAAACAAACAAAAGGAACAAGCGTGGCAGCTTTTTAAACAGAGCCAGCATGATGAGGGAAGTGGCATTTTCTGCTTAACACAGCGCCTGTCAGGACCCTTCCCAAGAGTAAATGTTTCTGCCGGCTGAACGCCGCTGTGAAACCAGCCTGGTGCGGAGCTGATAGTGATGTGTCGGCCACTCTCGTGTCCCCTGTATTCAGATTTACTCCACGCTCCGGGGAAATTATTGTTATTTTTTTTTTTATGTCCATCACTGGATGTACTGTAAGGGCCCTGTCTCCTTCAACTCCAAAATGGCTTATCTAATGTCCACTTTAAGTTTCCTGAGGAAAACAGTGAAGGAAAGTCTGTGAATGTTCCCGTTATGAAGCTGACGTTAGAGCAATAGATTCACGTGACAGACAGGCGCCAACACAAACACAGAAAGAAAGAGGTAACGCACTGGTCAGCATCTGCTAATGTTTTATTGGAGTTCAACACATGCATGAGTCAAATGGCAGAGAGAGAGAAAGAAACTTGAGGCAACAGCAAGGGAGCACACACACAAATACACACACACACACACACACACGCACACAAGCACACATTGCACTCGCACACACACACACACACACACGCCACACACACACGCCTCACACACACACACACACACGGCTTCAGTGACGGCAGTGTTACCAAACACAGCTCTCGCCACAGTCTGACATGTGGTGGAGCTCAGTTGAGGCCGGCACATGCAACACAGTCACAGTCAAAAGGGATCCCTTCATGATGTCTAACGCGATGACATTCAGCAGCCCGAGTCCTCGTTAACCTCACTCACTTCTTAATGGCCACGGCCTGCACTGGAGCCCCCCATACAGCATTAAATACAAAAATTACCCACAATCCAATGAGGTACTTGAGATTCCTAGTGTGACCAAGTTAACCCCCCCCCACCCACCCCTCCCACAACAGCAGCAGCAGCAATGTCCGTTCATTACTGGAGCACTCGTGGCCGAGTGTATGCGCAGGCTCTCTCTGCTTCAGCCAGAAGGCTGTTGCCTGGTGAGTACAAAAAAAGGGGGCTCTTGGCAGGTACAGCTGGACAGGACTAGCAGGCGAGGACGAGGGGGAATGACAAACGCAATTTCCGAGTTCTGACCGGCCAAACAAATACGTTACATGGCCGCGGGTGGACCTAAATGCCATGGGATTTGCTTTTGATGATCATGTCAGGCAAAAAGCCAGCACGGACAACCTGGACGAATTGCATTATTTAACCAAAATGGTGGCAAAGGTGGGGGGGGGGGAAAGAAACATGACAAACCAACTGCCCACATATACAGTTTACAAAAGCTCAGACATTTTCATATTGAAATTTGTAGTGATGGGGTCCAGAAAAAGAAAAATGATGCTGATAACATTGCTTGCATACACACACACACACACACACACTTAAAATATTCTTTACAGTTGACAAACACATCCCACATACATACCATAAGACACTCCATAATAACAATAAGTAAAATGCAAATAAATTATTTCTACATTCTCAAATTAAAGATTTTACAGTATCCCAACCAATTGTTTCCTTCTAATGGGAACAACATAAAGTGTGAGTTGTTTAGAGTTTCCTGCCTTTAAAGTAATCCAACTAACAGTAAAAAGTGCAAAAATATGGTCAAACACTGAGTAATATGCAACTTCCAGCAAGGGTCGTAGCAAACCCTGATTGTGCATCTAAAGAAACCAATTTAGTGTCAGAATATACCAAGAACTAATTATGAATGAATGAGTCGAAACAATCAATCTCAATGAGTAGGGTTTTTTTTAGAGATCACAGTTCAACAGTTAATATACCAATGAATCTGCCTGAATTGCATTCGGAGTCTGACGAGTAGAAAGCAGCCACAACAAAAGGGACATGTGTTGGACATCGACGGTGTTACGTGAACCATTTCAACAAACCAAAACAGCCAAGCATGTGGCCTAGATGGAAATTGCTTCCCTAAGGGATTCTTCGTCAATCAAATGGAGCCAATCAGACAGATCAGAAGAGATAAGCAGCAACTCAACTGGATTTAAAGTGTAGAGTATCTGGAAATAATACCACACCAATTGGTCTTTTGAACATTCAAACAGCCAACTATGTTCCATAGTTCCATGGTTTGGTCCATTTGTCCTGTTACGCTCATCTCATTGCACACGGACAGGTAGAAGGGTGACTAGCCCAAGGTACCTGTGGGAACGGCAGATCCTGGCCACAAAGACCTTCCAAAGTATTTGACGTATATTACAGTGTACAATGTGGGAGTTCATAACCAATTACAACCTGTACACCATTCCAACTTTCAGGATTTTAGTGGCTTCTCAGCACTAAATAACACAACCTGCTCATGCTAGCAAAACATTATATTCCATTGTTCCAGCACTCTTGTGGCATTTCAATAAATATAATCGTCTCAGTACACCTCATTTGTACCAGTCGACATCCCTGGTAAGGTTCCTATTAAAGTATACTGATCATGTTTTCCCTATGTCAAAAATGATTGTGCATGGATTAACTCATAGATGACTTGCGTGCCGTTAAACAGCCTGCTACCTTAAATATCCTGTATGTACATATAGGGACATGTGGGAGGGGTTACCTAGGGCAAAGCACGCACATACACATCCCTCTTCCTCTCCTCTTGTTCCTTCCTATTACCTGTTTCCGTGAGGTAAAACAATCACATGGAGAATTTCCACAGCATCTAAAGAGCTTCACTCTGCCTTTGTATAAAAAGAGGGGAAGAAAAAAATGGCGGCATTTCCCTTTGCTCCTGCAATGGCATTCCCTTATTTTGTCAAGACAACAGAATGACACCTTTTTTTCCCCCTAGTTCCAAACTACAGATAACAATACCACCACCATTAATCCTATTCAAAACAGCTGGAAGGGTGAGAATCAAAAAGGAGAAGGTTTTTCTACAAACGTTTTAAAAGGAAATGTCGGCAAATCATAGACCAACACAGCAACCAGTTCCTTATGAAGCTATAACTAGAATGGGGTTTACGGAGATCACAAACTGCTGACGAAAATGGGCTATGGAAAGGGAGAAACTCAACCGTAGGATTAGAAACGTACTACAACCCCTAACGTAAACCTCACATATAACACCACCCAGTTCACTACGGGGGATTGAGAATATACTGACTGATTGAGCCATGGAGGCATGCAAGGTGTGACTGACGTGGTCAGCTGGCGGTTGAAACCACTTTCCATTTCATAAGACATACAATGGACTATATGATAGCCTCTGTCAAGTGTACCTTGAAGCAATATTCCACAGAATATTGGTGCAAAAGCCATTCCCTTTTAAAACAGTGGTAAATGTACGCAAAATGCAGCTGAAATTACAGGTGTACACCATTTGGTCAATCAAACTCCAACAAAATAATGTTACACAAATAACTGTACCCACCATCTAGAAGTGGACAAATTACTGTGTTGGGTGAGCTTACTAACCTAGCTGTGTTTGGATAACAGATGCTGAAATATGATTTTTTTTCTATAAACAGCATTGAAAATAGAGATTTTCTTTTTGCACTACTTAAGAATACTTAGTCCAATGATGGTATAGTGGGTTTAACTCTTAATGATGACACTGATCTACTTCCCTTTTCAGAAACGACCCACTGCAGATTTGAAATAAGCCGAGTAATGTCATCTTCGATATACGCAGAAGAATTTGTTCAAGTCAAATATTGCTTCAAGGACAAATGGAAACTAAAAGTTGTGCAACAAGAAGGTATGCAACACTATCAACATTGTGTAGAGCCTTCTTCTATTTGCATTTCATTCCTTTTAGGTATCAATTGATGAGAAATCAATTGAGCTGTCTCTGAAACTGTGTATGAATAAAATAAAATAAACGTGGGTATGAAAATGTCTATGGGTTCCCTTCATCGTAAAAGTAGCCAAAAGTAGTCCAAATGGCCGGTAGAGTGAGTGGACGCAGCAGCAGGGACGGCCATCTTGTGGATAGTGGGGTAGTGCATGGAGTCAGCGAGAGGGTGGACGCCTCTGGGTTGGGGGCAGGTGTGGTCAGGGTTGAGGTGCGGTGCTATGTTGGCGTGAGACCTGCCACGGGGTTGACCGGGTGTGCGGAGTGGCGGTTGGGGGGGGGGGGCGTCTACATGGTAAACAGGGCGTCTGCGGCGGGCCGCTCGGCCTTCTTGCCGGCACTTGGGGTGGAGCTGGCAGCCGCTGCTGTTGCCACCGGTGGGAGGTCGCCACTAGGGGGCGATGGTAAAGTGGGCACCATCTCCGCTGCCTTGGCCCGCTCCTCCAGAAACTTGTCGAACTCTGTAGAGATGGAGATGAGATTGGTGGAGCAGAAGAGTGCAGAGCAATACAAATTCACGTCTTCAAAAATCCAGGTGGAATTGTCACATGTATTTCTGTATTGTATTGTATTTCTTTCAAGCGAGTCCTGTCTGTGTAGACAATCTCCTTACTGGTTAAATTAGATTCCATGAGGTACAAACTCTTATGACAATAGACACTAATAGACTGATATTAATAACTACCGTACTAACTATAGAAAGCCTTATTTAAGACTAGTTCAACCAAAAACAGAGAACCATGCTAAATAATTACCTTCACTGGTCACACCCTCCTCAGCTTCGTCTCCTCGCTTCAGACAAGCAAAATGGGGGAGAAATGACAAAATTACAGTTAACACACACACACAAAGACGCACATGCACACGCGCGCACACACACACACACACACCACGGCAGCAGGGCAATATGAATCTCATCAGATATTCATACACAGAAGACGCCATCTCAGAGGGGGGAAAACCATGAGATCCAAATTACACCACCCACACTTCAAATTCCCACTTAGCTGTTTGTGACTTCTATCAGATTCCTACTTCCAACAGACACAATTAAGTGGAGACTGCTAGTTCCCATAAACATAGATTTGTACAGTGTGCCTATGCCCATCTTCTCACCCACACGATTGAAATTCAGTTGGAGAACTTGCCAAGATTGCTTCAAAGTCATGCAGAAATGAAGGCCATAATAAGTTTAGAAAGGAGTGTGCACTCCAGCAAGTTTGCTTCTTCAGTCTTCAAAGACTCTTTCTCTTTTCCCCAGGTTGCTTGCGTACATATTGGCTCAGTAAGAATTTAAATGCTTCCTTGTCTGACTATTTGGCAAGATCATGTTAGGTTTTAAAAGCAGAAAACAGAGTTCTGTGTCAGGATTATTTGCACTATACTAGATTAGAGAAAGCAGCAGTAAAAGTAGGTCCATAAAGAAAAACACTATTTTTACAGCAGTAAAAAAACAGTAGTAATCTAAGACTATGTTTGTATTTCTATTTGTTTGGCCAAGAAAAAAAAAAAGTTATATAAAGATTTCTGCAGCACTTAAGCCACCTTATCTTAGCGATAGCACTAGTCTACTGGCACCTTTCCACAGTGGGTATCCTCAGACTTTTTCGTTTCCATTCCTGAGGCCTGACTGAGGCTATGAGCCTCACAGCCCCAGTCTGGTCTTGGAGTGAGGCAGTGCTGGATCAGGGCTCAACTAGGGACTTCAGGAAGATTAACAATAAAAACACAGAAACTGAAATAGAATGGAAGCTTCAGTTTACGTTGCCTAGCAACAGACATGAATGATTGTGTACTTCTAGAGAAAAAAAACATCTATTGATGAATCTTCACAAAAGAATCAAGGACACCTTTTTGGTTACCTTCCTCTGTAATCAATGGGACTGGCTAAAAGACGTGATAGAGGAGTGCACCTTCAAAAAAAAAAAAATCTGTCTTCTTAACCTATTTTTGCATTCCGTGAACAGAACTCTCCAGTTGTGCTTCCAGTGTAGCTCGGCTGTTTGTGCCAACTAATGCTCTCTGTTTTGCTGAAGTCCCTGATATTATAACTCTTAATGGAAACAGAAGACTGAGGCTATTCACCAATGCTTTTAAGTCCAAGGGAAACCTTGGGCTAGCTGTGATCTTGAAGGGGAAAAAAGCCATATGCGAGTGCCGTTTTGTCATGCTGTTGCAAAACTGTTTGAAGAACCATCCACCAAATTAATTAACTGCCCATATATCCACGTTGTGCCCATCAGTTAGTAAGAAACAGACCTCGCCCCTGATTTAATGACACTGTTAAAATGAGAGATATGGGGGAAACCGGGTTAATTGGGAGGGCTTTGTGAATTAAGTGCCAAAAAGGGAAAGAAAAGGGGAAATGGAAAATGTGTTACAAACAGGAGAAAAAAGATGAAAACAAAAATCAACAGAAAGAAATCTCACCACGTCGGTACAGAGCCACTCCTCTATGTCATCCATGACAGAGGACTGTGCCGCGGGGCCCTGCGGAGCACAGGCACGCACACACACACACACACACACACACGAGTGTGTGTGGCCCAGGACACCACACAACAACAGCCCCCAAAACAAGGGTCAACAAAACAAAACAAAACAAAACAAAACCAAAACGCAAATCAATTTCAAACATAAAATTTGTGATACTGAGGGAAGTAATGACCCATGATATAAACACACACACACACACACACACACAAACACACACACCTTCAAAAGGATGTTTTTCAATGCTTCATGCAAAAACTGAATGGTGGAAAAGATGTTTGTGGCCTTTACTCTGGAGAAACACAAACCCAAGCCAAACCCAAAGTAAAAACAGGAACACACAAAGCCTGCAGGTCATGCTTTAGGGGATAGGGGGGGACGTGCAGCTTCTGAGGTGAACGCTGACATGCAGGTATGTTTTAGCCATTGAAGCTCTACCTGAGGACTACCTAAACCATAGGCAAGAACACTACAGCGCAGCACTTTGGTCATGCAGCTGATGAACAACAGTGTCTTTTCAGCTTACCTTTCATCAACAGGCTTTGGGTGACTCCATTATGGAGGGAGTCCAGTTACCTAGAGTATTCCAACAGAATTCCTTGCTGGCAGTTTGCATGCCAGAGCAATGAATTTGCCCTTTTCATACCGTTTCCATGCCCAGTAAGCTCTACTACAAACAGCATTTGCTGGGTCTACTGATCTCTGCTAGAGACTAGGTTCTGCCATCAGCCTATTAACATCCCAGCAGCAGAGATGGAGCGGAAACCAACAGAGCATGCAGTCCCAGGATCAGTCCAAACCAACTGCAACAGCCACTTGCATTCAATCAGCTCAGCTCCTCAGCCACTGCACACTGATCACCGAGGCAGAGTGCTAAAGGTGCTAACAGCACTAATGGCGTGGCTGCTATGGTGCAATGGCAGCCCAGTGCATCTGATTGAATACAGGCCCAAAGCACAGAACAGCACACACATGGTAGGCACTCACATATTGTGTGCTCACACACACACACACACTCGCTCTCTCTCTCTCTCTCTCACTTACACACTTTTACCACAAAAAAAGGGGCAAAGAGCCCCCTCCCGGAATATGTGAGTGCACTCACCCCCGCATGCGTCTGCTGTTTAACCTCCAGAGTGGGGGCCTGCTCGCCGACGGCCTGAGGGTCTTCAAACGGTGGCGGCGGGCTGGACGGGAGAACAACATCCGGTTAAAAGAGCACACCGCACACGCACACACACACACACGCACACACACCAGCCAACATCACTGACACTTCAGTGTTTCCCCTACAATGTATTCATCAGCGGCGCAGCGCCGCTGCTGGAATTCAAGCGCCACTGCAAAAAGAGTTGCCCAATTAAAAAAAAATAGACGCAAGTGAACTTCAGGAACAGCTGCCGTTCGTTCAGGTTTCATGTCAACAAATAATAGTAGGCTAACGTTGAAGGCGCAGTCAGGGATTACACAGGAGATCACGCTTGTTTGTGTTTATGTTTAAGTTTATTATCAGAAGCAATTTTGTGCAAAAAAACGTAGCCTACATTATGTTAACCAAGGAACTAAATTAAACACGCCAGCGAGATAGCTCGCCCCTACCTTCAGTAGCCTATTCCCAGATAAATCCACGCATTGTTTCGTTTTTGTTTGTGATACAGGCAATGCTTTCAAGCCCTGTGTTGCTAACATACCTAGGCTGTGAAACTAAGGTCTAGCTAGCTAGCCTATTGGCGGGTTTAATTGAATTTGAGTAATAGGATACGCAAGCATTTACATCTGAGATAGTTTGTAATTCCTGTAGAGCTCATCAAAATTATAGATATGATACAAGACACTTATCTGCTATAATCCAAGTGAGTTTTCTTCGAATTTTTGACCATTTATTTTACCAAATGACATGGGAAACATAATTAATTTCATCCACATATTCTTATGCACCATGCACAACAACGCTACTAAGTTAGCTTAAAACCGTGAGAATCAAGCCAGCGTCACGGGCCGTCACGGCATTAAAGTGACAGGCACTCAATTCGACTTGCACAGCACCAATACAGTGTAATGGCATGAAAGAGAAGTCTATATAGTGTATAGTGCTGTGCAAAAGTTAAGACACCCATGCTGAAATTGACTAAAGGGAGGAATAAAAACATATTTTGCCTTTTGTCTTAATTAAAAAAAATAGGACATCAATTATTTTTAATGCATCATGTATCGTAAATAAATACATTATATATAAATGTCTTAACTTATGCACAGCACTGTATATTCTAAATAGTAATAGTTTGTACAGTGGCCTACAGTGTACAGTTGTACAGTGGCTAATACTAATAATGTAAATGAAAAAGGTGAAAGAAAAACATGAATAATCCTGTTCAAGTACTGCAATAATCATGCTTGTGTTGATGGTTATGTCATAATTTGTAACTCAATCTGTCCATTTCTTTCACAAAATCCACCAGAAGTCACAATTTAAGGAGTCATTTTTTATAATGTTTCTCTTTTTTTGGGGGGGGGGGGCTTCCTACGATCAACAGCACCACTGCTGGAAAAAATTCTAGGGGAAACACTGCACTTATCAGCGCCTCCGGCTATAATGCATTATTTAGCAGAGGAGGGAGGCGCAGCGAGTCTCCAGCTACTGAGGCTCCTGTTTAATCTCCACGCTCGGATACGCAAGCATCCTCACCACATTAAACGGAGGAGTCCTCCGCATGAAAGTGAAAACATGAGCCGAGCGCACTGGCTAGCGTAGTTGTTCAACAAGGAGTTGTCAAGTGTGATACGGAGCTGGAGACATCACCACCGAGTCAGAAGGCTGGCTGGGTGAAAGTGGAGATGTGCGAGTCGGCGCCACCTACTGGCTAAAAAGTGATCTTCATTGTTTTCACATACAGTCTAATTACTAGATAGGGTTAGGATACAATAAGATCAAGAAGACAACTGAAACTATGGGGTGTGGTGTTATATTACATAGTATCAAGTAAATGTGGTGAGCTGGGCTGGCTCATATCTCATAAATGTGGGGGAAAGCCAAGCCAAGCACATACTGGAACATGCTCGCTTGCTCCTGGAAAAGTGGCAGTCTGTGCTTCTCTACAGTTATTACGATGACATGGTTATCTTGTGGAGTACTACCATTGTGTTCCGATTTACCTAGAGAAGTATAGGGCAACTGGACAGCACAACTCCAAAGGTGTCGAAGCTCTGCACTAAGCATTTCACTGCGTGTCGTACTATGTATGATGGTGTGTGTGACAAATGGACTTGGGACTTTAAAAAGGGCTTCCAGGGAGTGGAAGAGAGCTCTCACTTGTTGCGCTGTTCGGGCGCCGCACCAGTCCTGGTCTGGGCAAACATGTCAAAATCGTCCTGCGGTTGGCTGAGGGCACTGAGTGTGCCACTCACACTGTCCCCACCCACATCTGAGAGAGAGAGAGAAAGGAGAGAGAGAGCGAGAGAGAGAAAGAAAGGAGAGAGAGAAAGAAAGGAGAGAGAGATGGAGTGAGAGAGAGAGATGGAGAGAGAGATGGAGTGAGAGAGAGAGAGAGAGAGACGGAGCACGAGAGAGAGAGAGAGAAGGAGGGAGCATGAGCGAGCCAGCTGAAGGTCCTTGATGCCAAGTGATGGTTTCATATTGACCCATCATGACTATTCTGTATTCTGTTCAAATGCTAAAATGTTATACAGTGTATACTTCCCACCCTGAATCATATCCAGACTTCTTATCCAGTACTGAAACATATTCAGTTCAGTCACTTTAATTGTAGAGCACATTTAAAAACAACAGGAGTTTAGCCAATGTGCTTGTTTAACTAGTTTGGGGGGGTGGGGGGTACTCACCTAGCACGGCCAGTTTGGAAGCGAGGGAGGCTGGGGAGGCGGAGCGGGCAGGAGCCACAGAGGCGGGCAGGCTGGAGGGTGGCGTGGCGTTGACCATGGGAGTGACCACAGCAGGGGAGCCAGGGCCCAGGTCTATCAGATTGTCCTCCGTGGCCTCACTGAGAACCTGGGGGGAGGGGTGTGTGCACACAGGACCTGATTTTAGGAACGGCAGCACAAAGCTGGCAGACATGTGACTGGGTGTACCTCTCTGGAAATAGGTTGGTCACTCCTTGTGTTGTGTGACAATGGACAAAACATACTGGAGGGGACTTCCAATTGGGAATCCGATTTACCCTTCATCCAATTATGATAATAAAGCTCTAAAAACATATGGGAAGATGACAACAAATATTTTTTTTTTAGCTAATTAACACTTTTTTTCCTTTTGGTGTTTGTGTGTGTGGGAGTGGGGTGAGGGGAGTTGTAAAAACACCAAAATAATAAAAAGAGTTTAAAATAAACAAGAACCAATGAATTGTTAGCCAAAACATCTGACATAAAGCATAACAGTAATTCATTACAACTATAAAAAGATGTGGCTAAATGTCACTCTGGAAAAAAATATTTCATCATCGTCTGGACGGCAGTGAAAGGACATTTTTTAAAATGAGCTTTGCTCTGCAGTGCAATGTTTTTTTTTGTTTTGTTTTATTTTGTCCTTGTTGGTTGGGGACAAAAGCCAAAGACCAAAGACCGTCTGCAGTCCTTTAGTGGTTAAATTATCTGTGTGTCCACAGCATATAGCAGCCTATACTTTTAGTCCATTATAGAATGTGGATACAGAAAAACAAAAAGCCTATACATGGAAAAGGGGGGACTGTCATTTTCCTGGCCACTAAAACACACACACACACACACACACACACTCACAAATACTATACATTTCTTAAATGTTGGGGAATGTCCATCTGTGGTGTAGTTCTGGACTCGATGCACGTACTCAGGGGTGCTGTCTGCGGTTACGCTGGGCCAAGTGGACACCATTTGGCCAAATGTGAGAGCAGACAAGACGAACTCCGACCAAATGTGCGAGCAGACTAAACTCGAGCGGGACTAGAGCGGGTCTGGACTTGAGACAGCTCCTTCACACTCGTGCCTGGCGTGCCCCGTCTTTCCATTCACTCATTTAAGAGCTGTTCTCCGTCCTAACGACCGAGACTCACCAACACAGCGGCTTACAGCCCATGTGTGTTTCAGATGCATGACATGGCTGGGTGACACTAGCACAGTGGCACAGTTAGCTGCTACACATTTGGTTTTGTGGAGGATGGGTGGATGTACGAAGAAAAAGGAGTGATTTAACAAAGGGATGCAGGCAACATGAAAGGGGAGTGGGGTGTGGGTGAGGATCCCAAGCAGCATGAACGCATTCAGGGTACTGGGGGGGGTCAGACAAGGAGGGGGGGTTGGAGGAGTCAGGAACAAGCACCATCCTATCTCATAGCCAAACACAATGGAGAGGTGGGTGGTGGGGAGGGTGGCTCAAGGTCAAAACATGCGGTATGGAACTTGGGGGAGGGGGGGTGGTGTGGCCTGGATGGTGTGTCCATACGCCGGTCGGCCATGTTTCGACATCGCCCCGACACTGCTCGTGTCAAAGCATACACGACTATCAGTGGCTCTCATACTTGCCTCCCTCAGCTGGCGACAAATCAAATGACAGGGAGAAAATAAAAGAAAAAAAGACAGAATAATGAAAACAAACCAGAACACACAAAACAAAAGGGGGAAAAACATATGAATATTTACAGCATGCCTTCATGGAACCTGTGTGGGAGCATGGGGCATTAACTTCACAGTACTGCTAACATTCAGAAGCGGACACAGCAACACTCATGACGGGACACTACAAAGATGTGATGGAGGTGAGGAGGCTGACGACAACCAAACAGCCATGACGCTGGATGCTGCTCCCTAAAGCCCATGCACTGATTGAAATGACCATGAGTGGACAGACTACAGATATAACGGAGTGAGGCCAGAGTGGCTGTATGATGAGACTTAAAGAACTACAGGACTGGTCAAGCTTCCACTTACTCCATTGTTGATTCCCTGGGCAGTTCGGCCTGACCTGAACCTCTCGTATCTATGAGAGAAGACGTAACAGTACATCAGTAACACAGTACACAGCTTAATAAAAAAAAAAAAAATACTTCTACATACAATCTTACATCAGAGAAATCAACAAAATTTAATTTACATTTAATATTACAATCCTGATCACATAAAGTATGCTTCTACACTAGAAGCTGATTTTGCTAATCCAAAAAGTAGATCTGAAAGATACAATTATAGTGGGTCACTGTGGGCTGGTCTGGATGGAGAGCCTCCTCTCAGCACTCCACTTAACAGCTAACAGCAGGCCTCCAACAACACAATATGGAATACATGTTGCCACGGAAATGACAAAGCACAAAGTTAATGCCCTTGTCTGTGTCTACATGTCTGTGTGCTTGCTCTGGTCAGCATGGCAGGGCAGGGCAGCTACCTTTCGTATCTGAGGAAGATGTTGTTGAGGTCGTCGTTGACGTGCAGCAGCTCTTCGGTCACCTCCTCGTTGGACACGCGTGAGATGAGCTCCACAATCCTCTGTTGCATGGCCCTGCATGTACGGTTCAGCTCCTATATGTTCGCAGACACACAGGTTTTGACAAGACAAAGTTTAAAGAACTAAATCACAAACCTACCCTCCTACACAAACACACACCATCTGTTGTTAATTAACTGTTATTGTGGTTGCTATTACTGTTATTATTATTATACAGCAGCGACTGTTTGACTGGCTAGTGCATCACTGGCTTGAGCCTACAATGTAACTACTCTCTCTAGTGGATAAAGTAGGGAAATGCAGACAGCAGTTTTTCTTAATCTTTACTACATGATCATTTAAATTCAGCATGGTCACTACACACCCCAAATGAAACTAGGCTTCTATTCATCTGATTAATGCTTTGGTATAGACAGGAGAACAACAAATACGTTGACATGTTCTCAAGCAGTGTGCAACGGACGGTCACCTGAAGCAGCTCATGATCAGAGGGGTCTTCCTGTCCTGGCACCATCTCAGTCAGCATCTCCGACATCACCTTAATGTTCCCACGCACAATGTCCAACTCACTGCGCAGCCGACAAATCTGCAGGGGGGGTGGGGTGGGGGTGGACACAGCCATGGTTGAAGTACAACGTGTAGAGTACGTGTGCGACACTCGGAGAACAAATGGCAAAATCAATTTTTAATGCCACCTCCCTCTCATCTCATCACTCAACAGCCAACTCAAATCCTTTTCCATTACAGGCTGAATCCAGCATTAATGGGTTTCAGAATGCACCAACACAAGTTGATGGCAACAACTTACTCTTCATTAGAAAGATTACTATTCATAGAATTATTCTAACACAAAAAAACGGTATTACATAAATTAAAGGAAAGCTATAAAAAAAAAAAAAAAAAAAAAAAAAAAAAAAAAAATCGGACATTAGCTCATCCATCCTCCACACAGAGGTTGTCCAGGCTGACGTGGCGGTACCTGTTCGGGGTTGGGGGTGATGGGTCCGGCCACGTGCATGGTGGGGATCTGTGGGGCGGAGTGCACTGGCAGCGGGGCAGTGAAGGGGGGTGCGGTGCCAGCGAGGGGCTGAGGCTTGGGCTGTGGCGGGGTGCTGTACTTCTGCAGTAATTGGTCCCCCTCAGGTGCAGTTTGTAGCTTTTTGAAGGACAGGACAAATGAGGGAAAGCGGTACAGCCACAGAGTTATTCTGGCACTTGGGCTGTTTCGCCACCGACTCATTACACCAACTCATTACAACTTTGCAGCACGTCAGCAAAAATGGCAGCATTACATGTTTTGTTTTTTAAAACAAAACGTTTGCTCAAACAATCCTTTTTTCTTAAAATATAAGAGAATGCATGCAAAAAAATGACTACCAGGAATGACTCTTGATTCTTCCGAATAAGTATTTGTAGCATATAATTTATATCCAACATTATGCACGGCAACAACAATGTCGTGACAACAGCCAGTTTTATTACGAGTCTATGATGATTCATGCGGTCCTACCCGCTGTGGCGTGTGGATGGGAGACAGGGACTCCAGGTCGGACATGGGAAACTCTATGCCTTTCCTCTTCAGCTCCTCGTACACGTGGACCACGCCCGTCAGGTCGGGACTACTCCTGAACGCATCTGCCCAAGCCTGGGGTACAGAACGGGCAAAGAAATTAGCAACGACAGAAAGTGGCTACAAACACTCCTGGAAGCAGCCTTCCAACTATCGACCAACAGACTAAATGTCACGCTATAAAAGGTCATATCACCATGTGATTACGTAGCATTTACAAGGTATCCTTTCATAAAGCCCTTTCAACCAAGAGGCCCTACATTGCATGTATGGCACAAAAGAAGTGCAATGGCCAACACTGTGGTGGCGCCTTCCATGTTTTCAGTAAAAGCAACCGAGGAGCCAAGATAAGCAATATCAGTGAAGTCTCATGTAAGTCCTTGAGTGACTCCCTAAACATCAGGCATCAGATTCAGCAGATTAGAGGGCACCTGAGCCAGAGCGGCAGGTAAGCCGAGCAGCAGCAGGTAACCTGAGCTCGCACCTGGTCACGGTGGGCAGACCGGCTCAGGGTGCGCGGGCGCTCACTGTCCCCTAGGCTACAGGGGCCTCAGGTGACAAACAAGCAGCCCGTCCAAAAAAAGGACGCTGCTCTCACTGGTTCCCTTCATCTCTTCCTCTCCCTCGCTCACTGACCCAGAATGCCTCAGAGTCCCAATCTACCGTTTGCATCAGCGCGGCTCTCTAATAAGCAACAGGCTGCAGACTGCAAATCTATACCTTGTAAGCAGATGCATGAGGACGGAGTACCTGAATGAGAGCGAGCACTTTGTCTTGCACAATGGTGGGAGGGTTGTTTTTGGGTGAAATGATTTTCACAAGGACGCCGTCAATGAAGTCACGTGTTGTGACAAGGGCGTGGAAACGATAACCACAGTTTTTGACACATGTCTCAAGGACCTGCATAAAAAAAAAAGAAGGAAAATAAGACAATAACAAAAGGCAAAGCTTTGGGGGTCTATTCTTATGAGCCCCACTAAAAAAAAACACTTGGGTTACAAACATATAGCTACTCTTTGTATTCTGCACATAAACCTGATAACTCCGCGCGCCTTGCACATACCGTTAAGGTCAGCATCACTTCTTTGTAGTTTTTATTCCCATTCAGCCTCTTTTTAACAGCTCTTATGGCATCCTTTGGGCTGCAAAACCATTATGAAGACAGAAGACAGACCAGGTTATCTAGATTACATCTCTAAAATCTATCATATAGCCAGGAGACTGGGAGAAAGACCGTTATTCTTTTTTTTTTTTACAATCCGATCCTGTCAAGGTAGTTTTAGTTAGAGTAAAGGACAGCTAAACCGAAACGAATAAAACTCAGACAAATATGACGTCCATCATATCATTCATTTATGGTTCCCATCATTGGTTATCACTCACCCATCCTCTGTTTCATTGATGATGTCACATATTTCCATGTTCAGTGACCAATCCTCACTCTGAAGAGAGCCATCGGTGGCTTTCTCTGTGATGCAAAGACAACGCAGTTCGTGCCTTTTAGGACTGGTAGTGTTTCTTCTTACATGAGTCATTTGCGCAATATTTGCCCAACCTTTCGTTCAAGGTGGTGGCGAGATAAAATACCGGCCAGCTGAGGCACCAGGTACAAAGTAGTATGAAAGCAACTTGTAAAGTACTCGTCAACGTGTGATAGCTTTATAGCCACATGAGCTGCACATCATGTATGAATATTCCTATATGATGTCAATCTAGTTGTTGAGTGAATCATTCATTGGGTTTAAAATTGGCTGCGAAATATCAAGAAATCCAGGCAAAGATCATTCGCAACAACTTGTTAGCCTTCTACATTGATGAACAACACTTCACATTGGTTGACGATGTATGGTCGAGAAAACGTATGTCTCCCGCACTGCCATTGAACACCAGCAGACTCGATCTTTATACATTGCAGAAATTAACATCATCAAACCAAGCTTCCTCATACCTGAGTGCGTAAACGTTAACTGACTTTAGCCTATTGCTAATGTTAGCAGGCAAACATGATCTGGCAAATATTTATCGTTGGCAAGCTAGCGGGCTATCTGGCTTGCTGGTTGGTTTTTCATTGTATCTTCGTCTATCTTAACTAAATTACTGAGTTGCTTACATGGCAACAATAAAATGTATTTATTTCAAAATCTAGCTTGACAATGCAAGGAGCCAAAATTGCACAGCCTCACTGACGACAGAAACATAATGTTAACGTTAAATAGACATAGCTGGAATGCTAACCAGCTAGCAAGCAGGCTAAGCTAGTGTCATTTAAGGGTGCCTGGGCAGCTCAACAAGCTAATTAAGTGCTGAACCTACAGACAGCAACAAAACAGATTGGTTAAGTAACACTGTGCATTATACCGTTATTTCATTCAATTGGTAAATGAGAAAGACATACCAATACACTGTCCCACCGGAGTGCTATATGGGTTTCCCAGTAAGAACTCCATCTTGACAACAAACCAACTCACGGTCCAGAATGAAGAAAACAGTGAGGCCACGCCCCTGTGAGACTTTCATTGGATAGAATTTTGTGTATTTCGCCGTGATTAGGCTGTTTCCACGTCAATCACGACTAACTCCAGTGGGTAACATTACTAATGCTTTTAAATTCTTTTCAAAATACAACGTATGTGGCCTCCTTAGGTAGTGACTGTAAAAAGGGATATATTTTACATACAGCCTTATGTCTACACTTTTCTCCCTTGGACATATCACGCTGGGTGTGTTATCATCTCTGATAAGAAACCATTTTATTGCATTTTTATCTTCGACACACCTCTTTACATAAATGCTGAACTCACTTAATGCTCTCTCAAATACAAATGGTCTGCGAGTCTAAATTAACATTCTAAAACCTGGAGTAAAAGGAACACCTTAAGTTGATGATACACAAGACAACTTTTTGAGTGATGTTGCTGGACAATATTCCTACAAATTGTGGTTCTGGCACTTTCCCACTGATATTTTCTAAATAACTTTAATCATCAGTATGTACATCAAATGGAATTGGTTATGTGGTTGCAACATTGCTCAAAAAGCTGCCCCATGTATCATCACCTTAACAGTAGCCTGCAGTTGTTTTCAGTAAACAAACCACTGTAGCCAGAGAAGACTATATCATTACTGTAAACTGTAAATGTTCTGCCAACATAAAAAAATACATTCCTCAACTAGTTCCAAGAATGTGGATTAAATGAAATACTATTTCATTTTTTAAACCAAATCACTTTATTTACAGTATATGTTGTTACAGTTCCGTACGTGCTTCCACCCACAGCAAAGCGCAGGTCAGTCCTGTAGGATTTTGCGTTTGACTGTGGAGCTCTCAGAGGCCAATTGGACAAACAGCGCACCAGCCGCCGTGCGTGCTCGCAGCTCAAACATGTCATAATCATGCGCCCATTCCACATTGCCCCAGTACTTGATCTGTGGAGCAAAGGGAAATGTGAGTACATTCAACTGTACAGGAATACTTGAAGTTCAATGTTGACCTAACTATAAAAAAAAAAATCAATAAATTCAACTGTGCATTCAGCATAACTCAATCAATGGATTAAGTGAAAAGTCAATGGCATGTTAGAAATGAATTAATAATTTCAAGTTTAACTGCATTGTACACCATAGTTTAGGAAGCATAACATAAACTTGACTTTTGATCCTTCAGCATCAAGAGCAGAGGAATCAGAGATTAAAAAACTACCTGATACTCCTCTTCTAAGCGTGACAGAAGCACAGCCTGCTCCACTGTCAAGTAGCGGTCAATCATCCCAAAGGACAGGATTACAGACTTCAACTGGGTGATCACATATTCCAGGCCTAGAAGCAACATAAAAGCATTATTTATCTCTTTAATTTATTTTAGTCAGAGTACACACAGTTATTCTACATTTATTACATGGTTGAAATTACACAAATTCATGGGGTGTGCATAAACTGAAAACAAAGGCATTATAGCACCCCCATATGGCATATGAATGTCAAAGCAGTTCATTAAGAAAGCACGCTGAACAAACCTGTCAAAGCCCAAAAGTTGTATGAGTTTAGATGCTGACGAAAAGTGTCCTTCGTCTCTTCAGGGATTTCTGGACCCATTATATTTGATGATGAACCAATAACCACATTATAACTAAAATATAAAACACATTTTGATATTTATTATTTGTGACTACCGTCAGCCAATTTACATTATTCTTGTTCATACAAGGTGGTTCTGTTGATCAAAAACACTGACAAAATCATGTGACATATGTTTACATTAACAATAAGTCAAAGGCATTGTTATTTACAAAACAAGGCATAAGAAGGGTTTACCGTTTCTCAATCCACTCCATTACTGGGTTCCATTCATTGTTCTGCAGCTCAACCAGGGCTGGAGGTTCTTCAACTCTGTAGCTTAACAACAACAACAGATACCAGCCTCATGCATCTTCCAAGACAAGTAACATTATGCATCCTTTTTCTAAGGTTATACCAAACACAGAGCATATCTGAGGATTTAATTGTGTACTCAAGGAATGTAACATTGTGTTTACTGTACAAGATTATCTAGCTGCACAAGGAATGCAAAATCTTCAGTACACACTGTCTAAACAATAATTATATTCCTTTGAAACACAAGATTCATAATTGAATCTGAATTTACCATATAGTATCTGTCTCCAGGTACTTGAGGGCGGCTTCAATCATTTGCTCTTTGTTACGTTGGGTGGGGTTGTCCAAGGCTGTGTTGCACAGAGTTGACTGAAAAAACAGCGCTAAAGAGTGAGGCATGCAGCAGAGAAGGCCCATTACAGAATGAAGACCACAGTTCACACACATGTGCCAGTATTGATCAGTCTCACCAGGTGCATAGTGTAGAACTTGAGTGTGTCCTTTTGAGCATCCCACTCTGTTGCCACAGCTATTGCTAGGGCTTCATTGGGTACAGTGAAGAGTTTGCCTCCAGGGGTTTTCAGCTTTCGGCGGTCTAGATTGATCTCAAACATTCCTCCTGAAGGCAGGACCAATGCAGAGAAAATACAGAGACTGAGACATCTATTTGTGTAATGCATAGCTGCCATTGCATTATTTCACTGTTGACTACTGACTGATTGAATACCAACCAATGTGATGTACTTAGGCATAACTGTACTTACCTTCACTTTGAGAAATAGAGACATCTTCGTAGAATTTCCTCCGCTCTGTGTATGGGATTAAGAACATGAAAGAGCATGTGATGGGCATAGAACTCAGTGACATCACGACGTCTTTGCGTTGCTCTACAGCTCGCTCAAATGTCTCTCCTCTCCATAAATATGGCATGCATTCTTCATCTTTCAGCTGGTTATTCTGTTGACATTTCATACATTACCTGAACTTGCCATGCCATAGCATCTAGCATTCTGCAGGTGATGGATCAGATTTTGATGTTGCTGAACATGATGTCGCTGATGAGACAGAACCGTTTGGCCGATCCGACAATGCAATGCCACAAGACTTCGCAGCATAATGCAATATGTATGCAATATATTTTTCCCAAAACACGTACCAAGAGAATTAACTCAGTATAATGCTGCAGCTAACTTGCAATCAATAAGTAGCAAACGATAGTTTCCAATTGCTTTCAAGTGCCCTTGCAGTAGTAACCACTGCAGCTAGCCTTAGCTAGCTAGTTTATGCTTATTTAGCTGGTCAATTTACTGACCAGAAATTACCGGAAGGACGAATGAAACATTTCTGTACTAAAGTAGCTCTCACGCTAAAGCACAAAACACCAATGACTTAATTTAAATACTGAAAGAAGAAACCTGACAACAGAATTCTATTCAATCTATTCCCACAACAGTCACCTCCGAGACTCCATGCGTGTGACCTTCCGGATGTGAAAAGGTATATCGTATTAGCTTGAATATGGGAACTGTAGTATCGAGGACCATGACAACATTTGACATATTTAGTAGTCTAGTCAAGTTTTCTTCAGATTATTTAATTTATACGATATTTCAACAAATTGCACTTCTACTTGAATATATATATATATTTAAAATGAATGATTAAAAAACAAATCATATATTATAATATAAATATAATCTGAATATTAAAATATAAACGATGAGTTGCTGAGGTGTAAATGACACTGATGAAACAGTACCTTTTATGATTCTTCCATATAAACACTCATGCATCTTCCAAGACAAGTAACATTATGCATCCTCTTTCTAAGGTTGTACCAACACAGAGGATCTGAGGATTGGATTGTGTACTTAGAAGGAATGTAATATTGTTTTAATATTGTTTGACACAAAATTGTTCAACATGCTTAAAAGTATGAGGTGCATCTCAAACACCCATCACAGCAACATCATCCGAAGAACTGTCTTAAGATATTTGACAGATGGCATGGCAAAAAAAACTACAGCATCTAGAGTTCCCAAGAAGCATTTCGGGAAATAAACCAATCAAAGTCGAATTCTTTGAAGCAGTGAACTCCTTCGTCTAATTCCTAAAGATACATGCTGCCTTATGGCGTTGCGTTGGGGTTCGCCCATTTCCCAACTCGGGACTACGTAACTTAATGAACTAACCGCATGTTTTAGTTGAATTTTGTATTGGTAAGATCTTTCTTAATCCTTCAGACTGCGTATATCGTCAACATCAACCGGACGCGTAACTGAAGCGGCTGGTGTTTTGCGTCCTAACTGTAAAGCCGGTCTGTGCTGGCCACTCTAGCAACACCTCCATGGCCTTCATGTCCTCGGCCTCGCTTATCCCTCCTCCCCCTATCAACACTCAGCAGCCCGGTGTAATTACATCGCTACTGTACAGCGGTTCCAAATTCCGTGGATATCAGAAGAGCAAAGGGAATTCCTATGACGTTGAGGTTGTTTTGCAGGTAACGTTGATCTTTCCATTAGCAAAAAGCTTAACACTTGCGTTGTTTTGCTAGGATAGCTTATGCCCGAGCTTACACTGACATTATGGAATGTCATGTCTGCTCAGCACTTAGCACCAACCAGACGAAATTTGACAGCAGGGACATCCATGAGCCAGCTTCTTGCTGGTGTCAAATTTGAATTCGTGTACCACTGCTTCTGCGGGTAACTTATCTGTAGCCCGGTTTGAGCTGTCTCACAAATGTCTCACATCAGACATGGTACGTTGAATTTTGACCGCTGCGCGTTGATAGGGGTTTGTGGAAAAGCAATTGTACACTGAGCATATTTTCCACTCTTGTTTTGCCATTTAATATCTTGAATTCAGATCAAAGCGTTGTTCGGCTTCCTCAAAGTAAGCTACAGGAACGATCATTACAGTCTAATACCTGAGTTATTACCAGCAGGGATACACAGAACCACAACCATATCCAACATTGACTTCTGATTTCTCTTTCAGCATGTCACCATAGAAGATTCTTATTTATGTGGGTACCTGAAGATTAAAGGACTAACAGAGGTGGGCGAGGAGAAGCACTGCTAGCCATGACATCACAGTTAAAAACATATTATGGTGATGCCATCAGTGGTTATTGATACATGAGTCATCACACACTCTTGAACCTGTGCTGTATTGACCACAGTGCACAGTGCTTTTGTTCTGTTGGTTCTCCTTCACAAAAAAATCTTACAGAGCTTTTGGATTTCTACACATAAATACTGATTGCTACCATGTCATACAGGAGTACCCAATGCTGACGACATTCTTTGCTGGGGAGATCATCAGTATGAAGCGTCCGTTCTTGACGCGGAAGTGGGATGCCGATGAAGATGTAGATCGGAAACACTGGGTAGGAGTGCTGGCTGCCTGGAGCAAAATATCACACATATTTACTTACAGAAGCAGGGACAAAGGAAATTACTGCAATGTTAGTTTTAGACATTATAAAATGTATAATTGCAGTATAAATGGAGGTTTAACAACTAATTATCATGTAATCTTAAAAAAAGAACTGTTGACTCTGTTGACTGTTGACTGTTGACTCTGTTAACTGTTGACTGAATTTGGGCTCAATTGATCTTGCTTGTTTAGAATTACTAGAGCATTACACAGGTAGAAAAAACAGATTTGAGGTTGTGTTGAAGGGGAAAGTGATGAAGCTGTTGAGAAGTACAGTGACATTGAGTAAAGGAGTAGGGAAAGGAACACACAGCAATTACATTGTCATAATGTTCCCATTTTATTTGGTTTAACTTGCTGTGGGGAATTTTATGAGAACACATTTTTTTACACAGCACTTTGCTTAGATATGTTTTGACTAATCTGTCCTTTTATGATTCTTCCATAAAAATGGTCTATGCTTACTAGGGTAAGTTCCAGGCATTTTACCAGTACGCAAAAACCTTCAACTCGGACGACTTTGACTATGAGGAGCTTAAGAACAGTGACTACATCTTCATGAGGTGGAAGGTGAGGATGGAAGCTTCAAAGCACTCTGCAGTTATTAAATGCTAAGAAGGAAATATGGAATAATAGCTTAATCTCTCTCCTTACTATTCAACACGGCCATCTTATGACAGTGCCACATATTGTGATAAAGTACACAGAGAAGCCGTCATATCTGAATAGTCTACATTAGGTCTGACTCTCACACACCATTTGCAGGAGCAATTCCTGGTTCCAGATCACACAATCAAAGACATCAGTGGTGCATCATTTGCTGGCTTCTACTACATCTGTTTCCAGAAATCCACCGCCACCATAGAGGGTTACTACTACCACAGAAGTTCAGAATGGTAATTTAATAGCATTTGTCTTTCATTTGTAGCACAATGAGAGTTTGTGTGACAGTGTTCCAATCAGGGTGACCATTATAATTGTTCAATTCATGAAATGGATTATTGGTACCGGTAGATAAGCTGTAGATAGGCTGGTGCATATTTTTGAGGTTATAATGTAAGACACCATGCAGTATTCTCCATAGACAATTTTACTATTAACAGTTACTTAATAACATAGAACATATATGAGATATATGCCAAGCTTGTACAGTGTAATGCCGATGTGACAGTAAACACAGTCTAATGTTAAGGCTACAAAAGAGGGCATTGTTATTGTTATATCCACAAAGATGTAGGTACAGTAATTAAAATGCTCTACATTTACAGTAATCGCTTGCACAGTTGTTTTTGTTTACTATCAACAGGTCACACTCTTGTTTTTGTTTGCTATCAACAGGTATCAGTCACTGAACCTCACCCATGTCCCCGAACACAGCGCGGCCATCTACGAATTCCGGTGACCCCGGCTGGCCTGTTGGCTTCTCCAGCACAGACTGACTCGAGGCTGCGGCCTCTTAGGGACTCTTGACCGAGGCCGAGGAGGAGGCGGAAGAGGAGGAGGAGTACTACTGGAGTTTTAGCTACCCGATACAGCATGACAACGCACCGTCTGAGACTGTTTTTTTTATGTAAAGGACGACGGACAGACAGACAGACAGACAGAGAGTATGGGCTGGCCGTGGAAGCATGCCAGTGTGGAGCTCTGATCTGCAGCGTCTCTCTCGCTGGCAGCAGAGATGGGCAGCAGGTGGCGCAGTGTGTGACTGGCTTCCTCGTGTGGTTTTAAACGGTTTTTTGTTGTTGTTTTTTTTTTTTTTTTTAAGCTGAAGCTGTTTTTTTCTTCTTCTTCTTCTGGAAAACTCTTCATTGCTGTGGCTTGTGCTCGTCGACTCCTGTACAACAGCAAGAGCTGAGGGGTTGCCTCAGACTTTGCCGGCGGCTGGAGTGAACTCTTATTTACTTTTAGCTCAATGAAAGACTGTGTTGGCACACTTCCTATTGTCCCATGATCCTGTGTGCCTGCTGGGCTTCCGGGCCCCTAGAGATAGAGATTGATTATGTTAAGGATTGTCAGGGGAGGGAGGCCTAGTGGTTTCATTGATATTTGACAGTATTTTTTTGCTAAGGACTCAGCATTGTGTTGGCACGATTATGAAAGAGAGACAATGATAAGATATGTGGAATGAGCTCTGACTGATTATACAAGATCAATATTGTGTGTGTATGTGAGTGTGTGCGTACATGCTTGTGTGTGTGTGTGTGTGTGTGTGTGAAAGAGTGAGCAAAAGAGAGATGGAGAGAGAGAATGATGGAGAGAAAGAGAGAGATATAAGTAGAGATGGTGTAAGATAATTGGGGGAGTGAGTAGGTGTGAGGGTCTGCAATGCAGTTGAGAGATGTTGTGTAGCTGCTAAAAGCCAATGACATTGTGCTTTTTACGACACCTTTCTTCAGCTCATGGCTTTTCCTCCGTTTACCCCTTACTCCGTTTTCATTTTGTACAAAAAAAAAGAAAAATATTCTCACACATCTCCTCCTAACATTTCTAACTATGCAACATAGCAGTAGCTTTCTGCCTCCACGTCAAAGAGTTTCATAGATACTTCACAGCGAGATTTTATTATGTAAAGAGTAGTATTCAAATGTCTTACCTTTACTCACATGAAAAGAGATATTTTGTCTACTTGCCTTTGAAAGCACCAGTTTGCCACTGAGCTTATCCTACTAAAGGTGCCATGTTATTAAAACTCTCTCCAAATGAGAAATAAAGAAGAATGTGTGGTTGTGAGTGTGTGGTTGTGTGCGTGATGTGTGTTGTGCGAGCTTGATCCTAGAGTTGTGTGGAAAAGAATGAGAGAGAAAGAACAAAAAAAGCTATATGGAGTAAAAACAATATCTAAACACAGGGTGCCGTGTGTTTGTTTGGTCTTTATTGTTGGTAAACATGAGCGTTATGGGTTTTCTTCCCTTGCTTAAGCGTTCTTGCTCAATTCCTGCTTATACAACTCCAAACTATAATCAAGGATGACCACAGCCTGAATACGCATCTGGTTTTAGCTGCAAGGCATCCACTTGAAATCCACTTTAAAATGTAATAGCACATGCTGCCATGTATCGTATCTCTCAGTGACGGTGTAAACAAATAATACAACTGGCAGACTGTATGTCCTTTTTTTACCCCACTCTTGAGTGTACAAAAGGAATTCCGTCCTTTGGAGTTGAAGTGGGTCACAGAGGAAGGCCATACTATAGATATAGTTCTCCTTTGCGAATGAAGTTGGTTAATAGTCCATAGTATTTTTTTAACTGTCAAAACAGTAGCTATCCCCATGAAGAGTGAGAGCAATGAGGAATGTATAAAGGCTGGCTGAAAGAAGTCAGCAAGGCCTATGCAATCAGAGAGAAGAGCGCTCTCTAGTGGAGATTTGGGATCAGGTAATTATGAAAGGGAAAAAAACAACAGAGCAGCCTCCTTGAGCATTTCACTGGTGTCATCAAACAGGCACCTTCCTTCATCAGTGTTTCTTTGATTTGAACCCACAACATCTCCAGAAGAATCAACAGTAGTGTCTGGCCTCCCAGACCAACACCCCTCCATGCTTGTTATGGGTTCTCTCATTCCTCTTTGTTGCTGTGGCCGTTTATGATCTAATCAGCAACAGGTCACAAAGCAAGCACACATTCTCTGTCATCTCAAGACTATCTTTTCACTCCGACACATATTCCATAACTCATTAAAGCACCCCACGAGGAGATGGTGCAGCCCATAATCCAGAACGTGATAGAGCCCCAAACAACCTATCACAAATATGTACTCTGTACACGGCAACAAGATCGAGGCCCCACAAGACGCAAAGACCAGCCCGAGAGGCTGAAGGGATTAGGTTGGTCCTCAAAATTACTCACACAACATCCAGATACCTTCATGGCGATTTCAGAGGACTTTAACCATGTTGCTCTCTGCAATACTTCCAACTTTCCAGCAATTTGTGAACTGTTCCACCAGAGAGAGAAAAAAAACTTACTATGTGCATGAGGCTTACAGTTCCACAGCAACTGCCCCCACTTGGCAGATAGACCACAACCACCTCACATCCACCCATTGTTCTTCTTCGAAGTCCAGGCTGTCCCACTGGGTCTTAGACACTATTAAGCAGTTATAGATAGAAGATAGATAGATAGATAGATTTATTTTTATCTTTATTTTTATTCATTCCCAAAGGGAAGTTACAGTGTTCCAGCAGCCATACAAACACAGCACTCACATGTACTTACTAATGACAGACATACAGCTCTGGAGTTGGTGGTGAAGGATGCTGCACAAACTGTTCAATATATTGGACAAAACCTCACATCCACTACACAACTTACTGGTCAAACAAAAAACTATTTTCAGTTGGAGGCTATATACGGCAAAGCTGTAAGAGAAAGAGGAATAATATTTTTAGAATAATTTGTATGTATGTATGTATGTACATGTGAGTGCTGTGTTTGTATGGCTGCTGGAACACTGTAATTTCACTTTGGGGATGAATAAATTCTATCTATCTATCTATCTATCTATAGTATCTATATATAACTGCTTGATTCACCTTATTCACCCGGCGGCCAGAACGAGGCTAAAGGGTACACTTGCCATTACACCTACTGTAAGTCCAGCAGATGGTGGTGGTAATGCACTCCGCTTGCAAACCGTTGGGTGTGTATATTCATAGGCCTATTATATATATATATATATATATATATAATTATATTTAATTGTATAATTATATATATATTAAATATTACATTTATTATAATTATATATATACCCTTTCAACCGCAGAAATAAACATATGCGTTCCTAAGGCATTTCCGGAGGCACAGAAAACAACACAAGCTAATGGTAACTTGGGGACAAAAGACAAGTTTTACCTAAGACCACTTTTTGTAGAACATTGCGCTAAAGTCTAATTCATTTTCATTTCAAAGTATCTGCATTGGTTCTGAACATTTCATCCATAAATCCTCAAGGGACAGATTGAAAGGTCCAGAGTTCATAGGCCTACACTAAGGCAATGATCGGATGGTGTTCAGTAAAGTAATGACTGTTTGTACATTTAGGGCTGAGTGTGAATAAGTGGCGAATAAGTGAGGCATATTGATAGGTTGTGTTTGAAAAACTATAAGTTACTTCCTGTTAGATTTCTGTGTTAGGTAGAGAATTGTGTGTGATGTTTTGCAAAATGTGTGTTAGGAAATTGAAAACCGAGTCAAACACTATACAATTAGTGTATGGTTTTGCAGATTTGGTTTGAGGTTGGTGTTTTTGTGTGACAAGCTAAAATTTTGTGTAAGCAGTTGAAAAAAACTGTAAAGTTGATACCACTGTGAACCTGGGAACTTTCATGACTTCTGTCATACTATCTGGAAATGAAAATGATGCCTGATAAACGATACCTGCAGGGAAAGTTGTGGGAAACTCATTTCTTATTATTGTTTCTGTTACACAAAGAGTTTGATTTCACTTGCCTATTTACATAGGCCTACGATTCAGGGAAGTCGGTCTGTTTGCCTGGCCGCCTCAAGAATGTTGGTATCTGAGCTTGAGGCGCTTATCCTGTAAGGCCTGAATGCTACCATCTACACAGGGAAAGTATTGCATAGCACATACTACACAGTACATACACAACATGGTTGGAATTGTACAAAACTAAATCTATATTTTGATTCCTGTAGAAATAGACCAGGAGAAATGTGCTATACTCTTTGGCAAACATGCTGCCCAGACATTGTTTTACATCGTTAAAAATTTAAAAGAGCATGTCCTGTCAAATGCATATTATACCATTGGCTGTCCATCATAAAACGTTGGAACAACCCGTGGATGGCATCTCACATGATAAAGAAAGGGAGGCATTCACACATACAGAGAGGGATGCCTGTGTCGCGCACATCCTCATCGTCTTCCTGAAACGTGATGCAGAGACATGTGCACCAGCCTCTCTGGGAGAGGAGCAGGCCAAGGCTGGGGGCAGAAACGTGAGGCGCACACCAGATACCCACACGTGTTGACATGTGGCATTCCTCCATCTCCCCACCTTATCGGGATCCTCCAGGATTCCAGTAAGGTGCCTCCACAAAGGTGGTGAGTTATGTGGGTTTTTTTCTCAAACCAAAGAAAATCCAAACCAGGCAACTGTATTAACATCATGCATGTGTCATCATGCATCATACACAGACAATCTGCATATAGTCAGTTATTTATTTATTCAGTTAGTTATCACACGCAATGGACCAGTTTGTTACATATTTATGGAAGTAGTGTTTGCTGATGCAAAAGCCCATTTACTAAATTTGATCTTGTTTAGAATACTGTAAGAGAGACCTTTGAATCATTTTGTTGCTGTTATTTTAGGTCTCTTAAAAAACCTTAAATTCATGATTCATATAACCTTTAGGCTTATTATATTATAAACCTTAAATTCATGATTCATATAACCTTTAGGCTTATTATATTATAAACCTTAAATTCATGATTCATATAACCTTTAGGCTTATTATATTATAAACCTTAAATTCATGATTCATATAACCTTTAGGCTTATTATATTATATTATATTTTTAATTTTTAATTTTCATTTTCACTTTCTCTTTCATCTCCAAAAAGTTCTGTCATGTATTTGACCATATGGCACCATCTCTGCATTGGGTGCTTTGTACTGGTCTCAGAAGATAGAAGCTTTTGAAAAGGTATTTGAAGGAATCACGTGCAATGCAGTAGGATGCTTAAACAATGGTGTATTTCCGTGTAAATGTACACATTTTCCTCTTCACTCATTGCATGCCATTATCTGTGCATGCATTTTTGGCAATGACACAAGTGTCATTCCATGTCAAATCAGATAAGGTTGTTGCAACAACATCTCAGGTTTATTTGAGGTTGTCTATATCAAAAATGGGTCCCAAAACCAAGGCCTGTAAAATATTTCTGTTCAAATCCTATGTCTTCACATTATTTTCAGCCCTTGAAATTACTTTAGTCTTACATCCTGAAAATTAGATTATCTGGGAAGCAATGTTTGGACATTAATATAATGAAAAGTATTATTCATAGGCAGCCCACATTTTGTAGGGTGAAAGACAAACATGTTCTCAGTATGACTGAACCATTGCAGGTTGGTATGGTATGCTCATTGATTCTCTATAGATTTGTGCAAGACTGACATTATAAACTTCTATTCGTACACATTTGGTATCAATCCTTTTTTTTCTTTACATGCTATACTTTATTAATGTTGTGCCAATATGTGAGCTCTCCATATATAATGGGATGGAAGATTTTAAGGATTAAACAAGGGAAGGTTTTTCGGTCATTTTCATAGGATTAAAATTGGCATGCAGTACAAACTTTTAATGGTCCAATCATACTGAGAACATGTCTGTCTTCCACGGCCACCCTAGCCACCCCACCCCTTGGTGGCGCCCCTGTCTGCATGTAATGTTTGCCAAACAGAGAAATAAGAGTTTGTTGTTCTAACATGTTTAGCAAGGCAGCACGTTAAATTTTAAGCTCACAATAGCTCATGATTTCCCCCTCATTCATTACTCTTTCTGGTAACTGGTTTCCTGACAGTCTGGATTCTTAGTTCCCAACAAAAGTGCCTTCCTGAGACATTGCTCAAAAAAGTATGGATACTGTGGGAATTTCTCCAGTTAAGAAAGCATGTTTGACTTTTGATATCCTCAACGTGTACTGGAATGGTCATAAAATACTCCCCTCTGACAAAGAGGTCTACACAAGATTACCAATGAGGAAAAGGAACAAATAATCAGGATCCCTTTCCTGGTCGTGTTACAGAAAGATCTTGATACTTGTCCAAATTGACCTTGTGCACTTCACTTCCTAGAGATATTCAAACAAACATGGAACTAAGTAGGGGGTTGGGGTATAGACAACGCTTTTTTTTCCTAACTGACACAGAAGTTCAAGTGTGTAAATATTGACTCGGTGCTCTTAAAGGTCACGGAGGCGAGTGGGGAGTGTTAAATGGAGGAAGTGTTAAAGTGGGAAATTTTAAAACTAACTGTTAAAAGAAACAGGGAATTGTTTAAGGAATTGTTCAAAATGCGGACCAACAGTGTTGAAAACATGTATTATGTTTAATAAATGCTTGTGCCTCAGGGCACATCTCTCAGTCTCCAGCATACACAATTAAAAAATTATTCAAACGCAATGATTTTTTTTTACTGAAAAAGTAAAAATAGTAAACATTGATCACTCTTCCATGTAAATTATGCCATTTCTATGTTTCTGCCTGATATGGGCTGTAGGCATATAGTTGTCAGTGCAATCATGTGTAAATGCAGGTCTTGTCAATTATGGCACCATGTTTGCACAATACAAACCTGTTGCTCATAGTCACCACCATAGTTACACACTGGAAAGGATAGATGACTATTAAGGTACTGTGGTATTGTAAACACAGAAGTAAGTAAAGATATTAGATTAATAGTTTTGTATGTCTACACATTTTGTGATTGTTAATGACATGGAGTGGAGTTCTGTAATTGGTTGTGAAAGAGTTAAGAATCAGAATCATTCCTGTGCATGTACATGTGTTCTCATGTTCATCCGTGATTTTTTTATGCCCATGTGTATAATTTGTTTCTTCAGTCAGTATACAGTGCAGGGCTTTGAACCAGAATATTTTCCCAATTGGTTTGTTCCAAACAGAAACAGCATTTTAATGTTTCTGGTTTTCGTTTCAATAATTCTATAATTGACAAATCCTGCAAATCCATAGCAAAAGAGCTATGTATTGTGAGCTTAAAATTGAACATGCTGCCTTGCTAAACATGGTAGAACAGTAGCCTCTTATTTCTCTATTTGGCAAACATCCCGCCTCTACTATGACTCACCTATTGTCTTTATCAAAACTGGAACTGGTGGTGTGGCTCATTGCCAGTGACGTAGTGAGCCAACATGTGGCCCCGTAATACAACACGTAATAATGCAATGTCCACAAGTAAGCCTACCATATTATAGCACACATATAAGAGATGAGATGATTGACAAAATCAGGAGTAAACACACCACAGTAAAAAAAAAACACTGGTGACAGCGCTACGAAGGGGTGGCCAGGGGTCGGCCACCACAACATAAACTCTGGCCACCCCTGTGGCCACCCCTGACTATGTGGCCGACAGACGCAAAATGTGTCCAAATTCACACCCATTATTCTCTGTTGAGTTGCTCACGGAGTACTTATCACACATAAATCACACAGATATCACGTGGAAGAGCGGAACCTGGGCTTTCCGATGATATAGCAGCTAGGTGCTGTGCTAAACGGTTCGCGAGAAAGTTAACATATTAACAGATATACTGGTACTATATGTGAAATGTAATCATATTTCCAGTCTGCACACAGCACTTCCATCTCCACACCCATTACTCTTGGTGGTATATCTCACGAACACTTTAGTCAACACATAGCAAACCATATATCAAAATAAACAGCAGACCTTACCGGACATGAGGATATACAGTAATGCATTCCTCTGTACAGTAAGCAAATCTTGTGTAATCTGGTTTTGAAGTTGCAGCAAATTTCTACATGTTATCCAAATTTGGGCTGGAATTCTAATGTAACAGCAGCCAAAAATGAACTTGCTTTCCCAATCAAAGAATCAAAAGTTGGTCATGGCATGCAGATCAACTGTGCTTTTGAATAGATATTTCAACCAGCATGCTTCAGGTGACATGAATGCAGACACAAAGTATTTTCCTTTGCAACACCAAAGAACTTTCCCTCTGTCGCACGCACACTATTTGTTTATCCAGCACCGGCTTTGCAAATAACAATGTCCACAGACAAGGTAGAATATGTTGCACGATTTATTAAAGTACGATGTATTGCGACATCAGATGCAAGTCAAATTTGTAGTTTCTTATGTCTCATTCCATCGAACTACAGATCCGCTACCCGATCTGGCAAACTTACATAGTGCGGTTATAGCCGATAGAGGGCCGCAAAGCGAATGCAGAAGTGACGTTCACCCTGTTACAAGTTGATGAATAACTGAAACGATTTTGGACACATTATTTTAAGGTACAAAAAACTCTTTGGTGTTGCTTTAATATAGAGGCTGACATAGAATATATGCAAGCATGATCACATCATACTTTCCCAGATATGGGTAGCCTAGACTTGTCTTGAAAATGATATAGCTTGGCATTATGATCTCTTTATTCTCTCTTTATTATTTATTTGTGTTTTTCAGGTAATATCCATAAAAGTGCAATTGTGCTGTTTTGATTGAGTAACACTTACTCAATTACAGTTCCGAAAACAAAATAAAAAAAAAGATTTTTGAAAATGCATGCATTAAAATGGAGGATATAGCGTTTTGGAGCCCAAGTCTTCTTATATGGCCCTTACAGCAAGATAACAGTGTAATAGCTGAGGCCTCAAAGGACTAATATACTGTATGTGATACTACAGTGTGTAGCCTACTGTTAATTTAAATACTTAAATGTAAAATGGTAAAATGTTCTGGTGGCGCCACTGCGTGCTGACTAGTTATGATAAAAAGTTCTGGACCATTAACAAAAATGATAAAAAGTTCTGGACCATAATACCAAAGAATTCAAAAGATGTTTTGAGAGCCATGTCAGCCACGTTTCAGATGACATCAGTATCTGGGATGTCATCCAACTCTGGTTTATGTTTCAAAGGTATGCTTGTCATTAATAATCGAAACTGTGAGCCTCTGAAAATAAGACATGCTAGGATTCCTCCCTCAATACAAACAATGCTTAATCCAATTTACCAGAAAAGTTCCTTGTTTCCTTGTTTCTAAAGAAACTCAACACCTCAAAGCCCACAGCTCACATTATCTTGGAAGAGATGACATCTTGAGATGTCATTACTCACTTGGCTTATAGATAATAGACCATAAACACACTAAATGCTTACAGTATATGGTCTACATACAGAGATTAATATACAACCCACAGAATATGCAATCTAGTCTGTGTGCATTCAACACCTATGAAACACACCTCTTAGAAAAGTGCTTATGTATGTCTTATCAAAATGCTCTCAAATGCAAGGCAATGAGGAACTCACAGGTTGTAACAGAGTAGAATGCAATTGCGATACTTTAGATAGTCCTGATGTAAACATACGTGAAAAACAAAGGACATAGCAGGAAATGATTAACACATTATGAAGTAGCTTAGCCAATAAGGGGACATACATGTAATTATTGCAAACAATTAAACAACAAAGTGCAATGCAGAATTATGATGTTCATTCTGAATGTGCAAATGTGTGAGAATGACACCTTTGATTAGAGTATCCTCCCCACTTCCACATTCCCATTGTGTATTTATCATTGCATTTGGGTCTTTTCCCTATAGTTATTTTCTATTATATTAATGGCAGTAAAATATCACCTCTGAAAAGGTTTTACTGAAATTAGCAGATAAATCAACGAATATTTAAAGAAATTAAACTTGACACAAAGTATTGGTTAGTATGCCTTCGCCAGCCATTATCTCAAATGCATTTTTTTTTGCGATCAAATTTTTATTTTACCTCAAATGCATTTGACCGTAACCGCAGACCACATGACATTGAGTACTTGTCATGCAATGTTTATGAGCTCATTTGAGAACATCGGCTAAATCCCTGCATGTGTAGGAGATATGGCAAAGTGTGTCTGAGCAAAATGTCCTGCATGACCACATGTAGCCTCGACCTTTGACCCTTTGGCCATGACAACTTAAATAGTTCATCAAACCCTTAGTGGGTTCATATGCCAGGTCTGATGAGATATTATACAAACAATCCATAACTGTAGGACACACAAAAGCTCTGGTGACCTGAAAGCAGTATTTCTGCTGCTCATAGCGCCCATGATTGTCATTCATTTGTGAAAACAAGAGGCTTTGGTAATAGGTATGAAGTCATTATTTTATTTAACTATTATTGTTATTATTATTTATTGAACTAGTTTGTTTTATTGTGGAGTTAGTTTAGGCAAAAATGGGCTTGCAGAGAAAAATGCTTTTCTTGATAAACACTTACTGTAACAGCACCACACACGGTCATCATGTTATCACAGTCATCATGTTGTCCCCCCCTGCCCCCTTCAGAGATAGACAAGGCATGTTAAGTAACTGGTCATACAAAACATAGAGGTCATATTTTTCTTTTCCCAAGTAACTAATCTGACAGGCAGGTTGAGGAATTGGCATGGCCTGAATTGCGTTGCTGATGATGTATAGACTCTCTTGTTGATTTCCTTTCAGTGTGAGGCTTGATGCCAGACCAAACACACTCATCAATGTCAATGTCAATTCCATCTGTGGAATTGGTGACACCTGGGCCCGGTGTCTCCACGCCCTTTAAAAACGGCTTCCACCCTGTTACCCGTTGGAACTTCTTTTCTTTTGCCCAATTGCTTTCTTGCATGCAACACGCTTTCATCCATTGTCCACGCAGCCACACTCACGTTACACTACTGACTCTGCTGACTTCCACACTCTACGTTTTAGTCTGTTTACTTGCGTTACCGTTATAATAAATTAATTATTATTTTGGCTTCAAACGCTGCTTCCTTCATTTTTGCCATGGCCTTTGAGCCGGGTCATGACAGTTCCCTGAGGCTGAGGCTTCTCGTAATAAACACTTAACATAAAGTACACAATAAACACACACAGTCATCATTTTACACATTGCCATAGGTCATGAGATGACTCCCACAAAGTCACTGAAATTGTGAAGAGTCAGCATCTGTCTTCATTTCTCACAAAAGTGACAAATTTGTAATTAGGGAAGGGAATAACACAGATTGCCAGAAGACCAAACACACTCATCAAGGCTACTGTATGTCAACTGCAGTAAGCGAATCTTGTGTAATCTGGTTTTGAAGTTGCAACATATTTTAAAATAAACAGCAGACCTTACCGGATACGAGAATATGAAGCATTCCTCTGCATGCTTACTAGGACTAGATGTTAAAATTCCTTGAATAAATCGACACAAACGCTGTTGTTGGAGATGTCCTCTTGGGTGGGGTTGGATTGGGGAATGACCGCCTGGTGCCTCCAATACGACACAGCATTTTTCAGGTAATATCAATAAAAGTGCAATTGTGTTGGGTAAATAACAGTTACCCAATTACAGTTCCAAAAACAAAACAAAAAATAAAAAATTTAATTGACGATATAGCATTTTGGTCTTCTTATATGGCCCTTACAATGACCAAGGTAAGAGCGTAATAGTAAAATAACACTGAAAAAAGCCGAGGCTCCAAAGGACTAATATAGGCCTATGTCAGTGTTTGTCAAACTTTTTCAGACCAAGGACCACTTAACCAATAAAAAAAAAAATGACGGACCACCTAGCAAAAAAAACCAGTAGATCCTTCAACAGCATATTACACAATAGGCCTACTCACTGAACCACCTTGGTTATTGTCTTTGCACCTTATTTTGTCAGATTCACATACAAGTTGGTTCAATATTGCAAACGACTCATCTATATTATTATGTATTATATTACCACGTCTGCTCGCGGACCACTTGGGATAGCTTGCTGACCACCAGTGGTCCCACGGACCACACTTTGAGAAACACTGTGATATACTACAGTGGGTAGTTTTTGAAATGGGAAAGCAAACATACATAGGAATTTTCTTGAGGTGCTGGTCACGGGATATGTAATGTGATGAACAAAGGGAGACCGCACACCGTGCTACTCATCATACTGTAGCCAACTATTCATTTAATTAAATTTAAATTACAGGAGAATTCCTGTGTGATTTTGACCTAAAGTGTGTTGAAACATGATACCGAGTGTGAACGTATGTCTCATAGCTCATTTCGGCTTGTCCCCTGCACTCAGAAATCTGGCGCTAGTTAGCCAATGCTACCAACAGTTTTTCGATGGGGGTGCCTCGGGCATCGGCCTAGCCATGCAAATAAACCACTGTTTTACACCATTTACGAGGCTCAAAGTAGCTCCATACTTCATTGGTAGACTTCCGAGGGCCTTGACATTTAAAACGAGACATTGAGAACTTTGAAGCACTGGTAGTTTACTTACAAGACGATTTTTACAAACAGTATCTTCACAGAGTTTAGCGTTTGCAGCCATCTTGAATTTAGTCACGATAAGTCGAGCGACGAGTAAGAATGAACAGGTATGATGGTAATTTTGATACCATAGATTTAATAGAGACCCAGTCAGACCAATAGTATGAAAAATCAGGAACATGAGTTTATTTACAATGATGCGCATCAAGGGAGAGACAGCATGACTTCACCTAAAGATCCATCAGCTGCTCTAACTAGACAAGGAAATAGTTAGGGTTTAAGTATCCTTCCAGGCTGACGGGAGATGGCGTTGGTCATCCCATCTCACGTGGACTACACTGAATCAGACTCTGATTAGTGGCAACCTGGCAATCCGGAGCAGATAGCTACTGACGCAGCCATGCAGAACAGTGAAACACTGCAAAGTCATAATATTCCTGCTTATCTCTAAACACAGTCACACACAGATATACACAGGGACAGTACAGATATCATACAGTCATTACATAGAATCATACTTTTAGTATCAAAGTGACCCACTAATGAGAAATGCAGAACATTAAACCACATATTGGAATATTGGGCATAATGTTCTATTCCACTTTCTCTCAGTCCCCCTTTTTCAGCCTTTATGGTAAGGGATCAGATTCCAAAAATAATTCTGTGGAAATGCATGGATTCCAGTTTAGCAGCAACTGAATCCATGCATTTCCACAGAATTATTTTTGGAATCTGATCCCTTATCATACCTGGCTTGTTGATACGAGACTTATGACTCACCTATTTGTTGTCTTTATCAAAATTATGTGGAATTGGTGGTGTGGCTCATTGTCGGTCGAGATTGGTGCCCAGAGTATGTTTTGCACATGCTTCTTTTTATTGGAATAAAGATTGAAGCTGCATTAACTGAAGAAACAAACTTTTTCCTATAAACACCGTTTTTTTCTCACAATAGGTACTGTACAGCAGCAATAAGTACTACTCACATAGAATTGAATAACAGTTCAAGTAAACTCAAGGGAAGAATCCTTAACCCTTAACCCTATAATTTACACAAACCACACCTACTCAGTCTCCACACACACACACACACACACAAACGCACACATACACACGTATGTGTGTGTGTGTGTGTGTGTTCCTAGCAGGCGAATAGAAACAGTGCTGCTGCTGTCTGACACATACACACAAACACACATACCCACACAGACACATCCATCATTCATGTCAACATGGTTGATACTTTCAGTGGTGGTCTCAACTTTTGTTTGAGAAAGGTCAGGTAGTCTGACCCAACCCTGTGTGTGTGTGTGTGTGCAGGCGCGCCTGCAGGTGTACGTCCGTACGCACTGTGCGTACCATCACTCAACAACGAGAGAAAATTTACCTTGTGTGTGTGTATATTCACACCATATTGGCCTACCATACCTTTCCAACTATGCACAGTATCCCATTAGTTGCATGCCATCAGGCTATTTACAATTTTCTATTAAGTAAAGTTAGTGAACACTTATCAAAATTAACGCGCACACATGTTTGAGCAGGAGAGAATACGCACGCAGGCACGCATAGGCTACTTGTTTTCTTTTACTCGGCTTTCTAAATGGTTATCAGCACACAATGTTGAGCTAATTCACTAACTCAATACTCATCATGGATATCACAAGTTTAAACAACGAAAACAGAAAGGATGGAGGCAGCAAAGCTAGAGTAGCTATTCAAGATGGGCAAGAACAAGGTTGGCTAAGCAATTAGTGTGCTTGTCAGAACGACTGCATTACAGCTGTTTAAAGCCAGACGTTACAGTAGCTATAACACAACTAAAGGTAGCTTTAGCCTGTAGAGGGATATAAAGTTACCCAAATGAATAGGTAATTGTAGACGTTGTTGTTGCATTATTGCATGTGGATGTTGTTATGCTATGTATGCACGAACCTAAAGGAAAAATACTGTCCACGTGTGAACGTTTTTTTTTTTTTTCCGGGGTGGGGTGATGGGTGTGCGTACCATAGCATTAATTCCTGCAGGCCCCCCTGTGTGTGTGTGTGTGTGTGTGTGTGTGTGTGTGTGTGTGTGTGTGTGTGTGTGTGTGTGTGTTCCTAGCAGGCGAATAGAAACAGTGCTGCTGCTGTCTGACACATACACACAAACACACATACCCACACAGACACATCCATCATTCATGTCAACATGGTTGATACTTTCAGTGGTGGTCAACTTTTGTTTAAGAAAGGTTTTGTTTGAGAAAGGTAGTCTGACCCAACCCTGTGTGTGTGTGTGTGTGTGTGTGTTTTCCTAGCAGGCGAATAGAAACAGTTGCTTATTAAAGTCATCAGAGAGAACAGTCTACTTGAAGAACACTACTAAGAACAATAGAACACTTCAAGTGCAGAATAGAACACTTCAAGTATGTGACCAACTGTGGCAGCCTGCAGAAAGGGGCGGAGGGTGAGCATGTGAACTGTCTACCACATGTGCACAGACTCACCTGGCGATGACGTCCTGTGCACGAGACCTCGGACAGGACCCGTGTCCCGGGCGACCTTGACAAGGGGCCTCTGAGCTCAGGCTTGGCAGGGCATCAGAGCGCTGCATCACACCAGCGGCCTCTGAGCCAGCCTCAGGTGCCAAGGTCCTTTCACCGCCTCGGGTCTGACAACACACCTGTAGCCGCCCCCTGAGTTTGGCCGGTGACCCAGGCAACCCACACTTTCCCTCCCCGGTATTCCTGGTAAATTAAGGGAGGATGACAGGCTTGCTGCCACAGTGCTGCTGCTGTCTGATCTTAGATTAACTGGAAAGGCCCAACCAAGACTTTTACCTGCCTAAGACTGGTATTTCGGTTTGCATGTTGCCAACCAGGGTGGGAAAATGCACCACTAAATATTGTTTAGTAGGAATCCCTCTCTGCATTCTCTCCATCCTTTATCAGGTAGACAGGGCCGGATTAACCATTTACCATGGGCACTTGCCCAGGGGCACAGGACCAGTAAGGGGCCCTGGGCACAGTCAAAATATTATGTTCGATCACAGGTTCGATTGCAGGCCTCACTTCCCTAATTATATGCAGAATTGTGCAACCTGTTTGGTCAAAATGTTAAATCACGTCAAAAACAGTGTCTGTAGCTGCCTGCACAAATGTCGCCTGCCGTCAGCTCTATATTGGCATGGTCAGTGAGTGAGGACGAGCTCACTCATGCTGTGAATATGACTCACGTTTTGATCAGAGACGAGTCTAAAGGTGAAGATTGAAGATATCTATTACTGGATCAGCGGGTAAGACGGATGTGGGAGTGCCACTTACAATGACCATATTGTCCATATTTATTTTATGCTGGTGTCTAGACTTTATTCTTGCACTGTTGTTGGACTTACTTATTTGCACCATCACCATGACACTCATTCTCATAGAGCACCTTACCATGCATAAGGAACTACACGCTCAGTCCCCAGTGATGTCTCGAGACCGGTCTCGAGACCGATTTCTGCTTTCTCGGACTCGTTCCTTCAAAGACTCGGTCTTGACTCGGTCTCGGACCACAGTGGGAGGAGAAGGACTCGTAATTTCAGACCGAGTCCTCGAGACCAGAGCATTTTTTTATGTCCATATTAAAAAAAAAAATGAAAATGAAATTTCACGGCGGCCACGTCTTTACCCCTTGCGTTGGCCTTGGTGCCCCCTTCTTTCAATATTCTGCTTTGCGTCCGTTTAATAGCGATTTTTATTTAGCCTATAGCCTGTCAAAATAATCTTAGCATCACAGCGCAAACTAATTCAGTCTTACACAGTGGAGAAAATGACAGCGCATGGCAAGACAGAAAGTGCGTCCAAACTCACCCATTCTCAGTTGAAATACTCGCAATCATTAAGCCTACTCATCACACAGACACATGTATCACATCACATGAAAGAGCTTTTTCTCAGCTTTTAAATGATGTTAGCCGCTAATTGCTGTGGTGAACGGTTCGCGAGAAAAGTAAATAATATAATTAAATTAAATCATAACGTCTACATAAGGTGCTATACCCATCTCCCCTACCCATTCATCTCGGTGGATACTTCACAAACCCTTAGTTCCACACATGACAAACCATATATCAGAATAAACAGCAGACCTTACCAGAAATAAAGCAGTCCCCTGTACAGTAAGCCGTTCCAGAGTATATTCCGGTTAAATAAAAAATGTAATCTGCAGCAAGGTCTACACTCATGTCTCCAACTTTGGTCTTTAGGTTTCAAAATGTGTTTAAATTGTTCTTCATGATTTTATAACAGGCCAAATACAAAATAAATGTTACAAATATTGCCTAGATATAGGTAAATATTCAAATCAGAGGATATACAGCTGAGTAAGAGTTTGTGAAAGGAGTCTTAATGATCAAAAAATGCTAAGCATGCATCTAGGCTATTTGAGTTTCTTAAAGCTGAGCTGTGCTTAAATTGTTCAATACATGATTCCATAACAGGCCAAATATAAATAAATATAAATATTAAATATAGCCTAGACATCTAAATATTAGATGATCAGATGATTTACAGTTCTATGTAATATATCATGTTTCATGTTTTTGTAATGTTTCATACAGTGATGCAGGTCTACTGGTGTGAATAGGCTAAATACAACTTTGATTATTTTTATAGCCCACTACTGTATAGTTAACTTTGGCCTTGGTGCCCTGACATGTGGCCTTTGTGCCCCCCACCAAATATGCCCAACTGAAGGCCAAGTGGCCTTGCCCCTAAAATGGTGAAATTCCAAGCCTGGGCCTAACTGTTGATTATTAATTGGGGTGATATTAAATCATGAATATGAAAACTGACATGTTTTTATGGTCTTGGTCTCGACTCGGTCTCGACTCCTAAAGGACTCTGTCTCGACTCGGACTTGCTTCCTCAAAGACTCAGTCTTGACTCGGACTCCACTGTATTTGAAAACCAACGGACTCGGTCTCGACCCTTCAAAGACTCGGTCTTGTCTCGGACTCGGCATAGGCGGTCTCGTCCCCATCACTATCAGTCCCTGCCCTATCACTGCAAGCGCCTCATGCTTGATCATCCTTAGCACACTATGTGGATATTTGATTTAGTATATTTTTAGTATATTTAGTATTTTAGTATTTTTTTTTTTTTATCTTATACTGTCTCTATCGTGCAGTGGAGTTTTTTTTATATTTATATACTTTTTCTGCTGTAAGTGCATGTTGGTTGTGTATGCTACAGTCTGTATGCTACTGAGACCTTGAATTTCCCCTTGGGGATCAATAAAGTAGGCTATCTATCTATCTTTCTATCTGACTCACTACCCCAAAAAACGTCCAATTAGCTGCCAGAATTCTGAACATTTCTTCGGGGCGAATTTGTGTAGCCTACAATTCCACCCATTAGCCTACCAAATTTCAGCTTGTAGGCTGTATCAAAGTTTAGCCTTAAGACTATTTTTCCACAGTTTTCAAACTTTTTCAAAATGTTTTTTTAAAAAACACATTTTGATCAGTTCCATGTTCACAGTAGCCTAATCAACTCGCGATTTCAGTGAAATGAAATGACATAATCGATGTCAGTTATTGCCTCAATCATATCTTTGAAAATACCACTTGTTTATGTTGGGTGTAGCACGTGGTTATTTATGGCAATGCATTTGACTCGTTGACAGGACATATTCGGTGTTGAAAGTTGGTGGCTCATCAAACCGCACGCCTTGATTTCCTGTCAACGGACAAATTCGCTTTGTTCCTGGTGCACGTGCGCCATCTCTCTTTCCAGACTCCGCCTTTGACATGAGTATTTAAACGGAGCTCAGGGATGGGTGTCAGTATCAAACCCATCGCTCATGTGACAAGACTCACTGGTCTGCTCTATTCGTTATGGATGATCAACGCTTTCCAGCTAATGTGCGCATTATTGGAGTGATGCACAAAGATAAAGTTAAGGTAAGACCATCAAGACAAAGAACATCTCCCTCCAGCTCTCTCTCTCTCTCTCTCTCTCTCTATCACACACAAGCACACACACACACTGTACTTGCATATGCTGTATATTCAACTATTTCATCTATTTTATGCTCATCATCATGCTGAGATACAGCTAATCTTCTATTAACTTTTTGCAGATGTTCATGATCTCTGTGGTCTGGTCTGATAGGAATGAGGTGATCATCTACAGATCATTCCAAGAGTTCAAAAAACTCCATGTAAGTTGGAATAAATCTCCAGAAAGAAAAAAAAAAAATTATAATATTAATAATTTATAAAATACTCCTCTGAACTTGCAAAACTCTTGTCTTCAAACAGAAACAGCTGAAAAAGAAACATCCATCGACAACTCCATTACGCAAATCTGACAGAATTCTCCCCAGATTCAGAGGTGCAGTATACCAGCCAGCCACTATCAAATATATCAGTACAGTATAAATAAAATAGTACAGTAGTTCACTTTGTGTGCTAAATCCTTATTTGCAATGGCACTGAAATATCACGTTGTTTTCAATCATAGGCGTGAAGAAGAACTTCCAGAAGAAGGGACCGAGTAAGAGTGTCCACCGGGTCAAAGCTCTGGAGAAATACTGTACAGAGCTGCTCCAGTGTGACCCCAGTGTCACACAGAGTTCAGAGGTCACCCAGTTCTTTCGGCCAAAAGATCATGACCTAGAGCCAGAATTTGCCAAAAACAGGTGTGTGTGGGTTTTTTTTCTGTTTGAGGTTGGTCAGATATCATAGCGACAGTCTCAAAATCTTCTTCAAAGTCTTCTCTTTGTTCTCTGTGGACTAAATTAGATTAGATTAGATTCAACTTGATTGTCATTGTGCAGAATACAAGTAAAACAGGACAAGTAAGACAAGTGAAGACCATCTGAATAAATTATATTGTTAAATTATTTGATGTTGGTAATATTATACATGGCTAAATTACCACCCTTTCTCTTACAGCGTCATTATAGTTCCATCAGATGACCTAGGAGAAGGGTCAGCAAATCCACAAAGCAAGCGCCTCAGTATGGGCAACGTCACCCAACCTTTCATGACTCAGACCTACCGCACTGTTGCCCCCTACGAGACCAAGGACACCAAGAATAGACCCTTCAAAGTGGATGTAGAGGAAACCCTGGATGTCCTCATCAAAGACCAAAAAGGTACAGTATGTCTGTCAACCCATGCTTGTCTTTTACCATTGCAAATTGCAATTCTTTGGGTCTGTTCCTTCAAACACAGACTTAAAGAAATTCCATTTTTGTGATACTCACATGATTCTTCTAGTTTCTTGTTGGGTCACTTCACTTGTGTGAACAATGGCAGCTTGTCTCAGCCCAGAGTAGAATTCATTTGTTAAGTGCATAGCTAGGATATATGAAACACAGGTTGTATAGGTTCATGTTTCAGGCTCATCATTTTGGAGCTTTGTGTGCTATGTGCTGTGTGTGTGTGTGTGCGCGTGTGTGTGTGTGTGTGTGTGTGTGTGCGTGCGTGTGCGTGTGTGTGTGTGTGTGTGTGTGTGTGTGTCTGACAGCAGACATAAAGATTGAACATCCATGTTTCTGGTCTGGCAGGCTGGTGGCTTGTGGAGAATGAGGCGAAATGTCTTGCATGGTTTCCTGCCCCATTCTTGGAGCCGTGTGATGAGGAAGATGACGAGGATTATTTGGATGCTGCTTCCTTTGAAGGTAAGAAACCATCTCATTTTCATCATGCAAAATGCCAGCCAGCCCAAAATGCACTGAGACAGAGTATATAATCAGTAAAAATCAATGTATAACACAAATCAAAGAATTACAATATTATTAAATGTCAATTTCATGAATTATTCAAATGTAATATATTTATATGACTACAAACTAATTATTTGTCTCATATGTTTTTTTTATTTACTATATGTCATCTACCAACAGATACATTGTACTGTGCAGCAAGAAACTATATCTCTAAAAAAAGAGATGAAGTATCAGTAAACATGGGCTCTGTGGTGGAAGTGTTGCGCAAGTCTGATGATGGCTGGTGGCTTATCAGGTACGTTTTCCAATAACGTCCGGCTGGGAAGTAGGAAAGCGAAGGAAGGCGGGTTGGCAGGAAGAGTTTCCACTTGTTAGCCACGTAGTGTTGTTTGAACACGTAGTGCTGAGGAAATTCCAATGGCTCCTTTCCAGATTTCACAATACCTTTCAAGAGCACGTTGCCAGACATCATCATGTAGTAAAACCTGAACTTATTGCCCGCTGGGCTCCTGACGTATCAATTTCAGAACATTATGTTGGTTTTGTCTGAGAACGAAAACAAAAAGATAGATGTGACTTTTTTTTAATCTAATGCTGGTCAATGATTGACCTCTCTTACAGATGTCAGGTGAGAATGTATTATGTGCTTATCAATTTTATCAGCTTTAATGACTCTCTGATCTTGTTACTTGGCAGATACAATGGCAGGGTTGGTTATGTGCCTTCCATGTATCTCCAACCTTACAACAACCCGTACGTTGGCCTCCAGAAGAAACTCCACAGCTCTACCTTCAACCTGTCCCAGCTGCCGGGCAGCCCGCGTGGACAGCTGGCCCCGACTAGTCACTCCCGCTCCATGGAGAACCTTCTAGAACCAAGCCGAGTGCGTGCCCACAGCATGCCCGATGGTGCGGCATCCGCCCCTGCCTCCGCAGACCACCAGGAGCCGGACAGCCGCAAGAGCAGCATGAGCACAGCCAGCGACGACACCGACTTCAGCTTCAGCTCCTCAGGGAGCCTGTCGGGGACGGAGGCGGAGGAGGCATCGGGGGTGTCCAGCGGTGAGACGAGCCCCAGCGGAAGTCCCAGCCCCAGCGGCAGCCCCACCACCGCCGGTGTCCCGCCCAGAGTGCCCCCCCGGCCCCAGACCCAGGAGATCTTCGCCCGCTGCACCACTTACACCCGCAAGGCAGCCATGGCCTCCAGGGCCCGGCTCTTCCCACAGCAGCACGAGATCCAGGCGCGCTAGCGAGCAGAAACTGAAATGTGCCACATCTGAGCAAAAGCAAGAAGAGACTTCTGCGAAGTAGATCAACAGAACATTAACATAACATAACATAACATAAACCAGACCATTTATATAGAAATGTTCATTGTATATTTCAATTTTAGACATTTACATGGAATTTCTCCCATCCAGCATGTTGTCAGATGCTAGGGAGTATTTCATTGGCCTACTTAATTGTATGGGCTCCATGCTACTTTTATGGATTTGCTAGAATGGGATTATGACTAACCCAGCAGGTTATATAAGGTTATATAATGCATGTTATGGGTGTATTTTCTCAAGGGCCAAATGATGCATGCGTTGTGTATTATGAGTTGATTTGTCTAGTCACTTGGTGGAGACACATTCTCTGCCCTACGTATTTAAAGATTGGGTGTTACACACCTGTAAAGCTGCCATGACGTCCAGAAATCTTCTCGCTGATAGAGTGGACAGCCCAGGTTCACATACTGGAGAGAGGTCATAGATGAGAGGGGAATTTTATGTCTAGCTGAGACTTAGAACAGGATTCAGTGGAGTTGATAGGACAGGACATTAACAGAGGATTGACAAGGAAAAACAAAATGCCGCAAGGGCTGAATAATGTATTATCTACATGCATATGTATGTACCATATTTTAACTGTATTCAAACTGTATTAAATACAGTATCATGTATGCTGCCTATGATCAGGGTGTATTGAATTGATGGATACTGAATTGTTTCGGCTCCATAGTTACTATCATTTTAGTCTATCTTTTTTCTTATCGTTTCCAATGGGTGTCATTCTTATCCGATGTCTATGGACAGTCCTGTCTCTCCAAGTTCTCCAAAGCACCATATTTTGTCAGGATTTCGACTAATCTAGTTGTTTGTAGTTCTTGTTGTTCTTTTCCTTGTCTGTTTGTTTTTCTGTTTACATATTGGTTGTCTGAGAAATGTTTGCTCAGCTTTTTATGTCAGAATGTCAGGGATGACCTCATTTGAAAGGTATGTATGGCTTGAAGCCTCTTGTATTCCACACTGGAACTTTTTTTTTCACTTTGCCTTGTGACATGATATTTCTTTTATGACTTCAAACTAAAATAAATGAATCTACTTGTGAGTAAAAACATAACGCTCTCTGCCAATGAAGTATTTTATAATACAATATCACACTGTAGTGCTTGAATTCAGGCCCTCAAGTCCACACTTTCTAAGTGTGCTCAATTCCACCCAAACCTAAGTGAAGCAATGTTACAATCTCTAAATGTACCAATTCAACTAAATCAAGTCAGCACATTTAACGCAACAGAGTTGACCCAAAGTGCTTTATAAATGATTAAATATGAATAATAACAAAATAACAAATGATAATATGATACAAATTGAAAAAAGAATAAATAAAATAATAATAAAGGACTGGCCATTGTGAAATATATATATATATTACTAATGCTCTCGTTTTACTAAATTGTGAACTCTATTGGATTTGGAGGTGGATTTTATTATATTGTGTGCTCATTTTACAAAAATTTAAATGAGAGCACAATTTTGTAAAATAGTGATTATAGTAGTGATCTTAGTGTTAATAATGAAGTAAAAGTAAAATAAGCAAAGAAAATTATAATGAAAATAAGAATGTTCTTAAGAAATGAAACCATGGGGGATATTAGAGGATTTTTAAAAATGGATTTTTAAAATGCCGTTTACAAACGGAAGTTCGGGAGGAGCGTGATGGAATTTGCCACGCCTCCTTCTTCAATCAGTCAGGTTACTTAAAGGAGAATTCCGGTGTGATATTGACCTAAAGTGTATTGAAACATGATACCGAGTGTGAACGTATGTCTCATAGCCCATCTCGGCTTGTCCCCTGCACTCCAAAATCTGGCGCTAGTTAGCCGATGCTACCTAGCTTTTTCAATAGTGGTGCTTCGGCATCGGGCTAGCCATGCAAATAAATCACTGTTTTACACCCATTTACGAGGCTCAATGTATCTCCACACTTCATTGGTAGACTTCCGAGGGCCCTGACATTTAAAACGAGACATTGAGAACTTTGAAAAAGCACTGGTAGTTTACTTACAAGACGATTTATACAGACAGTATCTTCACGAAGTTTAGCGTTTGCAGCCATCTTGAATTTAGTCAAGATAAGTTGAGCAACGAGTAAGAATGAACAGGTATGATAAGGGATCAGATTCCAAAAATAATTCAGTGGAAATGCATGGATTCCAGTTTCTTCCAGTAGCAGCAACTGGAATCCATGCATTTCCACTGAATTCTTTTTGGAATCTGATGCTCAATGCAGCTCATTGCACTTCTAATGGAGGGTGATGTGGTATAACATAATGACTGAGCTAGGCTTAAGGCTAACAACAGTAGCATTTTTGCATTTTTTTCAAATGCAATAGGCACAGTGATGGCTCATGATGTAATACAAGGAACAATCATAGCCAGAATTTTGTTAAAAGCAGACCAAAGGTCAAAGTCTGGTCAATTGTGATAGAAATGCTGTAACTTTAGGCTTAGGCCTACTCATTAAAATTAACAAAGAGCCCACTACCTGTATATTGCAACCCAAAACTTAGACATGTCAAGATTTCTGAAACATGTAACATGTATTTCAAATACAAAATAGTATTTTGTCATTTTTATTTTATTGGGTTGAAGGAAATGGCTCTGTATTTTGTATCAAAATACTTTTTTGGTGTGGATTTTTGTATTTTAAAAATACTGCAAAATACTATGTGAAAAACACTAAAAAAAAGTTCCTACTTGATGAATAATTGGTAATTAGGCAACAATGGTTAATGTTTATCACAATCAGCTAATGTGAGAACAGCTGTGTTCAACGACATTCACAGCTTTTCAGTGACGGCCTTTGCTTAAGCATCAGCTCTGGTCTGAAGTATAAGTATAAGTATAAATACTCTTTTGATCCCGTGAGGGAAATTTGGTCTCTGCATTTATCCCAATCTGTGAATTAGTGAAACACACTCAGCACACAGTGAGGTACCCACTAATCACGGCGCAGTAAGCTGCCTGAAACAACAGCGGTGCTCAGGGAGCAGTGAGGGGTTAGGTGCCTTGCTCAAGGGCACTTGAGCCGTGCCTACTGATAGGGGTTTGAACCGGCAACCCTCCGGTCACAAGTCCGAAGCGCTAACCAGTAGGCCACGGCTGCCCTGAAGCACTGGTGTGAAGTCGTACGCAAGTAAAGATGAGCAAGGTTACCTGTGCAAGTTCACATAAGGACACCAACAAAGGCAACAATGTCCTTTTGTATCCAAGCCAATTAACAGAAAAAATGTCAGATATCTCAATGAACCACAATGACATCAATAGATGGTAAGGTGTTGAGTGTGTTTGAATTCCCTTCCGTGTAGCATCCTTTTCTGCATTGCACAGTGGAGAGAAGTTCACCTTGTTTAATTAAATAACAATTATATTTCCTTATTATCTGCTTACTTGAGGTTGGAGATATTAAGGCAAGTTTCTCACATACTGGAAGTTCAAGATATACAGCCTTATGATTTTCTTATTCAGTTCTACACTGGACTTGAATTACGAAATTCGGCACAGATACACAATTATGATTTTGGCCTATTGATTATAATGTGGTTAATTGTAAGTATAAGTATATTTTAATCTCTGCATTTATCCCAATCCGTGAATTAGTGAAACACTCAGCACACAATGAGGTGAAGCACACACTAATCCCAGCGCAGTGAGCTGCCTGCAACAACAGCAGCACTTGGGTAGCAATGAGGGGTCGGGGTTCGAATCGGCAACCCTCCGGTTACAAGTCCGAAGCGCTAACCAGTAGCCTAGGCCACGGCTGCCGAATTGAAAGCTCTGTCAGTCAAATTCAATATCAAAATGTTTTACTTTGGCCTTTTATGGTAGCCTGGCGGGCCATCCTATATCATTGAAATGTATAGTCTGGAATCGAATCATTCACCTGCTTAATCCAAGGGGCGGGCAGAGAATTGTCTTTCAAACTGCCTAGGCATGCAATAGGCCAGCGCTACGACCATATCCGTATCCGGTTGGCAAAATGGCAAATACATCCTTCTTTGAAAGGAATGACTTAAGTGCATTGTGTTGCTCTACTTTCAAAGAAAAGCACAAGTCCAACTCCTCCAAAGTTGACGCCAACGCCGATTCAAACAACCGCTCTTCGTTCGCCATAGCCACCTTCCTTGTTGTTCACCGTCGCAGGATGTCGTTATCCTGTTAAGCCTTAAAACCGCCTTAAAACTCTCTAACGAAATAGAGCGCTGTGATTGGAGAACATCCATGGTGTTAAGCCAATAGAAATTCCTATGGTTCGATACTAGACGTACAGGCAGAGCAAATTAATTTGCCGCCGCTAGGGTGCGTCTAGATTTCTAGGCTACTTTTATGGGGTATGTATTGGCAGACAGCCCTGGTAACTTACCGTTGTCGTTGACACACCTGCTCGCTTGACTGCCACTGCAAAGTAGCCTGTGCATTGGCATTCTCCATGCGTGTAGCCTGCGTGTCAGATAACCCTGACGTTTCTTGTATTGTCGTGCTGGCTGTCGGAATGATCAGCAGTAGCCTACAAATAAGTTCGCTAAAATATTGGTGGGGACAATTTTGTCATCTTAAAATTTTGATTAGGACTAGTCCTTAGCGTCCCACCCTAAATCTACGCCCATGAGCAACAGAGAAGGCCCGGTCACCTTTGGTTCTAAGGCGGGAACAGGAAAGAATTGTTGGGAGGAAGACCTGAGTGACCTAAGGGTACATCACAAATATTGCAGTTATAAACCATTCAGAGCTTTAAAAGCCAATAGTAAAAAAAAATTAAAGTTTATTCTGAATCTCACAGGTAACCCCAGTGTAGTTGAGACTGGAGTAATGTGCTCTCATTTTTTAGTTCCAGTTAATAATCTGGCAGCTGCATTTGGGACTAGTAGTAGTCTAGTGGAGAATTGCATAGTCCAGGTGTGATGTGATGAAGGCATGAATGAGTGATTCCATATCCTTATAAAATACAAAGTTTTTTCATTCAGATATAATTCTAAGCTGAAAAAAGCTACCCTTCACCACAGTGATGACTGTTTGTTAAAAGTCAAAGATGAATTCAAGAAAAGACCAAGATGCTTAACTACATTGTGAGAGAGTGTAGACAAGGGACCAAGTGCATTGATTAAGTCTGCAACAGAGCTAGGATGCCCCAAAATACTTATTTTATTTAATTTAATCAATAATTATTTCAGTTTTCTTTTCGTTGTGTTGTAGGAAGCTCCTTACCATCCAGGTGGTTGAACAGATTTCCCATTGAGCAAGCACTATGGGGTAACTGGGAGGTAGAACTGAGTGTAACCTGCATAACAATAAAAAATATATTTCTTAAAGATGGTGATAAGGGAGAGTGACATTGCTTCCCCTGATAGAGGAAAAATTGGCAAGCTTACAAAAACATTGAAGATTTAGTAAATAACAGACTGAAGATTGAAGATTTTAAAAGAGCGGTACAAAATATGACCGCCGCCCAGTCCAGCACATTTTTTCCACAAAAATAAATCACGCGGAAAGGCCTATATGATTCTAACTGTCTCACTAAATTGCGTTATCCACACTCAATTCTCACTGGTATCTGCTAGACAACAAGTACCAAAACATGATTAGTTCATAGATTTCACATGTAAAATTCATTTTATACAACCCCACCCCCATCTTCCCTGTTAATAATTCTGAGAAATTCTTGTGTGCATGTGTGCATGTACATGTTTATGTTTATGTGTGTGTGTGTGTGTGTGTGCTTGTGTGTGTGCCTGCATGTGCCTGTGTTTGTGCATGCATGCGTACATATGTCTACTGTGTGAGTATGTGTCATACGAATGATTACTGTGAATGTATGTGTGTGCGTGTGTATCTGTTTATACACATGTGTGCACATGGAATGGGTTAAGATGACCCCTGGAGGCAAACATACAGAAAAAATTGGTCATCCTAGGCCCTCTCAAGATATTCACAGAAAACTGTGTCTGCCCTACCCTCCTCCTTTCAGGGGTCCAGTCCAGCGGAGGGGCTACAGATCAAAACGAAAAATGATGGTTCCATGCTATCCATGTGGGGGTACATGCCCACCAAGTTTCGTGTACCCCGGTCTTACAGTGTCCCGGGAATCCTTGACGGAAATTGCGAAAAAGAAAAAAAACAAATCTGACTAAACCTATATGACTTCGCTGCGCGGCGGTCATAATAACAGACTGGTGACTAGAAAAGGATTTTTGCAAAACAAATAACAGGCTCTAGGTGGAGGTAGTACGGGTTTTTTTCTAAATCCAGCTGATTTATGTTGTTCTGTTAGAGCATAGTGTCGGTTTTAGTAAATATGATAAAAACATCTTGCCAACTGCAGTCTAAACACACACACACAAAAAAAAAATCGATAGGATTGGTGGATTTAGTGAAGGGGCTCACTGGCATCCCTCTTTAGTTCCATCACTGCCTTGTCCAGTCCAGTATAGTCTGTTCTCCCCCATCATACCCCACCTTGACCCCCTGATCAGGCTCCTTAATGGAGCAGCTGAAGACCTCAGCCATGGGAACTATGAAGCTAAGAGCCGCCATCCAGGTGGCCATCATCCAGATCACTCAGTCAAGCCCACGCAGTGCCACCGGATAGCTGTACCAATACTTGCCTACATGATCATCAGTGTTGTCCAAGATTTCTTAACTTTGGTCCAGAAATATGTTGTCTGGAAATATGATACAGGAGATTTTGTATTACGTGACAATTGGAAATTTGACCCGTTGGCTTACGGAAAACCCAGATATGTGCCTTTGTTAAGCAATGAGTCAAACTGATTATGGCAATACTTGTATTGTTAAACCTCACAGAACACCTGTTTCTCTCCTGTGTGGCCTTTGGCACAGTATTACAAGTGTTGCAATTTGGTGACACATTTTAGTGTAAATAAATAAACTGTTTGTATAACCTTCCAATAAATCATGCCAATTGTGATGAACAATAGGGAATTGTGTTTGCCCTCTTCAATTCTCTTTTTTTTATCAACAAGCACACATAATACCCACCCTACTTGAATACAAACAGTTGACCCTTACCTTATCACAGAATAATTCAAAACAATTATATCAGAAAAGGGAGCCTACATGATATTTGATTAAAATGCATTGCGGACAAAACATCTTTCATCTCAGAAGCCAGTGGCTGTTAGTGTGTTTTGTTCTTAAGACTTCAGCCATGTCAGTGGAATGTTCTGTCATAATGAGTTTAATTTTGAAGTACACACAGGTGCAACTCATTTGATATTTTCTTGGTAAACAGTTGAAATGAATAGGTCTTTGTGGCGAACTTCTCAAAGTTGTTATATTGAACTAGATTTCCACTTTGTTTATTTTGGAAATGTACTGTTGCAGTCATATCAGACAAACCAGCCATGAGAAATGTGGAGCTGTGAGGGTGGTTGCATTGTGCTGTCTTTGCAAACAACATTCATCGGCATCACATTTCCATGCCAACTCTGCCAATGTCTAGCTCACTGCTTGGCCTCCAACTATTGGTGGGATGCTACCTAAACATTGACCAAGTTATTACAATATAATTTTACTTTATCAAAAATTATTACATTTTGATTTTCATTACATTAGAGTTATTATGTTATTGGGAAATTATTGGGTTTCGGTTCTACTTTCCTTTCTCTTTCCACAAACAAAATATCTTTCTATTTTTTATCTGTGTAGTGGTTTAAGATTTATGATCACTTCTAGCCTGGGTTTTCCCATGCTGCCTTACGCGCGCGATTTTATTCACGCTGCTAGGCATCCTGGATTCCATGTAGAAAATTTTGGCCTCAGTTAGGGGACCAATCACAGAACGGAGGGAGGACAGCAAGACGATGACGACACACCGAAGCCGTTATGAGCTACGTACAGACGCATTTGATAGACATTCGTTGCACCCAATAAACGGCTCTGGGCATTCGTAAACCACGTTTCAAATACGAGAAAATGAATGTCTAGTTCCCAGACCCCATCTCAGTGAGATGAGGTCTGACGTTAGCCAGGCTAGATCACTTCCACATTGTAGTCTTTTATGATGTTAGATAACATCATCATCTAATTCCATGGGGTGTATTGGCAGCCCTGCTTGGAGAGAACACTGAATTCCCATACAGAGCCAGTGGTTTGACAAGATGTCTCACTTGACATCATCGCTTTATATTTTACTTTATGCAGAAAGATGTTTCACTTCTTTGGGCCAAGGTCTTTGCAGTGTTATTTTTGAACTTGTAGGAATGTGTTCCAGTTTCATGTAAGCAACGTTTACCGCACCACCCAACCAGGAAAGCGGTTTGACAAGATGTCTCACTTAGCATCATCTCTTTCCATTTATGCAACTAAGTATGAGTACATAAACTCCCTTCAAGGAAGGTCTTGGTAGTCACACAAGGTCATAGATAAGTTGAGCACACAATCTGTGCACGACTACCATAAATTTACATTTGGATTCCATTGAAATAGCTGCCATAAACTCTATTATAAGATAACTTCCGTGCAAACATGAGAAACTGATAAGATTACTACAACAATAAAAATAATTTAAAAACAAAAACTGGTGCAATTGAGTATATGTTGTGATTGCTCTGATCCATTGTTATTATCAATGCTTTTATATCCGTATGTACAATTTAATCAGTTCACGAGACATGCTTTTTACGGCATGCAAATGACAAGTGTGAACACAGGTCACGTACGCCATTGAGATCCTTGTGATAATGATCCAAAGGAATCCTGGCTTACTTCCGAGTTTGAACATTCCTTGGAGAGGACATGCTGCCACCTGTTGAGTGGCTTTGCGTGGGTGTACTTCAGCAAATGACCTCTGAGATATACTCTACTCTGGGACATCACCTATGAGCCTGATTAGGCTTCGCACAGGTGTGATGAAATAGGAGGTTTATTATTAGAAATGTGTACTAGTTTGACTAGCTTCTGTCTTTCATAACATTCTTTAGCCATTATACTAAGTAACTAAACTGACATCCTTATCTAGATCATGGTGAGATAAAGTAGAATAGAGCATTATGTCCAATATTCCAATATGTGGTTTAATGTTCTGCATTTCTCACTAGTGGGTCACTTTGACACTAAAAGTATGATTCTACGTAATGACTCGGTATGATACAACCCCAAAACAAAAAAAGTTGGGATGTTGTGTAAAATGTGAATAAAAACAGAATGCAATAATCTGCAAATCAATTAAACTCATATTTAGTTGCAAAAAGGACACAGACAACATATCAAATGTTGAAAATGACAAATTTGACTATTTCATGGAACATATATGTTAATTTTGAATTTGATACCAGCAACATGATTCAAAAAAAGTTGGGACGGGGGTAACAAAATGCTGGAAAAGTTGTGTTTGAAACATGTTGCTGGCATCAAATACAGAATTAACATATACTTTCCATGAAATAGTCCAAATTTTCATTTTCAACATCTGATATGTTGTATATGTCCTTTTTGCTGCTAAATATGGGTTTACGAGACTTGCATATTATGACATTCTGTTTTTATTTGCATTTTACACAATGTCCCAACTTTTTCTGTTTTGAGGTTGTATCTGTACTGTCTCTGTGTATATATGTGTGTGATTATGTATTTATTTTTTTATAATTTTTTTAAAAATATTTTTTTGGGCTTTTTATGCCTTTAATTTGATAGGACAGTGGAGAATGACAGGAAGTGAGTGGGAGAGAGAGTCGGGGTGGGATCCGGAAAGGACCACGGGGCGGGAATCAATCCCGGGTCGCCGGCGTACGGTGCAGGTGCCCCAGCCAGTTGCGCCACAGCTGGGGCGTGATTATGTATTTAGAGATAAGCGGGAATATAATGACTTTGCAGTGTTTTACTGTTCTGCATGGCTGCGTCAGTAGCTATCTGCTCCGGATTGGCAGGTTGCCACTAATCAGTGTCTGATTCAGTGTATTTCATGTGAGATGGGTTGACCAACACCATATCCCGTCAGCCCGGAAGGATATTTAAACCCTATTTCCTTGTCTAGTTAGAGCAGCTGATGGATCTTTAGGTGAAGTCATGCTGTCTCTCCCTTGATGCGCATCATTGTAAATAAAACTCTGTTCCCGATTTTTCATACTATTGGTCTGACTGGGTCTCTATTCATCTGTGGTATCAAAATTACCACCATCACAGGCCCAGAACACAGGTTCTCCTTTCAACATATGGTATTGTGCAATAGTATGATCAGTAATATTTTCACACTGGATTTTTGTTCCCCTGCAAATCTGGCATGTACCATCTCAATATAGTAAACAGAGAAAGGGTGTTTGTAAATAAACTAAAGAATGGCATATATTATGCAGAATATACCACTGTGTTCTAAAGATCCATTGAAACCCCCTTACAAAATGGCAGAGCACCAAGAGAATAGCATTTGTGGCCTCCAAACATCATCCTGCCATTGAAAGTTCGCAGGTTTCTATGGCAATACCTTTGTCCACCTGGTAAAACCTGGATGGTCACAAAAAAAGATAGGCTCCCAGGTGGCTGCCATGAATATTATCTGGCACTGACTATAGCTTCCTAGTTGCCGGTGCTAGAAAGTAAAAGTGGCAGGTGGAAATGAGTGCTACATGTATGAAGTCAAATGATCTGGGTCCGGGTTGTTTTAACACCACATTGTTAGACCTCGTCTTGAATGGGGCTCTATGCAGCCTGAGGACATGTTCATGTGTGTGTGTGGGGTCGGAGCTGGTGAGAACAGGGCCTCTGCAGCGGTGATGGTACCAAGGTCCACGGAGAGCCACTAACTACACAAACATACAACATGGTGAGTGTTCAGGTTTGGTGATGAATGTACATTTGATTCATCATTGGGTCAAGTTAGATTTGTGGGTGGTGGATTTGGACTGTGTTCATAGGCTCTGGTTTCCCTCCCAATCATGTTTTTTTTTTTGGTTTTTTTTTTGTTTACCATGGATCAGACTAAGTTTAATGCAAAATGTATTGCACTGTAAATTGCACTGTAAAACTGAAGCATTGAGGAAAGAACCTAAAATATGACTCTCCCCCACTAACCTTTTATATTTGATGGCATTCATAGTAATTTTCTCAGCAGTTGTAACTGTAATTTCAGTAATATCTCATTTGAATTATGCTTATTTAGTTGAGTGAGAGAAACTGAGCTTGGCCACAGTGGGTCAGCTGACCTTCTAGACGAGTTGAGGGAGAGTTGGTCATGTGCCTCTGCATTCAGGCTGACCTCTGCATTGTCCAATCTGACAAACACAGCAGCACTCATGCACACAAAATATACGGTAATGTGTGGAGGAGCTTAAGCAGTCCCCATATCTCACTTAACCCAAGTTGTTTTCATTAGATATATATTTTTTTCTCTTCATGTGTTTTTTGATTATCTGTTAAAGTAGTGTTAGTGTTTCAGTGTGACCTGTTTTAATTAGTCAAACTTCAAAGTTTCCACAGTGAACTGAGGCCAGGCCTAAACTATGTCCTATTTGGAAGCTGTTCTCTCAGATTTGAGTTTAATTACATATCGAATAGGAAATGAACTTACAGAGATGATGAGAGCGGTGCAGGACCAGATTCAGGTGAGGTTAATTAGAACGCAAGATGTCCTTCCTGCTGTATTGACTGTAAATGTCGTTTCACTTCCTTCACAAATCATTGCAGGAAGAGACATTTTTGAGACAGGAAGTACATTCCATAACTCATTCATTGACTCAGTCATTTGTAGCAGTTTAGTCATCCATAAACGGTTTCCAACAGTGCGGGATATCAGTTTAGTCATCCATCAATGGCTTCCAACAGTGTGGGTTATATTTATTGATAACAAGGGACCTACATTGCCCCTGTTGCTCTTGGTTGCTCTTGGGTGCTCCTTGTTGGTGCCCCCCACCCAATCCCAATCCTCCCCCACCTTTTTTATGCAGCCCTTGCCACTTAATCTACTAAACCCCTCTTCTACTGCACTTTTTACCCCCCCCCCCATTAATGCACAAATAGGCTGACACCAGACATAATTTCACTGCATTTCTTACTTCCAGTAACTATATGCATGTGACAATAAACTTCCTTGTATCCTTGTACATTACGCCTCCAAACATTTGACAAAATATGTTGTGATATGACCAGAGTGGAGGTTACGAAGTGGACCTGTTTGTGGAGACACCAGACTATGACCTGATCTGCATCATTTGCCGTGGAGTCCTGCGCTGCCCAGTCCGAGTGGCCTGCAATCACATCTTCTGCAAGCGGTGCATCCTTCAGTGGCTGAAGAGGTACATACCACTAACTTTTAGAGTTTTGAGGGGTTTTTTCTTTCTTTCTTTTAAGTATCCCACCAAGACATCCCCTAGGATGTAGGGACCACCATTCTGACTATGAAAGCAACCTAAAGATCACTGCTGACTTAGAAATAGGGATTCCCACAGTGAAACTACATTATTGAATGTATGGTCAGGGTCCACCAGAAATGTCATCACATACCACTGGTTGAAAACTCCTGCTTCAGAGCTATTTTCTGAGTAAGATGTGTGACAGCCTATGTAAGATGAGTAAGATAAGTAGCTTGTGTAATAGCCCACTCAACACATGAAAGTTGCCAAGTAATGAATGTTGATACATGTGTCAGTGCCCAATGATGAGTGTTGACAGATGTGTCAGCGCCCAATGATGAGTGTTGACAGATGTGTCAGTGCCACATACTGAGTGTTGATAGATGGTGACACTGAATCATGGAAAAGTAGAAGATCCACTTTATTGTAAATGTGTCTATGACTCATGTAAAGTACTCATTTTTTCTGGCACAGACAGGAAACATGCCCTTGCTGCAGGAAGCCAGTGACTCAGAACCTAATGTTTGTGATGTTCAGACTCAGCAAAGCCATCGGCCGCCTGCAGGTCAAGGTGAGGATCTTTTGAGTTTCTACAAAAAGAGGTGAAAACAAGAGAATTTATAAAAAGTTACAAATGATGGGATGTTCTTCATGTGTCACATGCTCTGTGTATTAGTCAAGGTAGATGTACTGTATGGATGGTGACCCAAGTGACATTAACACAATCATATTCTTGGTGGCATGAATGGCCAACTCATTCTCTCTTATTTTTTGTCTACGTTCACCCCTGGCATCAGTGTCGAAACACACCGCAGGGCTGCACGGCCACCTTCCCCCTCTCCGAGGAGTACCTCCACAGCTCCACCTGCCCGTTCGAGTGGCTACTCTGTCCGCACCCGGGGTGCGGCGCTCGCGTCCTCCGCCGCGACGCCGACTCGCACACCGGCGCCTGCCCGAACTGGAGCCAGCTGTGCCCGATGGGCTGCGGCACGCAGCTGAGCCGCGCCACGCAGCCGCTGCACAACTGCTACCGCGAGCTGCAGCAGCGCTACGAGGCGCAGCGCAGCCGCCAGCGGGCCATCGCCGCCGCGCTCCGCCGCAAGATGGCGCGCATGCAGAGCACCATGGCGCACATGCGCCGGCAGGTGGGCCTCATCTGCGAGAGCCTGGAGGTGCTGGAGGAGCGCGAGGAGCCGGAGGACGAGGACGAGAGCCCCGGCGAGGGCACCAGCTCCACCAGCAGCAGCAACAGCGGCGGCGTCGCCGGCGGCAACAGCAACAACAGTAGCAGCAGCAGCTCCTAATGGCCACTGCAGATCAGGAGCCATTTGGGCTGCGCCAGCCACTGGCCTCAGTGCAAAAAAAGAGGAAGTAGTCACCACTCGCCGCAGAGCAAAGTTCAATATGGCAACAAACCATTGTTGCGTGGCACAAGCCATCGGAAATAATGGCTTTTAAAGTGCTGCTGTTGCATTGCATCTGAAAGCTCGTAAGAAGGTTCAGCTAAGGGATTTCTGCGCAGGACCATTTTTGGGAGAGTTTCTTGCCGTTTGCCAGTAGCTGCTCAGTGTTTTTCAGATCTAGGTCTGACTGCGTGTTTAAGATCTTCCAAATACTTGCAGATGTTACAGTTCTGCTGGGTGGGCATTCTAATTGGCATCTGGTTAGGTGAGATATGATGAGGACACACCTAAGCAAAACCACAGGGTGGTATTTGAATAAGACAATCTTGTAAAGCATTCTTTTGAATTAAGGTCACTTTTTTTTCATGTGGTGTACAATTTATATAACAATAAATGTGCTTTCATAAGACGGATTGCTATAATTACCTTTGTGGAACATCTTGGCTAAAGTTCTGGAATCTTTCAAGATATTTTCACAAGCAGTGACGCAGTTTAAAATTTAATCATAAAAGTAACAACCAAGTTCTCATTTATCATGTCAATCATGTTTTGATCATGTTATACAGAAACACTTCCCAACCCATCAAACCGACAGCCCAACAGTACAAACATTCCTGTCTATTCACATAACAATTTGTGCAACACAATATACAAAGCATGAATGAGAGCAATGGTTTCTGTGGCTTCTAATCTCCTCTTCTTCACACTCATTTTAAAACCCAGATGTGTATTGTGTACAGAGGAATAAACTTGTCAGACAGCCACGGGCTTCTTTGTGTGATATTCGGTAAGCTACTGCTTTTCCTGCTTAAACAGTGGTCATTAACTAGGGCACGATGAGCCACACTGCAACAGGCTCTAAAGAGACAACACATTTGGGCACAGTACACTGGCAGCTACCACATGTCTGGCTGGGGTGAGGTTGCATTTCACTTGCAACATGTTAACACTGACAAGCACTGCATTTCCATGGGCGTCCATAGGGAGGCGCTACTCCCAATCCATTGAGGGCTCCGGGGGAATCCGCTCAATGGACTCCATGGAGGAGTTGTGTGGAGACGAGACAGCAGGGAGGTCCTGGGGACCGGCCGGGTGGTCCATGCCAGAGTGCATGAGAGGCAGGTAGATGTCATCCATGTTTGGCAGCACAAACACTTTCTGGAAGAGACAGAGAGGTTCAGGCAAAGAGGGAGTGAA
>NC_055980.1:7914844-8082344 GCF_018492685.1 Alosa sapidissima | reverse complement strand
TACTGAGACCTTGAATTTCCCCTTGGGGATCAATAAAGTATCTATCTATGTATCATCTGGCTTGCTCAAGGACGATTCAATGCACAACCAGCAGGAGGCAGACTTGTGCGATGAGTCCCAGTCAGACAACTGCTCCACCTCCCGAGGCCCAGTCCTGCCTTCGCCACCCCTGATGGATCCCCAGAGGACCATGCTCTCTGGCTCCCTCACCCTGCTCGTGCTGTCTCCACCACGCGGTCGGGCTCCAGGCTGTCCTTGCCCAGCTTGGACAGGTTGATCTTGGTCTCCAGGGTCATCTGCAGAGTCCCTGTGTATTCCATGTCCAGCTCCAGCCATAAACCTGAGGAACAAAGAAGACATGGATATATTTCCACATGAGAAAGTAAAGATACACTATACTATAGACACAGACACACACACACAACCACACTGTACACACACACACACACACACACACACACACACACAACACACACACACACACATCTAACAAATGCCTCAGCAACACAGCAACACAGGGCTCAGCAGGATTATTCATTCCTATAGAATGTCCTATCGCTTTTCATAAAACCAATATCTGCCCTGACACTGCGGCCGGATTGGTTGGGAAATCTCTTGGGATCCTAATGTATTTTAAATGGATTTATCCTATGACAAGGGATTCACAGTGGCTCTGTTGTGCCTGCGCACTCGCTCCAGACCTTTGAACCTTCTGTCCATCCCATTGTTCCCGCCTGTGTCACATGGACTTCACTCAATGAAATTGCTCTCACATATTACATGCATTCCAGGATTTGTTTGCTGTCGAGAAAAGGCCTCAAGCGACACACAGCATCCTGCTTGAGCATGTTGAGGCGTACGGTCACAAATAAGAGAATATAATGTTCGCGAACCGAGAGTTCCACATTATGATGTGACAATTACTGCTTGAGCATTTTTTAATAATGAACAAAGTCTCGTGGAGTGTTTTATGGATGTCTGTAAGAAAAAGTGAACTGACGAAGTGAACCAATTAGCCCAAGACAATGACAGCAGGGCTACTAATCTGAGTGATATTTCAGGGGGATTACGACGAGCATTTGAGGATTTGGGCATCCTCAATTACGCTAAATTACAGCAGATTATAATTCCCTCAACGTCTGATAACCAGTGTGGCAAATCTGCAAATGGGATGAGGTCTGATTAGGGAGTGTGTATGTAGCTGTGTGTGTACGCATGTGTATGGATGTGCGTCAGAGACCACACGAGTGGATATGTGCATCTGGACTGTCAGTGAACTCAGAAAATCAGACGTCTGCAGTCACCGCCACTCATACCCAGAATCTGGCCTAAGCTCTTAGGCTGCCCGTCTAAACAGTGGTCACCAATGTGTCCAGTGATCAGACGCAACCCTCCCTTTCTCTCTGTGTCCCACTTTTCTTTCTGTCTCTCTCTCTTTCTCTCTATCTCTCTCTCTTTTTTTCTTACAAACACACACACACACACATGCACACTAGCAAACATGCCCTCATACAAATGGTGAACAGAAGCATTGATCCATACATAAAATGGAGATAAAAGTCACATTTTAACAAACACGCACACACACGCATGCACGCACAAACACGCACACGCACACACACACACACACACACACACACACACACACACACACACACTCACAAACACAAATACACACGCACACGCACAAGAGTGACTGCCACAGCTGCATTATGCGTGCTGAGATTACAGTGGGATAATATCTGATCCCATGGCTGCCCGGGGGCATTCACATCAGCAAACATAAGCAGCAGCCGGGCCATCACTCCTCTGAGATGGAAGATCTAATCGGATCTTTCGAAAAGACCTGCGCACAACAACACTGAATAACACACCACGCAGCAGTGCGTCGCGCGGGATAACGCACGGCGCACCACGCAGCTCACGGCGCGGAGCGGAGCGGAGCGACTCATCCAGACTTACCTCGGCTGTTGAAGCGGGGCTCGTACGTGTTGATAATCTGAGGCATGCAGGAGCCCATGTCCAGCTCAGTAAGAGTCAGCTCATTCATGAAGTAAGGCAACTGGGCACACACACACATGCACACAAATACACAGACACAGACACAGACACACACACACATGCACACAAATACACAGACACAGACACAGACACACACACACACATGCACACAAATACACAGACACAGACACAGACACAGACTCACACAGACACACACACACACACACACACACACACACACACACACACACACACACACACACACACACACACACACACACACACACAAAAGAAACTACCATTAAAAATTCACATTCACATCAATCATTCACATCATTATTAAAAATTCATACAGTATTTGCATCTGGAACAAATACTGTTGGATTTATGTTGGTAGCTTTTAGGTATAGGAAGTTACTGAAATAAATGCATTACATCAGGATAGTCAATTCGCCAAACAGAAAATTGCAATTTCAGTTTGGATCATTATAAATGATTATGTAAAAAGCAGCCGTTGCATAAGATGCTATGATGTATTTGTAAAAACTGCCCATAATCTGCCAAGGGTCAATTCAAGAGTCAATTCAAGACATTTTGTGTTACTGGCAATAATAGACCTCTGAAGTTCGCCTACAAAAAACCTGCCATCTTTGAGATCCGGTATCTTGCGACTTGGGATTTTTAATTATCGTTTAACTCTCGCGGGGACGAAGAAGTCTGAAGTGCATAATTTTTTTCCTCTGCCTTCTAGTGGATACTGTGATCTTCAGTACGCTAAGACGGCACATTTAAATATTTGCTACCCCAGAGCTAACTTGCAATGCAACTTGCCATAAGTAGTTGCTTTTCAAGCAGATTTCCTTATATGGGCAAAGATGTCAGCTTTGGTTCCTTTTTGTAGGCGAACTTCTGAGGTCTATAATACCAATGGCCATGTGAGGTTTCTAATGTGACTTTACCCACAATGCACCACGCTGCTGCCGCTCACTCACCCTTATTTTACTCAGCTTCTTCTGAATCTTGCGTGAGACCATGTCAGTCCAGTACTTTTCCCGCAGGAAGTCCCAAAAGATCCGGCCAATCAGGGCATTGATCCAGGCAGGAGGGATATCCATGTGACAGCACGCGTCCTGTTTAGGGAGAAGCAGCAGTATGGGGGTGAGATGGCTCCTGTCCACTTCTATCTGACCTGGGATCAGACACACGCGCAAGCTCTGGTTATGCAGTCACAGGACTTTTTTTTAATGGGTTCTGCTCCATCCCTTGTGGTCCTGTGGGCTTCAGATTATGGCAGAGGGACGCTGGGCAGCGCATAAAGCAGCAGCTGCTCAAACGAGCTTCATTAACTCCGTAACTGGCCCGCTTGGCAGCACGGCGTGTTCCTGAACGCCAGAAAGAGACGACCTGCCACCCTCGCAGTAAGCCAATTTCCATTTTATAATTCATGACCTTTTTTTTTTGCTGGTTCAACTCATACAGAACAGTCTACGGTTCAACGTCTACGGTGAAATGACAAATCTTTGTCATTTCACAAAGAACCTCTTGCACTGGGCAGTCAGAATGAATAAAATAATACCATTTATTTAACATTTTACATAGTTATATTCATGAAACTACCAAATCAAAAACACCATTATACAGTTGTCAAAAGCTGAAACCATTATACAGTGCAATTACATGCAATTACACTTGTCTTAATAAAACAATGTGCTCCTAGTGTGTATGTGTGTGTGTGTGTGTGTGTGTGTGTGGGTTAAATGCAGAGGAGGACTAATTTCCTTCAGGACAACTTAAATTAACTTAACTTAAAAGACCCCCATATATGCCTGTGCACATACTGTACTCTGGTTAGCCCATCCCCATGCAGTACCTTCTCTGTGGGGCTGGCCTGGGTGCTGCTGGGCCCGGGGCTGGCTGCAGGGCTGGGTCCCTGGGACCTGAGGAGCGTGCCCATGTAGGAGGTGTAGTCCTGCAGCAGGATGTTGCCGCGCACCCTGCTGGCCAGCAGCACGGAGGCCAGGTCCTCGGTGCTCCCCCGGCTGGACACGTGGCTCGACTGCACTGGGCTGCCGGGGCTCTCCATGTGAGGCACGGACACGTCTGCAGGAACACACACACACACACGCACACACACACACACACGCACGCACGCACGCACGCACGCACGCACGCACGTGTCCATATGCGCTCACGCACATACAGACACACACACATATTATGCGCGCACATATTATGCGCACACACACACGCACACACACACACACACACACACACACACACACACACACACGCACGCACGTGTCCATATGCGCTCACGCACATACAGACACACACACATATTATGCGCGCACACACACAGACACACACACACACACACACACACACACACACACACACACGCGCTTGTCCATATGCGCTCACGCACATACAGACACACACACATATTATGCGCACACACACACACACACACACACACACACACACACACACACACACACACACACACACACACACACACACACACACACACACACACACCAGACCCCAGGGCATCAGGAAAGAGTTGGGCTACTAATGACAGCAATATGATGTATAAAGACAGAGACCTGACAGAAGTGTCAAGTCAATGTGATATTTCTGGAGATGATTCTGGATGTGACATTTCTGAAAGCGGCACTGACTGGGCAAAGCTATCAATAGCTGTCTCAATGTTCTTATCAAGTAATACTGACATTTATTTATCACAAGGAGCCTGTCACACAAAAACATTAAAGTATGCATAGAGCTACCTGTCACCAAGCTCTATATTTTGCAATAACTTTTTTTCCAGCAAGCTCAACTGGCCTTTTCTTGAGCAAGCGACAGATGACAATAAAATAAAAATACAAAGTTTACAACTCTGTTCTGACCAGAGGGCTATTCATATTCTGAGGTGCAGATGTGGGACCTGATTGGCCAACTGCTATGGGCTATTTAATGACTAGTGAAGGCCGTACCGGATCTGGAGCCGCATCTGCTCAGCCTGTCCTGATGGTCAGCCCTGGAGGCCGCCGCCTGGAGCTGATGGAACCACTCCTCCTTCTCGCGTCCCGTCCGGCCGAATAGGTACAGCATGACCGCGTGACGGCCGGGTCTGGGTTTGGCTGCCGCTGTGAGCGTGACAGGCCGGTCCTGTCTGTGGTGCTGATGCTGCTGTTGTTCCCCCCCTCCTCCGCCCACACCTCCACCTCCTGCCTGGGCCTCGTCCCTCAGCTCCTCCGTCACAGGCTGCTCGCCCTCGGCCAGCGTGATGCAGATGGGGTACTTTGGATTCCACACCCGCTTGCGTGCCAGAGCGGCCGGAAGCAGGAACACCTGTGACACACACACACACACACACACACATAACCCCCACCCCAAACAAGCAAGCAGCCGTCATTAGGGACACGCCACACGGCACACACAGCAGACAGAAACGCACAATGCTTTCATCTCATTCAAAGAGCTCTCATCAGTTCATTCACAGATGTTTGGAATGGGTTGAAAGAAATCAGAGAAAATAAAATGATGATCCCTCAATGTGGATAACTCTCTTTAATGTTCATATTCCTCTGCCTTGATGTATATGTATGTAATGCATATTTCTTTCAACATAAGATCTAAAGACAGACCTTGCTGCCAGCTAGCTGGACCTTGCGTGAGCGGACAAAAGTGGACTCCTGGGGCTGCTCGTCAAAGGTGGCCCGACGCTTGATGCTCTGGCGGGGGTAGTCCAACCTCAGGCCCTGGCCCTCCAGCGACACGTAGACGGAGTGTGTGAGGGACGGGTGGTAGTAGTCCGGGTCGTAGGTGTACATCTCGTTCATCCAGCCCTGAGAGGCAACCCAGATGCATCATGGGAGTCATGAGTTTAGATCGACTCGGCGCTACCAGACTGGCCCTGTCGTTCACCCAGTCCTAAAGGGCAGAGACTAGAGGGGCCTTGGATTCAGTCATCCCAGCAAATAATCGAGCTAGCACCGTCGCTCATGCAGCTGTGAAATGCATGACCACGGCAAGGTCAGTGATTCAGACAGCACAACTAACAAGCTCAGTAGCCACTGATTAAACGTGGGCGTGCTGCGGCTGTTCTCAAATCAGCCTTGCCTCGCTGTGATCTGGGCTCATAAAGCAGCTCTGCAGTTCTCAGTCCGACTCTGAATGGACTTTGTCATGAGAAGGGACTCTTGAGACTTTACATGAGAAAGGAACAATAGGTTTTAAAGGAGACGGTGTACTGAATCAACAGTCTGTAGGAGTCTGCAGAGCCACATAAGGTTTTGTCTGACTGAGCGAACAGCACAAGGGACACAATAATGGTGGCCTTGGAGTATCTGTTAAAAAGCGCAGACAGTAATTGCAGCTTGTCCAGTTGGAGCTGCAAAAAAACATTAGATTCCCCCAGAAAAACAGCAGAAAGAAGAAGATGGGCTTTATTCTAACCAATGTCCTGTGCAATGATCTTTCTACAATATTGTGCAACTTAAAAACATTTGAGAGTGACGTGTAAAAAAATAGGTTGTCATATATATACTCTCTCTGCAAGCTAGACAGAATAGTATAAAATGTAAGACGAATTGCTTACATTAATGTTTTATTGGCAGTTTAAACTTGATGACCACCTACACCGACCAGACTCACCTTTAAGCAGGGTGGATCACCTTGGAGGTCAGTTGGATGACTGTAGTCGATTTGGTTTGCACTGCGTGTGTAAGGTGGAATGGTCTGTCTAGTCATGCCCAGGCGGATGAGCACAAGTCCGAGCATAAAGCCAAAGATCAGGCCGAGGCAGAGACCTGACATGTATGTGGTCAACGGCAGGATGAAGTAGCAGTAGAACAGGGCAGCCAGGAAGCAGAGCCCTGTGGCTGGCACTGTAGTGGTCTGGTGGCTCCCTGGCACCCCCATGACCTGCATGACCCCACCAGCATGGGGGCAAAGCTCCAGAGAGGGGCTGAGGTCCTTCAGTCGCCCAGGGTGCCCATGGGAGCAGCAGGACCTCTTCCTCTTAGCGTGCTTGACAGGCCAGTTGCAGATAGGCAGGTTGAAGTCCCCCTCTGACTGCTTGGAGCTCCTAGCCTGGGAGTCCGTTGCGGTCAAATCCCCGGTGGATCTGCCGATGACTGCGTAGAAGCCTTTATGGCTAGGGGAGTCCAAGGAACTGGTCGTCCGGTGGTGCTTGGGGCTGCCGGACAAGCTGCTGTCATCGCCCATGATCTTGCTGAACATGCTGAGTGGTTCCTGCATGGCCTCATGGAGCTTTCTCCGGGTGTCCTCCAGCTCGGTCTTGAAGAAGCCCGATTTGGGCTCTCCAGTGGGGGAGAGGTTGACCGGGGAGGGCGGCGCAGTGCGGGAGTCTTTGGACTGGGTCAGCTGCCGGAGCAGGTGCAGGTTGAGCCGCGAGTCGGACCGGGACTGGGAGACCTCCGGCTCGCTGCGGGAGATCTCGGTGGAGATGGACTTGACCAGGCTGAGGAAGGGCCGCGGCTTGAGGGACGACGTCGACGACGAGGTCTCCTTGAGCTCAAGCTCGGTGGACAGTGACTTGACCAGGTTGGCCAGGGGCCTGTGCGTGGGTGAGGCATGTCCAGGTGAGAGGAAGCTGGGCAGGGAGGAGGAGATGTCCGCCAGGGAGCCCGGTGAGGAGGGCGAGAGCGGCACGTGGAACGCCGGCGAGCGCAGTCCCCAGTCGTCCTCGTCGGGACAGGACCGCTGCTTGGGCAGAGGGCCACTGGTTCCGTCCTGGTCTCGCTCCAGGCTAAAGATCAGCTCGTTGTCATCCAGGCTGTCCCACTCGCCCTCAGTGCCGGTCAGCTGGATCACAATCCCCCTTTTGGCCGCACCCTGAGCCCCTGGAGGAGGAGGAGGAGGAGGAGGAGGTGGAGGAGGAGGTGGGCAAAGCCTTGGAATCTGGTGCCCCAGTGGATTTTTGAGTCCTCTGTCATTTTCTACGGTCTCCGCCATATCTTATCTTCACATAGCAGAAGGCACTCTAGACTCTCTACGGTTAAATTCAAGGAGATAGAAAACACATTGAGTTACATCACCCTGAGAGACATCAAGAAAGCGTTGACGTGAAAGAAAGACATTTATTAGTGCTACTGTAATCTTTCTCCATTAGGGACCTCTGCGGGGCGATTGTGCGGGGTGAGCGCTGATTGCTATGCGGTAATTACTTAAGCCTTAATATTTACTGAGCACTCTCATGTGTGAACAAAAGATTTCTGCCCCTGCTGTCAGACGTGATAAGTGTGGGCGCACCATGCTCAAAAATAGAGCAGGGGAATGTTCTTCTTAAATGATCGCAAAAGTAGGACAGAGCTCTGACTTAATTTCAATAGCTTGCTGCCAGAATATAAGCTCAAAAGATAGATTTGTTGCTAAGGACAAGAGATACTTACCATACCTCCCATAAGTAACAGTGTGTGTGTGTGGGCCACTGAGCTTGCTTTACATGCAACATGCTCTGCCAAAATATCTAGAATTCATCCTCAGCGGAGGTTTTTTGCTTTGGAATGACATTTTTGATCATCGTGACACCCAGAGTTCTTTCATAAGCTTCACACACACTGCACTGCCATCTCTCACCCTTGAGACTCACAGCCACAGGGCTTCTCTTTCACAGTGATCCTTCACAAGGACAGATTCTGCTTTTAAATTCATGCTGGAGTTACTGATACCTATTGATCCATTGTTGCACAGCATAGATAGACAAGGTTACATAATAAGCAGAATGAGACAACGCTCTTGTCATTAATATTTACAGGTCTATGTTTTCATAAGCCTGTGATGCCTGACAGAACATCTGAAACTTTAACAGAAAGTATATTATTCTAAGAGGGTTTCTGAGTCACAAGCACAGCTGCCTTGTGGCACAATGTTTGGGAAATCGATGAACATCTCTATAGCACCTTTAGATTCTCGCTTAGAGAGGAGAGCATCCCCACCTTTTTCTGGGTCAAAGACTGTATTTCAAAGTGAGTTAAGGACCACACACTGGCATTACGTAACAGCCTGACACAAATTTGACCAATTCAACAGCAGCTGGTGGATCCTCTCTAATCCTTCCTCTCCCTCCAAAATGGTCTGTGGCGAGATATTAAGAATGGCAGACAGCATTAGACCCAACTCTACAGATACTCACAAACATGCTCAGGCTGCCATCACATGTGGAGCTTGTTGGTGCCAAAAGTGGATATGAACAACAGCTGTCCAAACACGGCGGCAGCTGACCTGTGATGTCTGGGATGTAGACAGACCTGGGATAGGACAACAGTCAGAGCATAAACCCTCCTTTTTCTTGAAAATAATCTCCTTTGCAGTATGTAATGGCATACACTGTGACAAAATGATTTTGCTGGTGTGTTACTAAGCAGGCCACACAACAACTTGTCCAATATTGGTGTGTTTGGTGTCAATATTTTGAGGCCTATTATAGTGTATCTTATCTGGGTACTGGGCATTGAATGACTATTTTGGAACTATTTTCGAAGTTTTCACCCTCTCTACAGAAATGATGCACAACAATTCAGGAGCGTAAACTTGCCAGCATCTTAGAGCATAAATGGTATGATTCACTAGGCAACAGCAGGGAGAAGACGTTATGAATATGCCTTGAACAAAGTTGTCATGCTCTATAACAGGGGTGGGCAAACTTTTTGGCTCAAGGGCCACATTGGGTCGCACAACAACCCCCCAAATCCCCCCCTTCAATTTAGTACTTCTAATTTTATGCTGTTTAACAAATGTATAAATTGTGCACTGTCGCTTTAAGAAAGTCGCTTTAATTCATGTTTATTTCTCAATGATCTTCTGCCTGCTCCGCTATGGCTAGTGCTGTACCTACGGCTGGGCCCTCTCACAGTTTTTAAATGGTCAGTAGTGGGAACTACTGTTGCCTTCATGATTTCCTTTTAAAACTTTCTTATAAGAAGGAAATATCAATTACCAACAATCACAAGCCAGCTGGAACCTGCGGCTCTAGCTCTCTCTCGAGAGAGCTCTCTCTCTAAACTAAGAGTTAACTTAGTTTAACATGATGTTATCTCTATTTAACATGATGTTTTGACATTGACATTGTAAACGTTATCTAAGGAGAGTGAAAAGCAGTTTGCAGTAAAGCTAACCAACGTCGTCTCTATCGCAGGAAAAAAATAGCGAGCAGCCTGATAACTAAATGAAATGCTCGGCGGGCCGGATCCCCTTGCCCACCCCTGCTCTATAATGATATAGAGGTAATAAAAAGAAATTCTTGGTATCAAAGGTTACAATCTGACATTTCATACTGCCATGGCAAGCAATGTCCATTTCAGAAAACTATAAAAACTAATGCAAGTGTAATTGTCACAGGGATTCTAAAAAGGAAATGATGTATAAAAGGAAACATTTGTGAGAAAACACAAAACAAAACAGAATACAAGAGATATCCCCAGGCTCTAGAAACCTCATTGGTATAATGTGAAAGGTTGCATTTTATGTCACTTTTAGTAAGCGCTTACTTACTGACTATTTCAGTGCCCAGAGTGCTAGAGTACTGTAGCCTATTTTCCCAATAACTCACTGTTTCTTAAGTGCCAGAATGACAGAAATGGCACAAGCTGAGCATACCTCCTGTACTACTGAATAAATAGCAGCATGTGAATGCCCCCTGCTCTCTGTGCAGTGTACCCTCGGGGCATAAGCAAGCAGATGTTTCTGCCTGCACATGTGTTCTGCTGGCATTATTCCTCTTGTGAAGTGATGGGCTCTCTCGATCCTTCAGTGTGCTGGGCTTAGAGAGAGGGGCCTTGCAAACAGGCAGCCCGCGCCAGTCATGCAGATTAACTATTCTGCATCTTGTGGACTGACGGGGCTTTTAGGACAGTTAGAGCCGAGGCTGACAAAATATTAAGGTGGATAATCTTCTGATATATGAAATCTCTTCAAGCAGACTTGTATTGTCAGCCGCGCTAACGCTGATATTTATGTCATCTGAGGAGCGCGCGCACGCCCCCACACACGTGCTATTTACATATGCATACTTTCAGTAATATGGATAGGCTAATATGGCTATCATGATGTGTTGCACACATCTAAATCATGGCAACATTTTCACTGTCCTGGAACTATCTAATATAGGAATAATAAGGAATTATTAAAAGGCGACAATGTTTTCAAAATACAGAGCCACTCACCAAGTAATATTCAGCAGGGAGCAGGGACTGACACGACTTCTCGGGAATCATGTGAAAAAAAACGGTGCGATGGTTTGATTTTTCCCCCGGTCCAGAAAGTTTCTGCGAGACTACTGTCAAAAACGGTGAGAAAAAAACGAATGGGATGTACAGTATCCCGGCAGCATCTATTGTGGTTTTCTGTCAACCAAAACATTTGTTCGTGTAGAGTCTGGGTGACATTTTGCTACATCCTTATATTCTGAGTTCAGAAAGCTAACGGCACTGCAACACGCACATTCCATTCGGTACCTTCGCACATGTTCTTTGAAGTACTAGTAATCGCTGGCTTTGCTGTCATCTGCAAGGAAGCGCACACGCTATGCACGATAGAGTACCCCTGGGTGCTGTACAGCTGTGCACATGTCACCGGAACCAAGCTTGACTCTTTCACGACGCGTAAAACGGATGAAATGAAATTCGCTGACTTTGAACAGTTTGGAGGTGGGAACGAATGACATCGGGATATGGTTATAATATTGCCATGGAGATGCGCACCCGAAAATAGTTCGACACCTCCCTCTTGCTGCCTTCATCCAGATGTGATTTAGCGAACATCAGCGCACCAATCTGATTATGGAGAGGATGGCTGCGGTCCACTTTAATCCAGATTAAACATCCTAGCCCCAACACTCTCTCTCTCTCTCTCACACACACACACACATTCAAGGATGACTGACTGAGACTGACCTTTTGCCTCTCCATACAATTGTTTGATGTGTTAAATATGTTAATCAATGCAATAGCTCAGATATAAAACCTATTCCTCATTGGCCATATTGATTTCCAGATTATTCTTCCAGAAATTATTCTGCAGTTTCATATAACCTTCATCTTGAGATGTGGAAATTTTGCCCATGTTATGTGGATGCAAAAATAGTATTTAGATGCATTACATCATTGCCCTTATACCCATACATGCATTTAAAACTCCTGGCTCCGTTATATTTCTTTTCCCTCTCCCACATGTAGTGGTGTGTCCAATTCAACCTCCAGCCAGCCCATCCTCATCAGCATTTTTTGCTTAAGCTTGTACTGTACACTTAGCCTCTTGCAGGAGTCAGCACTTCAGTTCAGGGCATGCCTGGTACAGTGAAAGCAGGATGGCCTAGAGGAAGACTGTCTCCAGGTCCATGGGGGAAATTAACTTTATTTTGAACGACAGCATGCATTCGATGCATTATTCATTTGTCAGCGGCCCTAAACTGGTCCCTTGTTAGCTGACAAGAGGAGTTCAAATAGACCATGTTGTTACTGTGGTCTGAAAGGTAGTGGCAGACACTCACAACAAAGCTCTGTGCCGAGATCAGCTGAGGAATTTAACGAATCATACAGCCTCTAAAGCACAAAATGATCCTTACAGGAGTGACGATGAAACTGTCTTACAGTTTTCCACAATTGCTAAAACACATTTTTTTTAAATTTGCCACCCTTTTCTCAAAACTGTGAACACAAATCCCAAAATACATTCCCAAAACCTTTGCCTCATAACAGATGGTCTTCAGATCATCTCACAAAGCAGTCAAAATTAAACACTACTGAGCCGTCATTAGACACTACATCAAAAAATGGAAAACAGTGTTCAGGGCAACTCATATAGCTCCAGAGAAATGTTCATTGTTTGCAATACAGTAAATGCATTTTGTATTTAAAAAACAAAGCAAAACAAAACAAAGCAAAATGATTTCATAACTCAGCAAATTAACTGTCTTAATTGAAGGAGCATCTGAGAATATTATAGTAATGCTATATTATTGCAATAACACTATTGTTCAAAACCTAAACTGTCAGAGCAGAGTGACCACGCACACCAAACGCCACAACAATTTCTTAGTGAGGCATCCAGTAAAATCACTGTTTTGCAAGCATGCTGCCAAAATTAGTGGACAGTGGACACATAGATCCTGAGGGAGGGCCCAACTTTTCTAGAGGCCAAAGCTCCTCCCATTAATCTCTATCTCCCCTTTGCATACCTTGGCATCTTTTTAAAGCAGCCACTGACACCAACTCCTGCATATAAATAGACACATGTGTCACTAGAAACTTCTCTCTGCCTGGCGTTAGAGAGTAAGAGACTGGGACTGCTTAGCTTTCTGTCACACTTTCTAACTGGACTTGTAAATACAGAGGCCAACTTCATATGCTACAGTGTATTGTTTTCTACTTTTTGTTCATTTGGAATGTGGTATTGTTCAATTAGGCATTAGGCATGCTAACCAGTATAGCTAAGTAGACTTAGCAAAGCTTTTCTTCACATCCAGGGAACAGTTCCTTCAGACATGGCGGGTGTTTTGGATAAGTTTATGGAGTTCCACCCCGTCCATGGCACAAATGTACAATTGGATCCCTCTGGGACGAGGGCAACTCGTGTTGAAAGTTTTGCTAACGGGCTGTGCTTCAGCAAAAATCCCTTGAATCCAGGGGAAATATTCCTGGTGGAGATTGAGGACAAGGAACTGGGCTGGTGCGGCCATCTTCGGATTGGACTTACAGCACATGACCCTCGAAACCTGGAGACGGTACCAGAGTACTCTCTTCCTGATCTGATGGACCTGGGAAAAAGCTGGGTGTTTGCCATCACTAGGAACCACAATAGGGTTGTTGAGGAGCAGCCACCGGCGGAGCCTGCAGGTGACGACCTAGCAGGGGGCCACAGGCTGGGGAGGGGCGAGCCCGAGCAGGAAGAAGAACTCAGCAGACCCAAGGTGTTTTTCACCAGCCCCCACTTGTGCATCGAGAAGATGTACATCCCCATGGATAAACTCGTCGGCCGCAGTCGCCCCGGCAGGTACAGCCACATCCTGGACGACCTGTACAAGCTGAATGCACTACCTCCCACAGCTCGCCGCAGCCGCATTGGTGTAGTCTACGTCCCCAGAGAGCCAGGTTTCGCTGACATGCACATAGTCATCAATGGTGAGGACATGGGGGCCTCGGCCAAGAGGATACCCACAAGTCAGCCTCTTTATGCAGTTGTGGATGTGTTTGCTGCTACCAAGTGTGTCCGCATTGTACAGGTGGAATATGGCTGTAAGTAAAACCTTTTGTTTTATAATCTGAAATATTTGATTATACTGTTCAGCTGTTCTCTAAATATGTCCCTGTTTGTTTTGTCCCCTCATCCACAACCCTGCCCCTATGCAGTTGCATCGTTGCAAACACTCTGTCGGCAGGCCATTCAGAAAAATATTGTTCACAGAATGGCGTTGGACTGGCTGGAGCTTCCTGAGATACTGAAGAATTTCTGCAAGTACGAGTGATGGACAATCCTATTGCTGCAGCATCATTAAGAACTTTTTTGTAACTTTAAACTGTATAACAATATATTGCGAATTATGAGATATTGCACACTGTGTACAGACTTTTATAAAATATATTCCACTCCACATCTTTTTACAGTGTGTTACAAGTGTTCCCTGACAAAGCTTTAACATTGCCTTTGAGATTGTCTCATTTGATCAAACTCCACAGTTGAATCAATTTCAATGGGAAGTTGCATGCTTTCTAATTGTGCATTGACCATACAGTAGTTCCATCAGTTCAGATAATCTGACAGACCATGACACATCGTATCTCAATTATCATGCTGCAGTTTGAGTAAAAAAATGATGAGGTACTCACTGAAAGAATATTGTGTTTGTACATGGAATGTTACAAAGTAACACAAGGAACCATTTTATATAAACAAATAAAAAATAATATCAATCAGCTGTATAACTGACATCTTTTCCTGTTTGCCATCAGAGCACTGATAATTTCTTGTCAACCTGAAAATGATAATACATTTTAGATTTGTGTGCATGAGTGCATGCATACCTGTGTGTGTGTGTGTGTGTGTGTGTGTGTGTTCTAATGCATATAGGCTAGGCCTAATGCACATTGCAAGACATCCCCATTACCACATCACCATGTGCATGATAGAGTAGCATTATTATACTGTATGTTCTTGCATGAAGAAGCTGTCCATTCTGCTGTCAGAATGTGAACGACTCAGGGTATTTATATTCTAGATATAAACAGTGTAATCAAGCGAGGCGAGAGATTCAGGAAGCAGGGGGGAGTTTTTACATCTGAGACAGATGGTTTTGCACCAAGCAGGCTGCAGCTGAAGAAAGAAAAACACATGATGGCAGGGAAATTTGATAGGAAACAATACACTGGTGACACTCAGGAAGCCACTGAGTTTACTCTGGGATATGAAAGCAGCATACATCGATACCAGTCTTTGGGATCCTTGAGGGTCTGGGAATGCTGGACATTGTAATCTGTGATAAATGTGTATTATGGTGTTTTTGCTCTATGACAAAGTAACTTCACTCTAGCACATATTGCTGCAATGATTAATTTAATTGTATTCTTACATTTTCTTCTGATTTGCTATTAGTTTTTACTCTATTTGATAAGCATGAACTCACTAGTCTTTTTGACTGACTTTTCTGTGCACTCCACCCCAGCAGGGGCAGTAGTGTGCCGAACACCAGCGTTTCCTTCACTAGAGAAATATTAAAGACCAATCAGGTGGCCGGATGTTGTAGTCTCTAATGCATTTCGCTTGTCGGTAGTGTGTACACTGTTATAACGTACAAATAAAGAAACGCCAAGATGTCTTTTTGCTCGTTTTTTGGCAAAGAACATTACAAGGATCATTTCAAGTCAGGTATGTATAATCCACTGACATGACAACAACCAAGAAGCAATAGGCCTTACATTTGCTAGATGGCTATTTCTTCTAAGCTACGTGCTAACGTTAAACGTTATTAAGTAACTTCAGTGTTAGCTAACAGCTAGATTTTACCTAGTGACGACTTAAGACAGTTTATAAATGCGTGTCTTGCATATTGACAGAGCCAAACGTTGGCTCACTTGCCCACCTGTGCACTAGAAGTAACATAATTGCTGCTGAGAATATGCATTTAAAATACTATTCAGCCAGCTTGTCAGTGATGTGTGGTGGTGGTGGCACTGAAGACAAAAGTTACCTAATCAACGTGTAATCGTTACCTAACAGTGAGCTTTTGCTTTCTTTTCCCTCTCACAGGAATGTACGTCTGCTCTCAGTGTGACCATCCTTTGTTTAATAGTAGATCTAAATATGCCCACTCTTCACCATGGCCTGCCTTCACAGAAACAATCCGTGAGGACAGTGTGACTAAACACATGGAGAGTCTCACAGCCTTCAAGGTAAAATGTCACAGTGTGTGTGTTTTATTAGACCTGTTGTATTAATATAGGTAATTTTCATTCAAATTGTTTTTTTAAATTATGTAAAAAACATAGGGATGATTGACAGCAATCACTCATTCTCTTAAGCTCTTGCATTCCAAAGTATTCTACCACCTCTCCGTTCTCCCTTTTTTACTAGTGGCTTAACCCAAACTATCCCTTTTCCATAAAGGGTGTCAGTGGACATTACTCTGATGCAATGAACACTATAGGCATCCCAGGACCAAGGCCAGCTAACAAGACAAATGTGCTTATTGCTTATTTGTGCTCATGTAGCTCAGTGCTCAATGTATAGACTTCAGATGGATGAACTAGTGAATTAGAACAAAGACGCATAAAACCTAGGCTGTTAAGACTTGAAGAGTGTGCTGCTTGAGAGACGTCTGTAATATGACACATTGTGTCTGTGTTTGTGTTTATGTTTTAGGTTCTATGTGGCAAGTGTGGTAATGGACTAGGCCATGAATTTGTCAATGATGGGCCTGAGGATGGCATGTCACGATTCTGAATATTCAGTCACTCGCTCAAGTTTGTCCCTAAAGGTAGGCTATGTCTTGGTCTTTGAAAATCACTAACACAAAGACTTGTGTTTTCCTCCTTTATCTCTTTCTCTGTTATACTTTAATATGGAGCCCCCTTATCTTATCTATTTTGCAGACAAGGTTGACAGACAGTAAAGCGAGGCTGATATATTGCTGTTGTCCGCACAAGTCTGTGGAAGGGATGAATGTCCTATGATGTGGATGGGGAAAAGGTGCAACGTGCCATCCTGTTCACTGATGTTTTGTGTTCATCTTGAAAGCAGAAAAAAATGCTATTTTTAAAGAATTTTATTTTCATACATTTGCAGAGTAGCATGTTGGAAAAATCTCATGGTAGTTGATTACCTTAGACAGTCAATGTGTGTGTATTTTGTTAGTCAGTTTAATTATATGTTTTTAGTGCTATTTTACTCAAAGAAGTCTGTCATACTGGCAGCATCATGTAAGAGCCAAAGAGAACACATATGCATTATTATATTAAAGACATGTTGTGTATGTTACAGGAAATCTGATTCTCTGCAATAAGGACATTTTGCTACATTCCATACACGGCATTGTATTCCATTTAGTTTAATTTAGTATGTTAGTATGTTTTGTGCATCAATAAATGAATTAAACAATAATGTCCGTCATACAACAGTTGTGAGTTTTTGTACTTAATTTTGTGATTTAGCATCGATTTGAACTATTTTAATACTCTCCATCAACAGATCAAATCAAAGAGGTGTGTGATTGATTCAAATAGAACCCCAAAATAAATATTTTTTAAAGTTAGAGTAAAATCTTTGGAAATTATTTTGTTTACACAGCTTGAAAAATTAATCCAGAAGATCGTGAATAGCCTAAATGCACTCCCAAAAAATATGATCAATAGTTTCGGAGTAACAAAGACAGAAAGAGCATTCCTCTTTAGTATTACATTTAGATAGAAAATTCCAAGGGTAACTAGCCTGGGTGCCAGCTGAACTTACATTTGAGGTTGGGAAGTTCGGTCTGGTATTGCTCCATTGTGGCGCAACTATGCTCGCCCAAAATCTGGCGGACCAATCAAATGGTCAGGGCGGGCTTTATCCGTGATGGACAGATGATCAACAGTAACGTAATCAACCACGTCACCAAAGAGCGCTTGGGTTGAATTCGGCTGCCGAACTCAATGAGCATCAAACAAGCTGAAAAACACACCATGCCAATCTCTAGGTATGGTGAAGGGTATGTGATGATGTGGGGCTATTTTAATTCCAAAGGCCAAGGGAACTTTATCAGGATGCATAGTATCCTGGATCCATGAAATAAGTGGCCTTTAAAAATAAAAAATCTGCCTGCCTCTATGGGAGTTTAACATAGGGGTCAATAACTTATTGCTCCTGTAACATTTATTTATTTACGATACATTCTTCATTCACTAAGAAAATTGTGTCCTTACAGGATTTTTACTCATTCTAACTCTTTTTAAGTCAACTTTAGCATGGGTTCAAATACTTATTCTCCCCACTGTAGGTAGTATGTAAAGGCTAACAGGCGTGCTTCTCCTCCTCTCAAAGCAGTTGAAGCTGCAGCACAAGTTGCAGTTTGAGAGTGGTTGGTGGCAGTTGTGAGAATTGAGAAGAAGAATGGTGAAAAAATATTTTAGGTCTGCCTCTAAGCTGGTAAATGAAAAGGCTTTCAGATCATCCGGAGATTACTTCCACAGGATGAAACCGTTGTTTGGATTACATATATGTTTGCATTCGTTGCTTATTAGCTCCAGGATGTGCACCTTTATTTCCTCCAACTAGGTGTTTATGCTTCAACATTAACTTTGCAGGTGTTGCCCATTTTTTCTTATTGATGCTGTTCACTATTGAGGCATCTTCTGGAGAACATACCTTGGCAACAGTCTGTGATGGGTAATGGGTGACAACCTGACATACCAGTGTGAAGAATTACAGTACAGCCTAATAAGTATAATGTGCATTGACAATACATTGGAATATACAGACTACAGACCAGAGGTGCAGAGCACAGAAGTGGGGGTTGGAACACACTATACAAGGAATTGCAGAGGTGGTCACAACAAGGTACTCTGTGCCTTGTGAGAAACACTGCCCAACCCCCACAGAGGTGCAGTGCACAGAATGGGAGTTTGGGAACATGATAGTCCATTACAAAATTAAGTTCCTACATATTGACAAAGTGACAGAGGCCAACTTACACATCATCAGGTGCAAGTTTATCCTGGTAACATTTGCTTACACTACACTCAAATTCGGGCTGGCTGGTTGGAGTTGACGGATTGGGGCAGAACTTCTTCAGAGTCCTGGGCGTATTGGAAAGAGTAGGCTCCCGGTCTCTTTTCTCTGATGCCTCAGATGAACACGCTTCTTCAGGCTGGTCTCCTTCGTCGTCTGTCCATTTTTTAAACACGGGCATGTCGCGTTCCAACCGTGTTATTACGTTCTGACAGGACCGACAAATGCGATACGATTTGTTTGCTGTTTTGTGGAGTTCTAATCCTAAACGGAGAACTTGTTCGTATATAGATTCACCTTTATTATTTCTCTCAAAAATGAGGTTCGTGTGTTGAAGTACTCCGCGTATCCTTAAATTCTTTTTACAACACCGGCAAAAATCGTTTACACTCATTTTTCTTCTACTTTTTCCAGCGTGCGTGCAGTTGAGTTCACGAGTTCACAACAACTATGCGTCGCTTAACATACGTCACACACTCCGTTGCTCTGATTGGTTGTAGGTCTATCCAGAGGCATTTTTTCCCCTGGTTCGTTTGAAACTTTTACCAGAGAATGTCTAATAGTAGACGGGCTCTGCTTTTACTGTCTATGTTTGAAACACGCCCCATAATCACAGCTATCAGACTCAAATTCTGACTAGAATTATGGCCAGAGAATGTCTAGTATGGCCAGAGCCCGTCTTATTAGACATTCTCTGGTATGGCTACGTCAGACTATGGGTAACACTTTTGAGGGAGACTTCGACTGCTTTGTCAGTGATCAAGAAACAGCTTGGCTTGGTACTTCTGTCTTCATGTTGTAGTAGCGTAGTCTAGTGTGCCTTTGTAGCCTAATCCATGATGTCATGTCCAACCATTTTAATGTGAATTTGGAAATTTGTCGTTTTTGTCACTTGAAAGCTGCATCCCTATTTCAGAAGCGTCTCACCATACTTTTAAGCGAATTCAGTTGTTTATGTGTTCAGTTGTGCATGTTGTTTTAACCTCTGTTGTGCCCTTTACTGTCTGGTTGTGCCGTCCGTCCATCATGTTCTTCACACATTTCGACGGCACAGCACGTGAACGCTCGCAGTGGAATATTTCCAGATCAGATGAACGCACCAAAAGCCAAGGAGCAGCTCGTGCCAGCTGAGCTTCAGACTTTCAGCTAAATAGTTAACCTTACCTAACTTGTTTAGATATTAACCAACTTATTTTTTGCGTGGTAAGTATCAACATGTTTCCCCCCAAAGTCTGACCTTTCAGAAAACAGAAAACAACTTTTAAAATGCCCACCAAGTTATAAGTTACTTAACAGTGTGAAACCGCTCATGTTACCTGACGCTAACTAATGTGCTAGCTTGTACTTTTCTTTTCTTGTCAAATCCTTGTAGAAGTTGGAAATATAATGGCTTTTAACGCATCAGTCAGGAACTTTGTACCCATATCAGAATTACACCCAAACACTACACAAGCGGTGAGTGACCTTTCTTTAGGTTTTTCCTATTGACATGTCCTGTTACTGCTAGCTAGCCTCTTTGCTAACGTTGATATCAATGACTGTTGGTTGCTACAAATGAGAACTCTTCTAAGTCAGATTAAAGTAATGTTAACAAGAGCAATTTCAAATGTTGCAGAAGGTAGTTGGGGTGGTCATTGGGAAAACGGATGCCAGAGGATTTCCTGACAGGAAAAGTAAATGAATGAACATAAGCAGGATAAGTTAACATAATTAGACATGAAAATGATCTCCATCCTCTTGCGTGTACTTAAAGGTGTGTGTTCTGTCTTTACACAATACATTTTGCCAGATTTGGGCAGTGAAAGGTTTACCTTCGGCTTTACAATAAAGGACTCACCTGACCACTCCATTAATGTATCCTCATGGGGCAGTGAAGAGTATATCATTGGGCTCTGTGGCAGCTTCAGAACAGGAGATTGTGGTAAGAGTTTGCATTGCGGCGCAATGTATTGTCCTGTTTCTGGCTTTGTGCATATTTTTTTGTATTCAAAACACAATTACACAAGGATCTAAAGTCAGAATATTTGTTTGTGTTCTCTGTAGTTGTTATTGAGAATCCACTAGTTACACCCAAAGACCCTGAAAAAGAGGAACGATTTTGTCCAGCAACTCCAAGGTGATATGCCTACTGAACAAAGATTTTGTTTGATCTCAAATCCATTCCATATGGAAACAGCTGATAGATGTCATTTTTGCTTAGTTTTTACTTAAAATTAAATCTTAAAATATCGAGAATGAGAATATTCACTTTGTTGTAGAATACTCTCATTTAGATTATTTTTAAGAACGTCCACATCACCGAAAACAACATTTTGTTGAGCATGTTTGCTCTCCCTTTAGTTTCTACAGGTTGCTGATGACCGAAACGCACTCTCAGATAAGACTGTGTGCAGATGTGGAGGAGGAAAACAGACTGCTTCCCCTCCTCCATGTTCCAGTCAAAGACCCACGAGACTTCTACACCTTGGGAGACATCAATGCCAATGGTCAAAGCCTAGACGGTTTTATCAACATTCTGGCTGCTGTCAGATCGGTAGGGACCTATTGTATCTGTCTTTCAGCCAATTAAGACCAGACAGAGAGGGCAACAGATAAAGAATGAGTATGCTCACTGAAGTGTTATGACTACTATCTTAAAAATACTTCAGTCCCATGTCTTGGGTTTTAAATATAGACTGGGGAGCAGAAGTTCTTCACCACCTCAGATGGACGCAAAGGACAGCGCATGGAAGTAAAGCTCTTTGATGATACAGTGAACTCTTTTCCTTTAGTTTGGTACGTTTTGTTGAGGGGGGCTGTATATTTGATATCTGTTAAATTCAGGCTATATAGTATGACCTTTAAAGTGAAACTTCTGCCTGTTGCACTTTAGCTGGGATCGCGAGACTATTCAATTCATGCAGTCACTGACACCAAAAGAGACAGGTATGTTTTTGGACTTCTTCTGTTAGTAGAACTATAATTTAAAAGACTTTGTTATGCTGATCTGAGGCACATTGTATTCCAGTGCTGTTCATCTCTGATGCCCGTGTGAAATTTGATACCTTTCGTAACGGCATGACCGCCACTGCGACCACTAAAACAATTATCACCATCAATCCTGGTGAGGTATTTTTTTTTATTGCCCGTATATCTAGTGTCTGATGACGTAGACATTATAAATTAGTGAAATGAGTTGGGAGTACTTTTATTTATTTCTCATATTGTATTTTGTAATAACAGACACTCCAGAGGCCAATCAGCTCTTCAATTTTGCTAAGGAGTTCTCTGAGTCAGGAGCCCTGGACGAGACAGACAATCAGTCAGGAGATGACATACCATGTAAGGTTCAGTTCATAAAGTTTTGTTCTCTCTCAGAGATCTATCAGATTAATCAGATGCTGGTTGGATTATTTTTTATTATTATTTATTTTTAAATAGTGGACTCCATAACTGATGTACTGACTGTGAGCCAGCTTAGGAGCAAAACCCAAGATACTTTGGATGCTTTTTATGCAATCACATATGCCTTCATCTCTGCATTGCCTCTGGACACCCCCTCTAAAGTGGTCAGGAACAGATGGTAAGCTTGTTGTGCAGGAGTGACGCTTGTTTGTTGATCATCTGAACACATTAAAATGGATGTGGCATGAGGTGTGTTCACTCTTAACCATGTCAGTGCCAGGTGCAGAGTGCCGGTGGCTGAGGATGTGATGGTGTGCACCAGTTTCTCCTGTGCTGGTCAAGGCCAGGAACTGGAGATGTTTTCAGGCTTTGACTTACTTCTGGACATCAGCGATCATACAGGCACACTACAGTCTTGCTACCTCTCTGGTACTGTGGCTGAGAAAACTCTGGGTTGCACTGTGAGTACAAGCAACTTGTCAAACACAGTCTATGTAATGGAGGTGAACTGAGCTAGCATGCTAGTTGCGTGTGTAAACCCTCACACCCCTAACCTTAAGAACGCTTCTAACCGCTGAGTTGGAAGCCTGGGCTTTTAGCTCAGTGGTTAGAGCGTTCGACTCCCATACCGGTGTGTGTTGAGGTGGCGGGTTCGAGGGCCGTGAGCGGCGGACGAACCGACCTCTGTTACATCTGCTTAAAAATTATGTGATAATGAGGAGACACCGCACTCAAAAAATCCTCCATAGAAATATATGAGGTTAGTTTGTAACGTTGTCTACAGATATACCGCCCCTTCCGTGGCAAAAAAAGTTGACGTGTGAATACATTGTGGCAATCACATGGTGTGTTGTGATCTCGCCGCTGGAGCATGGCTAGTGTCGTGAAGTCTTGCGCACGCGCATTTCTGCCGAAATAGATGCCCGATAAGTGCCCAAAAAGCGTTACAATATAGCCGCCGATATTTGGAAGGAATTTGGTTTTGTTTTCTGTGATGTCACTCTTGGATTTTTGTTATTAATAAGAAAAAATAAGACAATAAGACTTAACCATTTTATAATGAATCAGTATGATCAATCCAATCAAACAATTTCCATATTGAGTCTGTGAATAAACGGCATAATAGTTAAAGGGACACCAGGCAACGTTTTCGTGTTAATTACTCATCTTCGTAAGTCGGTATATGGTTAAATTACTCATTACAGGGCGAATGAAGACTCTCTCGCCCGCCCCTACTGCCTGTAGGAAGAATATCCCGCTTGCAAGTTCAGTGTATCGCACCCGGCGACCGAAGCAGTTTCAGTTTCCATCCTGCATCCACAGCACAGAGGGAGGCTAACGAAACGCTAGCGATTGTTGCAAACGTGTGTATAATGGCAGAGCCGGCGAAGAAGCAGCGAAAACCCTTGACGGAAGATGCAAAGAAAAGGAAAAGAGCTTCAGACCGAGCGAGGGGGAGTTTCGTAGAGAAAAAGCATCAGGCTTGCCTGGTGTCCCTTTAAGACTCCACTGGAAATAAATAAGCGTACAGGAAGAGCCTTTTGTGCACATACAGTAGTAGTCTATGTGGTTAATTTTGACCACATAATAGTTATACTTTATTAAAAATATAAAACATAAATAAGGTGTACAGGTCAGATATGAAAAACCAGAGTGTGCTGTTGTTGGTTTCAGTATTTTTTATTAGAGGTGTGTTATCTGTCATTTTATTACTTGGAGTAAAGATGGAGTCAGCTTTCTTATTTCCTGTGTTTTATCTCAGGCTGAAGAATATGTGAATCTTTCTGAAGTAGGACAGACAGCCTTAAAATGGAGGTTTCTTCTGGAAAGATGCAAGATATACCTGAAGGTTGTTCAATTGCATACCATACCACTCTGAACCATCAAACGACTTTGAAATGAGATTCACATGAAATGTATTTAGATTTTTACAGCCACGAACGATTTGTTTCCTACAATAGTAAAGCCTTTTGTGTTTCAGGTCCAGCCAGCCCCCAAGTTTAGGAGTGGTTGGAGAATCAGCATCCTTTCCTGCTCACTCGCTGACTCAGTGGAAGTCAAGCAAAGTTTGGAGACTGAGGCTCTGTGACTCCACACAAATCATTGCAGATGTCTTTTTTTAATGTTATATATTATATTGGTGCACTTTATTTTACTTCTATGTATGTCTAGTATATGTAAATGAATTAGTCCATAGACTAATGTATAGTATTTATTAGTGTTGTTTTTGTCTATATAGACCACTACTTTACATTCCTGTTCATTATGATAAAATGTTATTTGATGTTACATGTCCATGTCTTTATTGTTGCTCAGTTTATCATACGAACAACCTCTTCATAGTAATGTAATGATATATAATCTTGTCACGAAACAAGAATATGTCAATACAATAAACGTGACAGCAGTGTAGGCCTGAGTAGGCCTACTTTGGTTATGGACACTGCAACCTCATTTGTAGCCTTGGTGTCCGTCAGCACAGTAGGTGGCGGTGTTCACCTAGTGAGCAAACCATGAACGAAGAGGGGGGAACCTTGTGTATAGTGGCTGTTTCTGGACGGAACATGACTTTGAGAACACCCTGCGGGAGAAAGCAAAACAGCGTACAGGTGGACATTATCTGGTACAGGCAACTTGGCAAACATGATATAGATGTAATAATTACTGAAACATGTACATCGATTATTTCCCCTGTTAACGTCGACGCTTCCACGCAGAATAATTATTTTTGGTAAGGATACACACACGCTCTGCCTTTTCTTTAGCCAGAACTAATGGTTAAAATCAAATGGTGTGTTTGCATTGTGGAGTCCTTGTGTTTTGTGTTGTAGGGTGGAAAGAGCTAACGCTATAATTCAAGCATGAACGTTAACCAAGGTACAGTCGGGAGTGACCCGGTGATTTTAGCCACCGCAGGTTATGATCACACCGTTCGGTTCTGGCAAGCTCACAGTGGAATATGTACCAGGACGGTACAACACCAGGACTCTGTATCCTTTTCCTGATGAGATGTCACTCTGCAGATGATACCACTTCAGAAACAATCATGAATGCCCTAACTGTCTTCTGTGTGTTTTGTTGATAGCAAAAAAATGATTGCTTGCAAACTAATTGGGCCCAGACAAGCATTCTGGTAGGCTTTCCTTAACCACTCTCCTCAGCAAGTGAATTCTCTTGAAGTAACACCTGACAGGAGTATGATAGCTGCAGCAGGTAAGTGCAACTGGGTGAGATCAACTCTACAGTATGCCTAGGCTATGTGTGCACTAACCTGGCAGTTAGTGTCTGAACACTGAAGTGATGTTGATTTTGCAGGTTATCAGCATATTCGCATGTATGACTTGAACTCTAACAATCCCAACCCTGTCATAAACTACGATGGTGTTAGTAAGAACATCACTTCAGTGGGCTTCCATGAGGATGGCCGCTGGATGTATACTGGAGGAGAGGACTGTATGGCTCGCATTTGGGACCTGAGGTAATTGTCGAATTGTTTTCCTCTATGTAGAAGTTTGTTGCACAGCATGATGGAAAAAACGTAATCCTAGTCAAATTTAAAGATACATTACAGTGTTAAACTATGTGAACCACAAAATGAATCACATATTTGTTTCCTCACGTGTATGTATGTAGTGGGGAATTTACAGCTCTATTCAATTCCTTAAGAAGTTAAGATAGCATACTCTGCACACTGCATGTATACTGATCTTGAATGAATCAGTCATGTGAAGTAAGTAAAACAGTAGTATGGCATTTTGGAAACAGATGTGTTTGCAGGAATGTTGGAATGAACTGCTCTTGTTCAATTTCTAGGTCAAGAAACCTGCAGTGCCAAAGAATTTTCCAAGTCAATGCACCCATCAACTGTGTGTGCTTACACCCAAACCAGGTGACAGGCAATTCAGTGAATGACATATTTTGCTATATTTATCTGTAGTGTTGAGATTCCAAGACTGAATCAATACATCCATAAACGTGGTCCCTGTTTTGGTCTCTGTTGTCCCTGTTGTAGGCTGAGCTGATTGTGGGGGACCAAAGTGGTGTGATCCACATCTGGGATTTGAAGACAGATCACAATGAACAGCTCATACCTGAACCTGAGGTGTCAGTCAACTCTGTGCACATTGACCCCGATGCCAGCTATATGGCTGCAGTCAACAGCTCGGTCAGTTCCTGCCTTTGGCTAGTGCACTCTCTGGTATTCCAGAGGACAGCCTTACTGTTTCAATGAATGACCAATTATGTGTCTGACTTTTGCGACAATGCAACGCGAGTTATTTTATGCAGAACAGTTGGCCGTTATTATGGCTATTTCTTAATTGATTGATTTTGACTGCTTCTGTGCTTGTGCACAATGACATTGATATTATGCCTTGGCTTTGGAACAGCGCTGCATTATTGTTTTTGCTTGGTCTTGATAGTGGCTTCATGTGCGTCTGTGATTGTCTTCCCTAGGGCAACTGTTATGTGTGGAACATGGCGGGCGGACTGGGGGATGAGGTAACGCAGCTCATTCCCAAGACCAAGATCCCAGCTCATAAACGCTACTCCCTGCGCTGCAAGTTTAGTCCAGACTCAACGTGAGTGATTCATCAAAAAGTGACCATAATCAGCATCCCTTCAACTGTAACTGATTTCATTTGGTTTTCAACAAAAATAAATTAGAGTTGTCAGTTTATAAGTTTACAAGGAGGCTGTCATGGTAAAGATATAATTTGAATAGTGACAGGAAAGGTTTATCTCACAGAAATCATACAAAACCAAAGCCCAAGGGGCTTTAAGAGTGTCAACATCACTGATTTATGTTTGTCAAAGGCTTATAGAAGTAGCAAGTTAATTAATGTAAATGTAATGTAAATCAGATTTATAGGCCAAGTGAGGGGTTAGGTGCTTTGCTCAAGGGCACTTCAGCCGTGGGTGTGGGCATGGGAGAGCAGTTCTCAACCACTTCCCCCGCCCACATTTTTCCCACTGGTTGGGGATCGAACCGGCAACCCTTCGGGTACAAACCCGAATCCCTAACCAGTATGCCACGGCTGCCCCAAATTAGCCAAAACTATGATTATTGTAACTCAAGGTTAATATAATTATGAAACCATATGAAAATCATATGAAACACTTACGTGTCACTTTTTCTACATTTACCTAGAGCACAGTTGTTTCAATAGTGGGTTCATCCTATCTGAAGATTTTATGGTCTCTCTTGCAATATCTTTTTGTCTCACCATACTTGTTTGTGTAAGGGATATCTGCCGCCAAGGTGTCCCAATACACAAAATGGGCGAGGCGGAGGCAAAGAATTTTTTCCTCTATTAATTCCGTACATCAGGACACCTCAAAGACCGTTATCCCGATCATCTCCCAGTTGCCACTATGCAAATTGGCAAAAGTCATGCCTTTATAGCACGCAAAGGAAACAAGCAGTTTTTAAGTAGCTTAAAAAGAAGCCAACTCAATTTATTGTACTAATTTCTTTGGTCTTGACAGTGATAACAGTGGGAAGTTAGCTTGTTTATTGTTGATTCCACTGTTGCGAAGCCTGCTTCTACTGTAGGCTCAACCGTTGATTACGATGGCTGTTATAGTTACCATTAAAATGAGCATTGATATGGAACGGTGATTAATTTTTTTTACCAGATCTACTTCATAGGTGTTCTGTTATACAAAATTAATAGCCACCCTACCAGCCGATCCAAAAGGAGTATTTCTTCTCTCTGGGTGATACGTTTTCATATATATTGAAGCTGTATTTTGTCATCACTTTACTCTTATTTTCTTTGGGTGAAATCAGTTTGAGGCCAAACTTATCTGAGTTTAGTGTGAACAGGGTGTTTTTTTTTTTTGTACTTCCGCAGCCTGCTGGCTACCTGCTCCGCTGACCAAACTTGCAAGATCTGGAGGACCTCCAACTTCTCCCTGATGACGGAGCTGAGCATCAAGAGCAACAACCCGGGAGAGACGTCTCGCGGCTGGATGTGGGACTGTGCTTTCTCTGGGGACTCGCAGTACATTGTCACAGGTAAGTCCCAGTGACCCCAATACAGTCATTATGGTTATGATTAATTGCTGTAAGTAATTAATCAAGTAGTACTCTGACTTAAGCTTGAAAAATGTAAGTAAATAATTTATCTTGATTGATTTATGACGCATGTTATTAACTGTTGGGCTTTGTGATCATTGGCAGCGTCTTCTGATAACCTAGCCCGTCTGTGGAGTGTCGAAACCGGAGAGATCAAGAGGGAATACAGTGGCCATCAGAAAGCTGTTGTGTGTCTTGCCTTCAACGACAGTGTACTTGGTTAAAACATACACACACACACACTCTCGCACACACATTCTATCAGTCACACGTGTTAAGCTCTTATTTTGAATACAGCTAGTATCTCACTGAAACTGCCTTGTCCTTGACCATTCAGACATTACTTCTTGGCAAAATAGTTTGTATTTTTAAACCTTAATTCATTAATGTTAGAATTATAATGATGGACCATCGTGTAATGTATTTTTTGGGATTGGTCACAAAAACTATTTATTATCCACTTGAGTTTTTAATCAGATCACACCTGTAAGTCTGTAACTAGCTCTGCTTTTTAAAAACTCCCCCTTCATAGCAAATAAATATTTACAACTGCAAGGTTGACTTGATAATGTTTTCTTAGGTTTTTTTGTGTGACTTTTTTTCATTTGTTTGCAGGACAAAAACAAAAATACCTCATAATGGTGCTTTATTGAAGGACTCTGGAGAGTCCGGCAGAAAAACTCTTAGTTAATCATTGGCTTCAGGTTACATGGGATGCGAGCAGGAATGAGTCTTTGAAATGAATGCGCTCAGAGCACTTCTCCAAAAGGGCACTAGAAAGATGATGATGACTGCTTTGGAGATAATTTGTCAGAGTCTCTGTTTCCCCTGTGGAATGACTGGCTAGATGAGTCTGTTGAATCTGAGTGTGTGTGTGTGTGTTTGTGTGTGTACACATTTGATCTCTCAGTGTTTGTGTTTGTGTGTGTGTGTGTGTGTGTGTGTGCACATTTGATTCTGTGTGTGTGTGAGTGTGTGTACATGAACATTTTATTCTGTGCCTGTGTGTGTGTGCAGCTCTCCCTCTTCAGTCATTGTGTTGGGTTCTGTGCAGCGAGGATACAGAGAGAGATCTGTTTTGTTTTCGGCGGTGGTGGCGGTCACTCTCAGAGCACAGAACCCAGCCCCTCATTCAGGCAGGTAGTAGAAGCACACTGACACACAGATGTTGCTGGGAAAGCAGATGTCTATACAGAAGTAAATGAGCCGTTGTTTCCCTGGACCTGTGGACAGAGGGTGTGGATCTCAGTTCACTCTCATCTAATTACAACTTGTTGTATACAGGTAAACACACCCCTAAGGCACACAAGTTTTCTACTTTGAAAAGAGAATTTTGTGTCTAGTTCAGCCATTCTTCGGATGTTTGTTTGGCCTGCAACGTGTGTGTACCTGAGGTCTTTCAGCCTTGCCTCCCTAGTGGTAAACAAAGATCTAATCAGAATGAGCCCTTGCTTACCAAGTCTAATTGGTCAAAAGTTGGAAGGACTGGTAGCCATGCCTGATCCTGCCCTGTTGTAGGTTAAGAGGTCTTTCTTCTGTTACTGATTGCTAGTTCTCTGCTTGCTGTTTTAGTAAGCCATGACCCTAACATTTAATGAGTGTCTGTTGGATGTAATGGTTCTGTCTCCAGCAGCCCGAGAAAAGGACATGCCGCCAAAAGGTCCAGGGATTATGTTTCAGTTCCAAGTCTGCTTGGAACCAGTGACACAACACGGATCTCCAGTTCCAGGCTTAGTTTTTGAAGTCTAAGCTCTTTCTTATTAAATTTGAGTGGTATTGTGTAAAATTGAATTGGTTCCAGAACAAAAGTTGAGAGTTTTGACATTTGAACATGCCTTTGGTTTTAAAATATAGTGCAAATTTGTTCTTCCACTGATGTTGATTTGAAGCAGTTCTGCTGTAGATATCCCAATATGTTCTTCAATTGCTGTATGTTATGAATGAAAAAAATATAGAAGTAGCTGATCTACTGTAGTAAATGTTAGTCAAGAAACAATTAATTATGAACTGTCAGTCTGTTCTTGAATTCTCACCATCGGCTCTCTTGGTCCAGTACACAGAACTTTGCTGGCAGAGGTCCTGAATGGGCTTTGGGAGGGTTGAGGTGTCCACTCGAGAGTCTGCAATAACCCCCAAGAACTCAGCGTGTCTGCGTGTCTCATTCCCCACCAGCCAGAACTGGTTGACCTGGAGAAAAGGCACATGTAGTCAGGTCTCATCCCACTATCTTTGCCATGTGTTTACACGACATTTGGGTTGTGAGCACACCGCATTACCTCTGATTACATAATGGCGTCTGTTGTATCCCTAGTGCTTCCGAGCTCAAATGTTGCTCTTCTGGCTCAAAAGGCATTTGTAATTACACCATTTAGCCTACTGATAGATCAGGTTGAGCCTTATTGGAGTGGTGCAACGCTTGGGTGACCGTGGAAAAAGAGCGGTTCTCCTTTCTCAATGGCTCTTTGTACTTAAAACAGATAAAAAAATCGCAGCAATCTCTATATCTGGACTTCAATAGGCTTTGTTTAGAGTAAGTGCCTTCACTAATCAGGTCAGACTGAATGTCCCAAGCTAAAGGAGAAGGATTGGTCCTCCCAGCCTTGAACCTGTTCTGATCTGTCTCTGATTAAGCGACACCATTTGTGAACTTGGAACAAAAACAGACAAAACTCAAAACATTCAACGGGGCTACTAAGCTCTCATCTCTCAAAAAGAGAATTGAGGACGTCAAAAAAAAAAAAGAGCCATCCGCTCCCCTCGTCACACAGAAGCTTCCCTTCTGCCGAGGCTCTCCAGCTGTCCCAGTTCCTCCAACGGAAGAGCTTTCATTCTCTTTCCAGTCAGTGGTTCAGAGAGAGAGAGGGAGAGAGGACTGGGCAACAGAGTGGCCATTGTGCTGCTCGTGGTCCTCTCCTGTAATGGAATCCAGGAGGGGTGAGAGGAGAGTGGGATCAGGTGTGCTGTGGAATTCAGGCCCGGGCTGCTCCGAGCTCTCGTGTCCCAGAGTCGCTCCATTACCCCCTTTCTGTGGCCACACAGTGAGCGGGCCAGAGCTGCCTTTTAATTGGCCTGCGGACTCCGCGAGCGCTGGTGCACGACTGCTCTGAGGGTGACAGTCACCCAAACTCAATTGACAATTCTCACAGTGCCGTTTACGGACGGCCAAAGGAGCCGGGAACAGGCGAGAGCGCTCTCAGTCCTCTGAAATGAACTGTTCTAATAAGACGAGTCCTGCTTGCTACTTTCACAACCATGCTAGCTTTAAGAAAAAAGGAGCCTTACCTGCTGGTTGGACATGTTCAAGAGTGAGTTCACGTTGTCATAGTCGGAGCCTTCCATTTTGTGCAGGAAGCAGGTGTCTTGGTTGTCTGGCTTGTAACACACCAATCCCTGGGTTTAAAAATATTTAATTAAAAAAAAAGACAGATTTAGAAGACTCTTTCTAAGTAATGATATGTAAAATGCATGTACAGTTTAAATGAGGTAAACTCTGAATTGAGGAAAATCCCAGTAGAATTTTTTCAGGAATGTGGAAGCATTCCTAGAATCCAAGATGACTACAGATTAACATCATAATCCCCTTCCGTAAATCTTGACAAGCTGTCATGGCATTGTGATAACATGAGGTAGACTTACATCCTTCATGTGATAGAGCACCGTAGAGGTATGATTTGCTTGGGATGTCACTGAATAGGAGACCAAATTGTTGTGTTTGTCGACCAATGCAGATTGATTGAAGACCGTGCCAGACTGGTCAGGAGCTGTGATTCTGACAATCTGCACAGCAGACTACACAACATTCATATAGGGATGAGGATAATTCAGTAAGAAACAAAATAAAATCTGAAAAGATTTAAAGTAGATTACACCAAGATTAGTTATGACTGTTCACAACTGTACACACACTTAGCAAATTAATTTCATTGGATTGTTCAATGGTCATGAACATTCAGGTTCAGGTTTAGCCAAAACATGATTTCGGCCAGCTTCATAAATGTTATATGTTAAACTGAGCAAATAATCTGTCACCTCTGTGTCATCTTGTGAGATGCCTAAATGTGCGTAAACACTGACGGCCACAATCACGATGAACAGCGTAGTGGACAGGCAGCCCCAGAACACTCGGTGAGGAAACTTTGGGGCCACATTCTGGCCCGTATCCTTTGGCAGAGAATTCAAAAGTTAGTGATGTCTGGAGTGGCATAACCTGTAAGACAACTCTCAAGATCTGACTTTGCATATGCAACCAGTTCCAAATAGATGTGATCTTACAGGAGGAAATACAAACTATACAAGGAAATGCAACTCAGTTTAATTCACACTAATATTTAGATTTGTCCATATGAGAATAAAAAGCATAGAAGGTTGTGAGAAAGCCTTACAGTGTTTTTTTTTTGTTGTCTTTTTTAAGTATTTCAGTAGAACATTAATTTCAGAGACACAACCAAACAGTGATTCAACACTAAACACATCTGCTTTTGGAAAGTTATTTCACTGACCTCAACTCGCACAAACGTACAGTGAAGCCCACAGACGGAGTCCATCCGTGCGCCATGCCTTACCGTGCATTCTGAGTCACCTGGCGTGGCCTCTGTGCGCTTCCAGCACCTCACCATCCTGCACCCGGTCTCTGCTTCTGCCTCACAGTGCCTGTTGCCCACTTCCTCTCTGCATCAAGCCTGTGCTCATGGCCAAGACTGAGCTGCACACAGTGGTAGCTAGGCTACCTGTCCCATTGCCATCAAGGGCTGCCTCATACACACCCCCCCAACCCTAACCCACCTCCACCCCCGCCCCCCCCCCCCCAAACCCTGTTTCAAAAGACACGTGACGTGCCCAACCCATTGGCCGGCCACCCCGCCCCAGAACAATGGACAAAGGGGGGAGAGACAGGTTCTCTGTTGTGGACGGGTCTTGTCGTCACCAGCGGCAGCATTTTCAGGCAATCTACGGTGGCTGCCTGTGGCCGCTGACAGACCAAGGTGACTTTAAGGGCTTCCGGTCACAAGGATGAGAGAGGTGGTGATGTAGTCCGCCATCGCCACACATGACAAGGAAGGCTTTTATGGCTAAAATATCCTCATTTTATTTTGATCATTTTAAGACTTGAGTCCAGATACACACAGTGTAACGTACAGGAAGAAAATTGTTAGGCTAATACCAGTGGGGTCTGCAGTCCATGATTTGTTTTTTTCTTGCATCTTCAGTGTGATATCAATACTTAAGCACAAGTGATCAACAGAGCCTAGAACCTCTCATGTTCATTTGGAAACAGTTAAGGAATAGTACTGAGACACAGATAAACAGTTTTCCCTGTCTGGAAAAGCCATTATTTGCTGTAATGGCAACCATAATTATATAATGCATATTAGAGTGGATTGCAATACCATTATACAGTTATACAGATCTTTTTGAAACTCATAAAAAATTATATTTTTTTCTTTACACAACTCCATACACCTTTAAACATCAATAACATATACTGTACTTTAACATACAGGAGAATTAAAACAAACTGTTCATTCAGTCACATTTCTCTTTTAAAACTACACAAATCACTCTAAATTAGTCTGATTACTCAGTATGGGAGATGATAGGGAAATGGATGTAAACTATACAGGCATTGCACATCCATCAGTCTCCTAATCAGAACTCTCTTTGCTTGCTCAGATCCTGTCCGCCAATACTGGACATATCTAGGAATTAAACTAACATGCATGTTAACCATTGCGGCCCAATTATACACTAATTTCTTACCCTGGACTCGCCATATCCACATCCCTCTGGCTATCCCCATAATCTCCCCAAGCTGAGTGGACGTATATATAGATTCTCTTTTGGTCCTTCACCCCTGTAGTGCTGGCAGCAGCTCTGCTATGGTGTCAATGTAGTAATCAGGTACCATGCCGGCACGGTTGGGGCACCCACTTTTCAGGTGGTCCTCGGCGTCGGCTACGGTGGACACCCCGGTGAGGGTCAGCAGGGTCTTCAGCCCACAGTTGGTGCCCAGCATGATGTCCGTGTCCAGTCGGTCGCCCACCATGAGGGCACGTGCTGGGTCCAGGCCGAACTGTTTCGCCACGCAGTCAAACATGAAGTTGCTGGGCTTGCCCACCACCTGGGCTGGACGTTGGGCTGCCGTCTCCACGGCTTTGACAAGGCAGCCGGTTCCTGCAGTGACAAGCAAGAAGCAGTTACGGAAGTGAAGAGATGGTCCCAATGGTTACACCATGTTTAAAACAACCATGGTGTCACAATCATATTACTTCCTCATATAGGTTATGGTTATGGGATTTGGCAGACGCCTTTGTCCAAAGCGAATAGGCTGTAAGTCACTACCTTGTCATTAGGTCACCATTCAAAAAGAAAGGTCTAGATTGTATGGTTGTTTTATTAACTAGTATTAGTAAGTAGTATTGCAAGTAGTATTTATTAACTACTTGCAAAGACTCAATGTACATTACCTGGAACAGCTTTCCCCCCCTCCAGTGGAAGCCTTGTATCAGTGTTTGTGCCGACAAAGAGGCAGCTGGGATTGCAGAGGTACTGGAGAGCTCTGTTCAGTTTCATGTAGCTGAAGTGTTGATCAAACCCAACAACCACCGCTTTGACCTCAGGGTCCAATGACACATTGGCCCAGTCAATCTGAACACCAGAAATCGGGTCAGGACCAACACCTGTGGTCTGGATCCCAACGTTCTCAATCTCTTGTTTCATAGCATTGCTTCCAACGAGGTACACTTTGCCTTGTATTTTTGCCACTGATTTGAGGTACATTGCAGAACAGTAGGCTGTCCCAAATACCTCCTCCTCTGATGCACTGAATCCTAACGTAGCTAATTTGTCTGCATACATTTTCCTGGTCTTAGTGCTATTATTTGTTACAAAGAACACACGCTTCCCGTTTTTCTTTAACAAGTTAATTACATCAGGGGCACCAGGGATGGCCTGGTCTCCTCGCCATATAACCCCGTCGCAGTCAAACAGTACACTGTCTACTGAATCAAGCAACTGCTTGACCAGAGATCCAGTTAACCTAGTACATTTAGCGTTAGACGCTGCCATTGAGAAACGTGGTTGAGGAAACGTTTCGCTAATATTGTTCTTTAAAGTCCAAAATAGCTTACCACCTGTCAGTTAAAAGTAGCGCTGGGATTGAATCAGTGATCATTACATGTAATACTGTAAACAATATCTTAGTCATTAATTCCATTCAGTAGTCGAACGCAAGGTTTTAGCTGCCTCAATGAATAGCTTACATATGACCTCCTTTCAGAAATGGTTCTGAGCTTGGTGTAGGCTGGAAGAAGTTGGCTACTTCCGCACCGGCTTAAAGTGACAGGGGCTAAAATTTCCTCCGAATTTCGTTGCAGGTATTACAAGTTTTTGCACTGAACAGCATAAACACGTGGTGTATGAATGTTCCCATGCTTGTTAGGGAGATAATTGTTTCACGAAATTGTTTTGTTGCCAGTCGAAACATTTTGGCAAAACATGCAAGTGGCTGTGTCATTATAATTTTCCTCAAGGTCTCTCGCGAAAAGCATAGCCTATTACAAAACCCGGAGTACATTGCATTTGAAGTTCTTTCTCTATACCTACCACAGTGTAAGCCAGTGGTTCTCAACCTTTTTTCAGTGATGTACCCCCTGTGAAATATTTTTTCAGCCAAGTACCCCCTAACCAGCGCACAAGAATTACTACGCTTCAACCAACCACGACTCCATCGTTTGAGTTTTGACAGTGATTGACGGCGGGTGGCATGTGAGTTGGGTCGAACCATCCTGGTATGGGGGTGACTCTGGGTTTTTAGGATAATGAAATTGAATAGCCTACTGAAATATAATATTCATTGTATGAACTTATATTTTCCTGAAATATTTATTAAATAATTGTTTTTAAAGTATCCTTGCATGGATTCTACTTTTTAAATATATGTATATTTTAGAATTTTCATGTATTAGTACAAGCATTGATTTTATTTTGTTTTTTAAAGAATTAAAATATAAAAAGCGTATTATAAAAATTCTTATATTTTGACATGTATCTCACCACAGCAAGCTCTATGCATTTGTAGTAGGGCAGACTGTCCTGGATCTGGCAATATCATTGCCATGGTGGAGGGATTCTCTGGGGCTGAGCAATTTACAGACATATGTGGTGTGCGCCTTACAGAAATAAATGCCATTATTTTATTTAGTGATTAAAAATGACCTTTCTGCGCTCCATATCTGTGACAGAACTGATCTGACCTGACTTGACCCGAGTTTGCTTGTTAGCCAGTGTGTGCCTATGGTGTCTGCACCTATGATTCTCTACAACCTTTTACTGCATTGCCATGAACAAAGTAAAGTCGAACAAATTGGGATGCAATGTGAGCCTTAAATTGGATGCCATGCAGGAATTTGCTGGGATCTCAAAACCGGATTATGCACATTATTTGCCATAGAGAAACACACAATAGCGTTGGATTATAAACATCCCAGATAGCAAAATTTGACCGGCCCACTACCTTGCCTCAGGGAGTTGTGAGTGTTGGCCCAGTTCTGGCTGGGCCTCCGGCCCAACAATGGCCCAGTTACTGATAACTGACACAAAGAATTTCCTCTGGCCCAGATGTGGCCCACACACTGCAAAATGACTCTCATTGTTTCTGTTGGCCCAGGTCTGGCCCACACACTGTAAAATGACTCTTATTGGAACTGTTGGCCCAGGTGTGGCCCACACACTGTGAAATGACTCTTATTGTTTCTGTTGGCCCAGGTGTGGCCCACACACTGTGAAATGACTGTCATGCATTCTGTTGGCCCAGGTCTGGCCCACACACTATATAACTGAGTGTTGGCTGAGTGTCGGCTGGGCCTCTGGGCCTGTACTGGCCCACACACTATAAAACTGATCTGACTGAGTGTTGGCTGAGTGTCGGCTGGGCCTCTGGGCCTGTACTGGTCCACGCACTATAAAACTGATCTGACTGAGTGTTGGCTGAGTGTCGGCTGGGCCTCTGGGCCTGTACTGGCCCACACACTATAAAACTGATCTGACTCGGCTGGGTCGGCTGGGTCCCCGGGCCACATGTGGCCCATTAACTACCAAAAGTACTTGAAAATAAACACAAATCCAGAACTAGTAATTAAAAGCACAAGCTACTTTTATTAACAAGTTTGACAAACACAACCTTGCAAATAAAACAAACATTTAAAAATTATACAAGCTTTTACATATATACACTTTAGAAATTAAACAAGTTAAAATATACAATCTACTTTTATCTACAACAATCGACTTCTTTCATATACAAAAACACAAACAATTAAACATTTTAAAACTGTATAATGATTCAAAGAAATACATTATTCTAAATTAACATTAAACATTTACAGAAATATTCTATCTCTCTCCCTCACTCACTCACTCTAAAAGAGTAATTCCATTGTCAGTAGTTGTGGGTTGTGAGTTAAGTGTTGTGCTAGTGCTTTAAATTCTGTATTTTTGTACCATGTACCATGACCTACCCAGCTACATACATGCACACATACTCACTCTCAAAGTATTTTTCAATAGCAGCAACCTTTGCCACCTGCCTTCTCTTTCTGTTGCCGCTTCATTGTTGCCTCCACCAGTTTCAGCAGCACTACCAGCCGGGGGTGTCTTCAAACTGCATTTAGGTATAAAAGAATATTATAAGATCATTATGAGGTCTAAAGCAAGATTTCAACATGTCATCTGTCAGAGAAGTTCTGTTTGTCCACTCAAATATACTTACAGATAGCCTCAGCTCTCTGTGGGGGTTGATCAAAAAGTTCTTTCCATCCATCCTTCAATTTGAGATGCATGGACAGCATGTCATTTCAAAAGAAAAGAAAAAAATCATTAAACTATTTATCCTTTACTGTCTGACAAAATATTACTAAAGCCCAGTCTTGCCACTCTGCAGCTGTCTTGGTAACACCTCCCTGGTAGTCATTTTGGGCAACATTGACATTGTGTGATTCTTAAATGCTGATATATTACCAATGACAATCACCAAGAGCAAGACATATTTGTCAACACATACAGACCTGAAGCACAAAGGCTTGTGGACTTGCCTTGTGGGTGCTCCAGTTGGTTGGCCATGTTTTCAACAGCGCATGTTTCCTGCCCACTCCTGTTCTTTGCTGACATAATGGATGAGGCAAACCAAAAGCATCTAAAAATGAGACATCACAAAACACAGGCCTAGATGAAAGCTGATTCCTATGATTTGGCTCATCTAAACAAAAACGTATTACTTATTCTATTAAATCAATGTACAACTTACCAAGAGCTCTTCAGGTCTCCTGTTTTTCCAACACAAGAAATGGTTCACACATGTATACACGGGTAGCCTTCTTCATCCAAAGGAGTGCAGGCAGGTCTCTGGTCAGTGTGGCCTGGATTCTGAGGTGTACATTTTAAAAAAAGTCACAGTAACGTTAGGTTAATGGAAGTATTTGTGTTCAAAATGATTACATGATCATAAACAACCCCTCAGTACAAAATACAGAACGACCTTAAAATACAGATTTTGATGAGCTTTACATGACCAGGACAGGACCCACCCTGCTACCATCTCTCTCGCTCTCTCTCACACTCTCACACACACACACACACTCTCTTAAGGCATACAGTCTCAGTCCTGCCTGCCTAGTGCCTGAAGTAGGATAGATAACGATGAAATGCCCAATTACCAATCGCTATATTCTAAGTCATGCAATACTGGTTAACTGTTAAGCTATTTCTAAAATGATTAGATCACACTTTTCTTTGAAAACCACATAATTATGCAAGTATAGCTAACGTTACAGCACTGAACGTTTTTGACCACCAACACTGACGTTAACGGTAGCAGCTAATTAGGCCAACAAAATAGGCTAAGAAATCATAACGTATTTACCGCTAGCTTTGTCATCGTCAAGGGGGTTAGATTGAAACACCCATTCTTGTTATGCTACTGTGTTGTCTAGGACCCCTGGCAGCTATTGAGCAAAAAGCTGTTTTCCATAGGAAATAATAAAGGTGGAAATAAATGTGAAAAAATTAAAATATAATAGTTCATGCAAAATATTATTTCACATTGACGTGTGTCTGATTAGTATCACATAGCATCTGTGATGTCTAGGACCCAGTATATTGAAGGTATTGAGCACAAAGCAGCTTCCATAGGAAACAAATTGGTTTTCTTTAAGAAATTAATATAAAATAGTATGTGCAAAAATCATATTAATTTGAGGTGTGTCTGATTAGTCCCATATAGGCTACGTGCACAAGCGGAAGAAGCAGGTCCATCCCGGGAATGTGCCAACCTGTGGCCCCACCTCGCCAGACTATTTCAATTTTCTGAACAAGTTAATGATAGTTTTCGCTTCAAGTGTTTCCATTACAAAATAGTATTTTGTATTTGAAATACGTATTTTAAATACATGTATTAGAAATACTGCCCATCCCTGGCAACATGGTAAAAAGATGGAAATGACTTCATTTTACTTTCAATTCCTTTTACATTCTCCAAGGTATTAACATTAAATTGTTTCATATCTCCATGTAGGATGTTTCTGTACATAAATGTAAGCACTGTGGCAGTAGTAATGCAATATTTAGAAAATGTACTCTTGTACTCTTGATACTCAAGTACTTTTAAAAACAAGTACTTTAGTACTTTTACTTAAGTAGAAATCTGACTGTTGTACTTTTACTTGTACTTGAGTAAAATTTAGCAAAGGGTATCTGTACTTTTACTCAAGTAATGAAGCTCTGTACTCTGTCCGCCTCTGGTCACACGGCTTATTGAAAAAAGGAGACCATTCATGGTGGCAAATAATGTATTTTCTTTAAAATATTCATATAAAATACAGTGTGCATACAGTGACTATATATAAAAATAGGTGTGTCTGATGAGTCCCATATAGGGTAACTATTCTGCATTGGTTTGGAGTCACTAGGTCACATGACTTGGGAGGTATTGAAAAAAAGGAGACCGTTCCTTATGGGAAATAATGTATTTTCTTTAAAATATTCATATAAAATACAGTGTGCATACAGTGACCATAAAAAGAGGTGTGTCTGATGAGTCCCATATAGGATAACTATTCTGCATTGGTTTGGAGTCACTAGGTCATATGGCTTGGGAGGTATTGAAAATAGAAGTCTGTTTCTTATATGAAATAATGTATTTTCTTTAAAAAATTCATATAAAATACAACGTGCACATAGTCGCTATAAAAAGAGGTGTGTCTGATGAGTCCCATATAGGATAACTATTCTGCATTGGTTTAGAGTCCCTAGGTCACATGACTTGGTAGGTATTTAAAAAAAGGAGACCATTCCTTATGGGAAATAATGTATTTTCTTTAAAATATTCATATAAAATACAGTGTGCATACAGTGACAATGAAAAGAGGTGTGTCTGATGAATCCCATATAGGATAACTATTCTGCATTGGTTTGGAGTCACTAGGTCACATGATGTCAAAGCTATTGACAAAAAAGACTATGAAAAAGACTAAGTAGGTCGGCTGGGAGCAAGTAGACAGGTCATCTGTACATTGTCTGCAAATACAGGATGAAAAAATTGATTATCTGTCTAATATCTGAATATCAAACTAACTTCACCTCGGTGTATTACCTTGCTTAGCAGAGTAGTTACTTCGGAGTACTGTAGGGAAAAGAAATCGAGCGGAAGTACGTAGGCAGGCAGGGGCCAAGCTAGTCAATCGGGTTCTAAGGGTTAAAATCTCATGTACCCCCTGGAGTGCCTTCACGTACCCCCATTTGAGAACCACTGGTGTAAGCTACTGCTTTGGCTACATTCAATTACAATATAATTAGATTGTTTTAGATGGCAAAAAAAATGGCAAAAACTGTCTTTTTTTACTTTCAAATAAAAACAAAGAGGAATATAACGTTTTAAATCCAAATATTTTGTTGTTAGTGGGTTGGATATAAAATTCATACTAGCATGGATACTTACAAAAACATTTTTTTTATTTTGTGACATGCACTTTGAAAAGATTACAGCAGTCATTAAAAAAAATATTAAGTGACAACATAAAAAATTCGTTCAAAGTTTCATTTGTGTTTCCTTTTCTTCAGAGGTTTCAAAGGAACAAAGATTTCCCTCAGGTTCTTCAGGACTCCCCTGCTGTAAAACCCCCTGAGTGGGTTGAAGGGTGTGTGGCAGCGGTTCCCTGCGTGCGGGTGGCAGTGCTGACAGCCCCGGCCCCGCGCCTTGTACCACTCGTTAGAGGTGTGGTTCCCCAGCGCCAGGAACAGGTGGAACATGGCGTAACCCGCCAGCAGGAAGAAGACAAAGATGAGGAAGCCCAGCATGAACACAATCCTGGGGAAGGTCAGGAAGAGATGCTGCGGAGAAAACGTGCATGTGGATCAGTCAGTGGGACAAAACAGTCCTCTTCTAATAGACTGGCTAGTGGCAAGAACAACTCTTGGTTTTATTACTCAGTTTAGCAGTTACTGACAGATTACCTTTCTAAAATTTTACTGACAGAAATCTTCAGTAAAGTGCTTTTCTGATGTTTGTTATATTTAAAATCACGATAATTGGCCTACCCTGTCCTTCAAAGGCCCCCTTAAACCGACATCTCTGGCAGAACAATCAGGTGTTCCAAAAATAAAGAAAGATCAACACCCACTTGAAGGAGAGTCTTGCAGGCCTTGCAGTTTAGCTATCAGCCGTCCCTGTGTCACAGAGCTCTGACTCACCTGGACAATAAAGACGATGCCTGTGGGCTGCTGCTGGCCTTGGGCGTCAACGTAGTGTGCATGCATGAGGCCCGTCCTGAACACCACGTTCAGCAGCAGGTCCACAGTCAGTATGGCAATGTCCCCTGCCATGACACACACACTCAGCATGTACAGCAGGAAGTAGCGGGTGTTCTGAGCTCCGATGCAGTTGTTCACCCAAACGCAGTGATGATCGAACCGCTGCACACATCTGTTGCACACCCCTAAAGGAGACAGGAAGGAGAGGTCAGAGAAGACGAGCATAAGAAAGGTAAGATGTCAGTAGAAATATGGACATGGCAATCAATTTCTACTTGCCCAGTTAAACAAGATTAAACCATATATTATGCACATTGACACAAGTTAATTTGTGTTTTTCTATTGTTCATTCAATTGTATTACAGTGTAACTGACCTACTTTCTAAATGTCCCTACTAATGAATACCCTAATAGGAGAGGAAGAAATCGCTCCACCATGTCTAACAGTGCTGTTGAATTGCACTTACTGCAGTGTTTCGACCTGGCTGGTTTCACCAGGTTACATGTTGGACATGTCTCTCCCGGATGAAAGAGTTCCCCATCATATGGATATACTTTCACCTGGGTGGCATGCTTAGCTTTTGTCATCGTGCCTTAGGAAATAAAGAGCAGAACAAACATCAACAGATTAATTTCTTTCTTTCCAACAACAAGGAGGCAGACATTCTGCCCCTCAACAGCCCCCTCCCCCCAGACAATTGCACTATCCTATCCCATCCACAGTATTCTATTTATATGTATGAAATGTATATACCAGTATTTCCCACAGAATTGAATTCCATTTGTGGTGGTTGGTTTGCAGAATTAACTCGAATACAACAGTTTTTAACAAATTAGCACAGCGTGGTTATGATGCTAACCAGATTGAAGCACAATTTAGTATAACCTGGAAAATCATTGTGTGGTGGTCAATGTTGATATTGTGGTGGGCCGCCACAAATAAGTCAATGTATGGGAAACACTGTATACTGTAATTACACTTACACATGGCCATATTCTACTGTTCTTTACGCTGTTCTTACTGCACATACACTTATTTTTTTACTACTCCTATAATGTTACTGTTACTACACTGCACATATCTGTGCATACTGTACATATCTGTCGATACGGTTCATACTGAATATCCATATTTATTCAGTTTTTTTTTATAATATTACTGTTAATACACTGAATATATCTATATATTTTTTTACTACTCTTATAATGTTACTGCTACACTGTTCTTACTGCATATCTGTATTCTGCTCTTAAAAGGCTACTGCTGATACATTGCATATTTATATTTATATTTAATTTATATTACTGTAAACCTTGCACTTTTCTGCTTTTTTGCACTTCTGGTTAGATGCAAACTGCATTTTGTTGTCTCTGTACTTGTACTCTGCAAAATGACAATACAGTTTAATCTAAAACAAAATGGAAAGATTGCACAAAAGGAGACATGTCCCATCTTGCTCACCAGGGTCGCGGGTACAGCAGAGGTAGAAAAGGATGAGATGCAAAACCAACAGCACATAAGGAACGCATAGGTTTGTCAGAGTAGTGTCCATCTCCTTACAGTATCCAAACACTTCGTAGGAGTATTCTGTGTACACTGCACCTTCCAGCAGGAGATGCATGTAAATAAATAGGTTGTTCCTGTAATTTAAGGCAAATAGCAGATGTAAATATAATGTAACAATGACATGTAACATTTTGGCTAACAGTATTGGGTCATTAAAACAGAAGCCAAATATTCCTGACATACATCTTGAATGTTATTTGTTATGTGTATGAGGTGTATCTAGTCACCTTTCATGAAAAAGCCTGTGGACGCCTCTACTGCATAATCTTTTCAGCCATAGTGGAACATATGGAGAGACTGCCTGCAAAGCAGAGAACAACATTATTGTATTGGCCTGCCAGCTTAGAAGGTACAGTGATGTTTTGGTTAAGCACACTAGATCTGCTTTGTACTGTTGTGTAGCTCCACCATGTGTACATCTGTGGACTTACATTTGTCAGGCTGCCATACTGGCGCCCCAAGGTAGTCTGCTCCTGACCAGCATATTTGCAAACAAGAACAATGCAAGTCACCACGACCACAACATATACAGCAAATAGAGTAAGGAAGTCCATCTGCTAACCTGTGAGATGAGGTAAATGCATCCTGTCAACAACAAAATTCAAGGGCGTGGGGATAGAAAGTTTTCTTTCTACTCCCAAATTCTACAGGTTGCTGATTTATCATATCAATAAACATACATAATCAAGCATGCATAGGCTATTCTGTAGTGAAAAGTTAGAAGTTAGAAACGTATCTAACAATATTCCACAGCATTGTCAACAACAGCTGCCCAGTCGTTAATGTTGACGACTCGTAACAAGCTCTCCTTCATTCACACACCATGTTGCCTGTTACCCCTGGTGTTCAGTATATGGCTGCTGCGGTTTTTTGGGTAATGTTTTTGCTAGAATTGTGGATACTTTACCCCTGAGATATAACCTCATCCTACTCTTTCGGTTTGTGTCCGCTTGCTCCTCAAATCTTTGCTTGTATCCTATCCGTATCCAACCGCGCTATTCCACTTCCTGGTTGCCACATATCTGACGTCACATAGTGACGTATGTGCCCACAAAGTTTGCCTAACCTAGGCCTACCTGTTTGGTGTTTCTTGAAATCATGATGATCATAATCACAATCATCAGAAATTATTGCATTTTTTTCTGTCAAGAAGATTAGATTTCGGATTTTGGAATCTTTTCACATTTTACACCAGAAACGTACCCTAATACATTAAATAAAAGCATGCTAATTATCGAGGTTTTTTTTTGCTATAAATCAACATAGAAGCGTGTGGTATCCACATGGTCTGTATTTAGATCCACTGTACAGTTCACGAAGACAGACTTCTGGGATTGGGTTGCTAGGCTACCTGACTCCTTAACTTGTTATCATGTTACACATGGTTCAGTAGAGGAAGAACTGTACTGATGTCATCTCCTTCACCAGACCGTGATACCATAGCCTATAATCAACTTAATTCACCCCCTGCGGATTCCACCCGTGTGAGGGAGGTAGGTGTTCATTTCTTTATGCTAATTTGATGTCTTGCACACTTATAAGATAGGTCTCTAAATGTGAATGGTATTCTCTGTCAGTCTAATGAGTGTTCTAAGGTAAATTATTATTGTATGTTCATGGGCAGGAGGAATATTGGCTAAGTGATTGCTGTTGTAAATATTACTGCAGCGTACAACCGAAATGTTCTTACTCTCTGAGCTAATTCAAACATAATTTTGCCAATTTCACAGCCGATGTGGGGATATTGAACTCCAAATGTTCATCACAGCCATACACACTTGAGTTGTAAAATGCATCCAGTGTAACATTACTGGTAGACATCTGACTATCCAGAAGCACAAACACAAGCCAAATTTGATCAAATTTCCAGTGCCTGTCCTGTCTCCCTCTGAAGTTAAGAATAGACAACATTTACTAGAGTGTGTGATGGTTTGAGTGACTTCTCAAGAGCTGTAATGGGAGACAGTGACTGTGGAACACTGTCTGTTTGGTGGTACAAGCATCACTACTAAATTATTCACTCAGCCCTGTATAACGCACCGTGAACAATCCTTGAACAAATGACACATCCATCTGCCACAGGAGTCTGTAACCGGTGGCATCACAAATTACATCCATTTTTCACCCGAGTAGAATTGATTGACGTCAAGTGTGGACCGCTTGAGTGGGTGTTATACTGTACCAGCTCTGTCAGTCAGTCAGTTTAGGTGTAGGCTGTGAATTTGTGGTTGTTTTCCCTTTTCACAAGGAGACAATGAGATGGGCATTCTGAGAGAGCTAGAGCAGAGCCTTGAAAGTGCACCTGCTTGACCCAACTACTCCCATTCCTAGACAGAAGAGTACAGCAGTGCATGAGCTTTCCAGTTTAAGATGCGTGTGAGACCAGCAGCTGATCATCAGCTGACACTATTGACATGTTATACTACATCGTACTACAGTATACTACATTACACTACACTGTACCTCCCTATGGTACACTGCACTGCATACTGTATACTGTACTGTACTATACTATACAACAGTTTTAACAATACTGTCACCATCAGTGGAGTTAAGTGGTGCACAGGAAGTGTAATCCAATCATCTGGGAAAACATAGTGAGGTGATTTGTATTCCAAGCCCCTCCCTCCACTCTGAGTGTGGAGGTCTTCAGCTTAGTGCATCTTATTATGAATGGAGGCATGTGTTTCTGCCATGCGGTGCAGCCACCTCGAGACACTGCTACTTTTAAGCTGCTTACCCCTCAGCAAAAGGCTCTAAATGCCTCTCTCCTCCTGCTGCTGTGGTGAGTAGTGAGTGTGTGAGTGAGTTAGTGTGAACGACTGTGTGCGAGTGAGTGAGTGAGTGTGCAGCAGTGGCAGAGTGCTGCGGATCACACAGACGCTCCAATTAGCCATCACCGTCCTCCTGGATCCTCAAGCCGATTCTGGGCCACTTACTGGCCCTTGGAGAGGGAGCCAGCAGCTAGAGCAGAGGAAGGGGTTGGTATTTATAGAAAAATGGGGCCTCACAATACCCTTTTTTGGAGGAAGAATTATTAAGGATCTGTGCTGCCGTGTCCCAGTTTCGTGATTGGTGCTTGCGCAAGTGAGGCTTCCGGACCTGAACAGCGCTCCGGTGGAGAGACTGCAGAGTCAACTTTGCCGGCAAGGGCACTTTGGTCCCGTGCGCGTACCACCACCATCATCCCCGGCTCGCGCGTTCGAGGTTGCAATGCTCCTGAGGGCCGTCTCTGTGTGGGATGACAGGACATTTTAAAGTCACAGTCCTGCGGCGCGCTAAGGAAGAGGCGAAGACGCTGTGGGGTGCGCTGTAGACGCGCAGAGAGGGGATTTTTGGTTTGGACATTGCTGTTGAGACCATACATTTTGACCGCTGTCCAGCAGAATTGAGTCACAATGAAGAAATTCCTGCAGAACAAGAAGGGACGGTACTCCTTGCGCCAGGGAAAGTCAGTCTCTCGGCAGTCCTCTAAAGATTTCTGTAAGTCACTCTTTCGCAACTAGAAGTCAGATTTCGATTTTATAGTTAACCCAGATAGTGATTCTGTGTCACGTGCTGTGGTACACAAGAGGCTCCCTTGGATGTGCATCCAGGTCAATGTGTTTAGGCTGATATTTTTTTTTAATGCTGAATTAACTGATCATAATCAGACTCTAGCTGGCATACCATATCCCCCTTAAAGCCTCCAAAAATAAGTATTATATTTTGGGTAAACTAATACTTTAATGCTACTAAAACTGAAAGCTTAGCTATCTGTATTGATGGGATTCGTTGCTCCCTGTAGTGTATATTTTGTGCCTCATCTGAATTAAAGACCTGTAGCTGATTCCCTATTGTGCTGTTTGTGTTCAGTTTTATTAGAATCACTACAGTCGAATTTTGGATGGTTTTACACAGTCCAGATGATCACATCTGTGGTTAGCTGCAGGGCAGTGAGAGTATGGGCCTCATGCTTCATTTTTCCGGGTCAGAATGTGTTGGTTGAATGAGGTCAGTCCCCTTGAAAGGTTCAATCATCTCAGTGGAGACTTCCACCGAGATCTACGGAGTGATTCACATCCACTTCCTTAATGCTGTTCTTACGAATCTGAACTCATGTCTGTGCACCTCTTTAAGAATCTTTTGACATGCTGCGAGTGTCCTTGGCCTGTACTGTTTCTCAAGAGCCAAGAATAACCAGACACAGGAATCTCTTGTCAACATAATGTTTTTTGATCGTGCCTCTGCAGACAGACATGATTCATACGAAAACAAACAGATGAACAATGAGAAAGTGGTTGACCATAAACTGTGTGGTAACAGACCCAACACCACTAATTTAAGAATTATATTTAAAACCTCTCTCTCTCTCTCTCTCTCTCTCTCTCTCTCTCTCTCTCTCTCTCCCTCGCTCTAATTCTCTCTCTCATACCTCATACCACAGTCCTCACTATGCCGGCATCCAACCAGGGCTGGCCAGAGGAGTTTGGTTTCCAGCTGGGGGGCAATGGCCCCAGCTACATTGTGTCCGTGGAGGAGGGCAGCAGTGCCATGCTGTCAGGCCTGCAGCCTGGAGACCAGGTGCTGGAGATCGAGGGTCAAGACGTGTCCACCCTCAGCGCCCAGGAGCTCATTGCCCTGGCCCAGTCACAGAAGAACATCCCCCCCAGCATCGGGGTGGTCTCACGCATCCATCAGGTCTGACACAGTAACACAGATTGATGTATCGATGTGTTGCCAGATTTGTCATCCATGCTGTCGTACTTGCTAACTTGGCAACCCAAGTTATAATCAGATTATTATCTCTGTCTTCTATTTCCTCCTTCTTGATGCTCTCTTACAAATATCTATGCCTCTTCATACTTCTTAAATGTCATGGATGTTGTTTCCTTAACAAATGACATTGCATATGCCTTGTAATCATGAATAGCCAGTTAATTTTAACCAGAGCCTGAAATAACCTGTGTATATCTGGATGCCACAGATGGACATCACCCCAGGCCCTGATGGCCGATTTGGCTTCACCATTGTAGGAGACTGCCCCCTCCTGGTGGAGGACTGCTCCCCATTCTCGCCGGCGGGTCGCAACGGGCTGCGGGCGGGCGACTACGTCATGGAGGTGAATGGCATCCCGGTGAAGGACCACGAGACGGCGGCGGCTCTGATCAAGGCGTCGCAGGGCCGCACGCTGCGCCTGGGGGTGCTCTGCATGGGCAGCCGCCAGAAGCGCCACAGCAGCAGCATCGACGACTCGCAGCCGGGCAGCGACGGACTCCGGCTGGACCGCAAGCACAAGGCCCTGGAGTTCAACAAGAGGGTGGGTGTCCGGTGTGACTGAGGCAGAGTGAGAGAGAATGATCGAGAGATAGAGATTGAAGGAGAGAGAGAGAGAGAGAGAGAGAGAGAGAGAGAGAGAGAGAGAGAGAGAGAAGAGAGAGGGAGGGGTGAAGGAGAGAGAGAAAGCAAGGTCTGACCTCTGCAGAGTGTAGCCATAGAGATATCACTGGGTAACCATAGAAACCATATAACTGGAGTTGGCATTTGAAAGGACTTGCACACTGCTAGCACTACTACTACTGGGATATGGACGCATGCACATGTCTCTAAAAAGTGAAGGGACTCATGCACACACTTCTTAAAAAAGCCTAGTGTCAGTTTTGCGTCTCTCCTTAACAGAGAAGCCATGATTCATTTAGTCAGCTCTATAGTTTTACACAGTAGAAGCATAGTAATAAACAACAGTTGGTATGTATTGTGTTTTTCCTTCAGATTGACCAAGTGCTTGGTGACGAGCCCGAGGTGAAGGAGAAACTGTTTGCTGTTCTGAAGCAGTACGCTGCGGAGAGGAAAGTGGATTGGCTGGCCTCCGTCCTCCCTGACATTTTGACCAATGAGGAGCATCAGAAGCTCATTGCTAACATCAGGTACTCTAAGCAACAGATCCTACACATGTCTTTGCCATCCCTTGTGCGGGTATGTTGTTTCCATGGCATTCCCCTCCACTCTCCGTTGAAATTGTGTCCGGTTCTTTAATATGACCACAGGAGGGCTGCATATTCCTATTTCCATTCATGTCATGGAGATATTGGCTGAACAGTTAAGACCTTGGAGTCTGTGTGTGATGATATGTTTGGAAGAGGTTATTTTCAGTCTCAGTCTGCCAGCATAAATCAATACAGCATAGGATTAGCATTTCTGAGGTTATTGTTAGCAAGCTTTTCCTTTTGTAAAAAGCGGGATTATCAGGGTCTTTCTTAGTGTCAGTCATTAGGACCTCACAGTGGGGTGGTCGGACTCCATCTGTTGCTGAAAGGCAAGCATTTAATCGGGTGACCCCCCCCCCCCCCCAATGCTAGTTAGGCTGGCACGTTGGTCCTGTGTCAGGCACTGGGCAGTAGCCCATTGGAAGCCAACTAAGTCAGTGGCGTGAGTAGCGTGAGTGGCATGGCATTCCTACACTGCCTATGAGGATGTGTTAGCTGGCAGCCTGGTACAAAGGGTTTGCCAGTTGGTCGGATTACCTTGCGGTTTTTGTTTATGTTTGAAATAGTTCAAAACTCTAGCAACACACAACCCAATGTGATCATCACAATGGCACCTCTTAATAGCATGCTATATGAACTAAAGTGGTGTTGAATTAATATATTAGGTGTATGTGGGTGTATTGTGTTTAATGTGAGTCCATGGTAATTAACACTTGCTCATGATTATCCATTGTGCCGAGGCATAAGTAATTGTATGCTTTTAGTAATTAGCCAGCCTTAACAGTGATAAAGTGCCCAATATCCCACCTTCAGCTTTGATACTTTATTTAGTTGCATTCAAGCTTACTGCCTTTTCTACTCCGAAGGCTGATTTGCTGGTGACCCATTGTTGTACAGGATAATAGTCCATGTGCCTAAGTCTGTAATCTCCTTGAGAGGGAAATCTGTTTGTGTGTTGGGAACATGGACGCTGAGGGACACCATCCTGTAGATTATTTGGTTGTTACCTCAAGGACATAAGTCCCCATTTCTCATTCACAGTCTCACAGGGCCAGTCAAGACCCTAATGTGAGTGGGAAGAATGAATTACATGATACTGTAGGAGGGAATTACATTTTTCTGTAGGTGAAAATTCCTGTTATTGTGAAAACTGAATTTTGTGAGATTTCAAAGAATGAAAGTACCAACGTTCTTGTCAAGCAAGGGGAAGGCTTTTGAAGGAAGGTCAAGGGCTAAGCTAACCGATTTCTTTGTTGGATTCCTCTGGCATCCCAAAGACTGGATATATAAGTTAAAAAAGGTGTAGAATATCACATCATGTGACATAAGAGATGATATCTGGAATGATTCCTCACTGTTACTCATGGTTAACGTAATATTCTTGACTGAGCAATTGACAGATTCATCATTATTCAACTGTGATAATAGTGTGGAAAGCCAAAATTAGGCTTAATTAAGGGTTCTTGTTCCTTTCTACAGTATTCATAAGATACATAAACACATAACATTCTGTTTAATCAATACACCTTGTTAAATTTTCAACATTCAGTAGTCATTTAGATTCCCATTGTTTACAGTTGTACATTTATGGTCATTCACTGATGGAGAGGCAGCTGAAATGAACACAATTAATACAGGCTTTTCACTATGAATTTACACAGCAATACTGCATCAGTGAAGATCTTCCACATATTTTTCACAGACTTTGCATTTGAACACAAATGTGTAGCCTATGAATTGACAGGCTGATGCATAAGTGCAGCGTTTATATTTTTTATTTTTGTAGTCGATGCTGTAAGCATCATTTAAGCTGTATGCCGCCTGGAAGAGAGGTAGTTCATGAAAGGCCATCATCTCTACAGTTTCACACCAGAGCAAAATCACATCAATGAATTATTCCTTTTATTACACTGCATATATACATCTATGTACACTGTACATCTCCACACTTATACATTAATATACATCTCTTCTACACCCACACTCATTGGCTTGCACACTCGAACACACACTGAGTCGCACACTCCCTCTGCCCCCCATTCTCTCTCTTTATCTCACTCTATCTCTCGCTCTCTCTCTCTTTCTCTCTGGTGTGGATTTGATGGCTTTTCTCCTCATTATTCCCTGTAAGCTCTCGTGGGTCACCATGTAGTGTAGTGGCTGGCTTCGCTTGACAGTATGCTGTTGACAGTTCTTGCTTACACAATGGCCCTCCTCTCCTGGCATTGAGCCGTGGTAGCCGTCAGCGTCCTCTGAAGTCTCACCACAGGTGTACCCATTTCTCTGCTGGACAGAATAATGGTGGACTCTAGGTTAGGATGAGTTGCCTAGGGTAAGTAGTTCACATTCCAAAATGTATCTGGATGCATGGAGTGTTTTGGTTGATAGAGGCAGACACAAGATTCTATAGGAATCAGTGAATTTGTAGATTTTTTGTGTTTTTGTCACATTTCATTTATTTGCCATTCCCTCTTGTGGGCATGATGCTGGTGTGTTGTTTTACTGGTTTATGACATTAGTGTTGTATGTCTATTAATCTGTCAGATGTTCTAGTTCCTTTCATTTGGTATGGTAGATATAACAAAGTCCTTTTTTCGTTATACTTGTTATGTATAATACAACAAGGCTTTTGGCAGTGTCAAAGAATATTCCGGTAATAAGGAATTTTTGAATGGCAGTCTCACTCATGGATTGGGTAAGCAGTTGAACTATTCTCTATCAACAGTTCTCTCCAGACTGCCCTAATATAACTCATATGGATTAACAAGGAATTAAAAGTCCATTAAATCAGAAATTGTATGGTGTTATGTAATAGTCTAGCCCCCACTGTAGTATCTGAGATCACATGGCCAGACACCTCTGGGCTACCTGTTACAAATAATCCTGGGATATGGAGTAAAATCAGTCTGAGTGACAACATGTAATGCTTTCAGTTTCTCTGGCTCACTCCTACTGTGTTTATGACTAACATCTCTTGTCAGAATAATTTCACAGAGCACTCTATAATCTATTTAGGCACTGACAGAAAAACATGAAATGTACAGTTAGAGTGTCATTGCTGTGCAAGAGATGTTGATGCAGTTGGGATCTGTGATTCTTAAGCCATAATTAGTCACCATTTCTGTAGACTCTTTCCTTCCTTCAGTGGTTGAGAAGTTGTTGTTGCATACTTGGCAAAGGGCTACATTTTGTTTTATGATGTATACTTCCAGACAAGAAGTTATTCCAAGACAAGTCTTGTGCTCGGTCACAGTCTCAGAATTTTGCTATGTGTCTGAAGTACTGTTGTCCACTAAGCAGAGATGCTTGGGTCTCAACTTCAGATTTCCTTCACTCAACTAATAGAGATGACAAACAGTTTGTTCGGATGCTAAATACAATGTGTATGTTGATTTAGCATAGAGTTAATACCCTGGGTAGATACCGGGGGTAAAAAGAGCATTGCAGAGGGTCTAATATATTGGCATGGCTTTTAGAAAGGCACCCTTTGTACTCTTTACTGGGGACTAAAACTACCAAATGAGACACAGCACAGTTCAGGTCACGGCTCAATGTGTGTACTTTTGGCAGGCATCATAGTTTGATGGAGAAATTAATTAAAGTGCATTTGTAGATGGTTTTTTTCTGAAGTGCTATTCAACCCATACTTTTTATTTCTGAGGTAGCCTATACTATTTGTATCACATGCCATTAAATGTCAGTTGCTCAATAATTTATTTGAACTATAAAAGAAAAGACTGTGTATAACGGAGTACAAAAAACATTCCCAACAGTTACTGTTTAATTAACGTAATACCAAATGGCCATTTGATTTACTGGGTGATTATTTGTCCGGCCTCGTGCCTTTACCAACCCGACTCTCACTCATGTCATATGGCTTGATTACCCACAGATGGCTTGTCCTGTTTTGTGATGCATCCCTATTTTACTCTGGAATCCTTGGCCATGTAATTACATAGTCTGCACTGACCCACCAGAACCTTCCATTTGGCATACTGATTTTAAAAATTAGCCTGCTGGCTAACACTGGCATATTTACAGAAATGTTGATTAATGTGCACTGTCCTTTAAATATATAAATGAAATGAAATTAAATTAATCAATAAAAACAGGCTTTGTATGAGCGGATCTAAAGGCGTAATAAATGCAGCGTTACCAGATAAATAATTGGCAATATGTGTGGATTTAGATGATCCCATTTTAATTAGTCCAGCCGTTAAACGACCAAACGCCTGGTGTTCCTTCGAGCTGTTTGCCCTCTGGCCCCTGTGTAATTTTAGCACAACTCTGGTTTTCCTGCAACGAGGTCAGATCTGAAATGTAATGAGCTTGAAATGGATATTGAAGATTATGTGAGGTACATTTTTTTAAAATCTTTTTTTGCGTAGTGCTGAATTGGTAGTTTGGCAGCAGAACTGGCTTTAAGATATAATCCATTTTTAGTCATCATAAGCACTAGTGGCTTCAGGGTAGTCTGTGTGTGTGTGTGTGTGTGTGTGTGTGTGTGTGTGTGTGTGTGTGTGTGTGTGTGTGTGTGTGTGTGCGCCAGCCTCACAGTGTGGGCATCAGGAAAATAATACGTCCTCCTGAGAATACATTTTCTCTGTCAAGGAGAGAGCCATTACCTGTCTAGTCTGTACAGTCATACCTCACTAGCGAACAAGCAGGACTTCTGCAATAGTTCTTTCCAAGTCATTTGTTAGACTGTTTTTTTTTTTTTTTTTTGAGTTTCAAAGAACACTTCGTTCTGTCATTGCGCTTTGTCATTCCCTGAGCCTCTGACTTGATGAAATGAATAATAACTTTCATCTCCCTCGGTCCTCTTGTGGTCATTTCAAATGCCTCGCCAATTAGACTCTAAAGGCCGCGGCCGCTGCCGAATTCACATTTGCATGTGAATGCGCTTTCAGGTGGACAGACAGGGACACAGGAAGCGCCCTTCAGAGACGTCAAGAGAGCGATTGAGGGCTATGCCAGGCCCATTCAAGAGGGAAGTGGCTCTGTGGCCACATTGGTTAATGAGCACTGTGTTGTTTAACGTTCAGGCATGAAGTGGTGCTGATGGGGGGATTCAGTGGTGGGTGAGCAGGCAGGCTCATACCCATCTGTTGATACTCATGATGACGGAGGATAACATTGTTTTAGTCATTATTGCTCCTCTAAATCGTTAATTTGTTTATTCTTTTACATCATCCTGTCTATGCAGGGGAAGGATGATGCCTATCTTTAGATCCGTTTTCATTACATTCAAATAGTTAAATAATAACTAATAAAAATCTACTTTTTCATTATGCTATTTAAATACTACTTTGTGGTTTCCTGATAACATCTATAATCTTCGATGACAAGCATAACTATGGTTGGTCAATAATAGTGTAGATGTTATAGGTTAATTAGAGAAAAGAAGAGAAGAAACATTGGAACAAGCACTAGATAGACAGAATGCAAGGGCATAGCCATTTCTATTTTGATCAATTCCCACATCTTAATGCTGTGCCCATATGAAGATGTATTTTTAAAGTCAGGGGTTTTCTGTAGCTGGGTTGTCGGCATGGTTTCCAGGAAGATATCAGTCCAGAAATATGAAAGAGAAAGAGCGAGAGAGTGAGTGGGGGGAGAGAGAGAGAGAAAGAGAGAGAGAGAGAGAGAGAGAGACATAGAGTGGCGGTAGAGTGAAGTACACCCACACCTTTTCTGTTGCTGTATTCTGGTATATACTGGGTGACTCTGCAGTGAGAGCCTCAGTGTAAGATAACAGGCGGACTAAGACTGGGGCTGCGCGTGGATATTCTCACGGCTTCCCCTGAAATCCCATCTCTCTCTTTGGGGATCCTTTTCTCTGCCTCTCCTCCTCTCCTCTCGTGTCCCAAGGACTACCCAGCTCATCATCAATAATCTACACCGTGTCTGGCATATTGGCTGCTAGAGGGAGTGTTGCTGTTTGAAAGTTCTTCTAGTGGATTTAAGGGCAGTTGTCGACAAGCACTTTTTCGGAAGCTAAGCTTGAAGTCATCTAGTTGACTTTGCTCTCACCGCTTGCTTTTTTGTCGTTGTGCGTGTCGTCGTGCATTGGACCTTGCCGCCGAGATTCGCTCTACCTGAGGCGCACCTGTAGTGACTTCACAAGCTCTTTCTGGTGGCTTCCCCCCCACGAGCAAAGCGCACGCGATGAGATTGTCTTGATCGCCTGTCCTCTGTATCCTCCTGTGTGTCTCCTCTCCCTCGCCATGCTGGCCAGGATCTTCATTCCCAAGAAGCACCGGCAGCGCTTCGACGAGGCCGTGTCGCGGAGCCTGATCGAGCGCGTGTGCCGGCCGCCGGGGAAGGGCGGCGAGGCGGGCGGCCGAGGACGGCTCCGCCGCAGCCGCAGCCAGGAGCACCACGAGCGGCAGCACGGCTCCAAGCGCACCAGCTCCGTGCCCCGAGACCCCACCGAGAACGGCTTGCGCAAGAGTGCCACCGCCAACATCCCCACCCTGCCCAACCAGAGGTGAGCTGTACCGTGTGTGTGTCTATCAAGTGTCTCTGTGAGTGTGTGCGTGTGTGTGTGTGCGTGTGTGTGTGTGTGCGTGTGTGTGTGTGTGTGTGTGTGTGTGTTCATGGTGTGTGGGGTGAGGTGTGTGAGGGTGCTTATTTACAGTATATGTAATTCTGTGGCCAGGTCTTGACTCCGGTGTGTGGGAAGGGTGTGTGTGTGTGTGTGTGTGTGTGTGTGTGTGTGTGTGTGTGTGTGTGTGTGTGTGTGTGTGTGTGTGTGTGTGTGTGTGTGTGTTGATGTGTGTGTGTTGACGTGTGTGTGTTTATGTTAGTGTATAGAGGGTGAGCATGTGTGTGTGGGCATGTTGATGCCTGTGTCTAGTGTGTAGTAGGTGGTGATGTCTTACTTCTGTGTGTCAGAGTCATTTCTCATGTGTGTGTATTTATGTCTGTGCCAGACTCTGGACAGAAGGCACTGACGTGTCTTGGCACACAGGACGTGTGAATGTTACAGTGCAGTAATAACAAACAGGTGACATATACTTGGCTGCCTCTCTCTTTCCATCTATTAATTCTACCTCATCAACCGGTCACCGTCGCCAAGGGATCAATACAGTGAACATCCTTGCCATTGTGTGAAGTGGTACAGGACAAGTGAAGTGTGCAAACAGCAGTGTTTTCCAGCCCATAATAGACCTCGCCAGCCCCCACATGTTTTGGAGCTGCGTAGACGCATCCTGTGAGTTGCGTAGCAATATTTCAGTCAGGGACTTTATTGATTGTCTTGCTCTGGTTATGTAAGCTCCAGTAACACTCACTGACAACACTGTGATTTTTATTCAGTCATGGTCGTTTCCGGTGATGTTTTTCTCTCACCTTGAAGAAGAAATAAAATGTCTTTAGTTTATTTTGCTATTAACATTGACTTTTGTGCCCCTATCTGAAAGAAGTGAGATGATTTAGTAAGATTGTTAAGTATTGTAAAACTGGATATTGCTCAGTAATAATGTTAACGGATCCCCTGGTGATGTGGATAAATGGACTAGACAGACATTCATCAGACACGGACACAGAGACACAATCCAGCAAGTGGCTCTGGTCAATAGAAGGTGAAATGCGACAGTCGCCTTAGAGTCCAGATCCAGTTCTAGACTGTGCCAGCTGTAATCACCTCAGCTGTTAATGAAATGGTAGATTAACACTGTCCCTGTCTGTAAATCACATTGGATATCAGTTACAGCAATGCTTACATGTACCTGTTAGACAAACTAAGCAAACTGACAAAAATAACAGACAAACTGCCCATGAATCTATCCATTGATTGTCCATTGATTTTCATCACACATATTGAGTCCCAATATTCAGCATTTTTAAGACAGATGTTTCTGTGTCATCAGCAAATATATTAGTTGAAGAAGATCAGTTCTCTTTCAAGCTGTAGTCGAGTAGTTTGAACTCTTGCTTGGATTCTTACTTGTCTTAATGAGCTTTAAACCAGTGCTTATTTGTTGGCTACTATACGGCAATCTGTGCCTGTAAGTCAGTGACCGAGCGTGCAGGAGAGAACAACTGTTCAGTTCCAAGCTAAAGACTTTGCTGCATATTTTCTCACCACTGTTGAGTCCACGTGCCTCTCTCCTCTCTCTACAGATAACCTCCTCCTAAACAAGCCCACCTTATGTAAATAGTGCTAAAACAATTGACCAGATTTATTGCTTCTCCTCTACATCTTCCTCTTCCTCCTCGTTCCAATTTACTCAGCATCGAGTGGTGCCTGGAGGAGTTGCCACAGCAACCAAGCAGCCGCACTTTACTTTGATGTTGAAAATGTCACGGTGAAGCGACTGAATTGGAGCCGTGTGTTTTTTTTTTTTTTCCCACGTTGCCCGCTGAGATACTTATGTTGTTTATTCGATTTCTTTTTCTCTGTCCCACTTCTTTTGGTGGTTTGTGTTGATGAAATGGCACAAAAATAGCCACAGCACAATGGAATCGTTCGCTGGCATAAACACACAGAGTAAGCAGAATATCCCCACACGCGTTTATGTGGACCACTTCATCCACAGGGAAAGTCCTTCTGTACAAATAAATGCCTTTGAATGGATGGAGCCTATTAATGAGACCAATGTTACCACATGAATGGTGGCTGCAGCTAAGGAGCATCAGGAAATACAGTGATGTTGGGTTCCCTTCTGTCCTTATGATTGTTAACAGATTTCCTTATCAAATATGCATGATGCACATATTTAATTTATTAAAACTGGTAGCAAGCTCCATAGCACAGTCAGAGGATAATTATCTCAATAATTAAGCAACTAAGCATGTGAAGTCATTTAATTAATTGTGTGCAAATATGTGGTGTGGTGGTAAACTGTACTTAAATGTGATTGCGTGCACACGTGATTGTAAATGGTATGCAGGTTTGATGTATGTAAATTGTATGTAAATGTGTCTTGTAAGTATGGTATAGTGACAATCGGACTGATATCATTGGTGTGCTGTATTTCAGGACGTTGAGGGTTAACAGGGGAAAGAAGAGCTTTGGCTTCACCCTCCGGGGTCATGCACCTGTGTGCATCGACTCTGTGATTCCAGGTAGGAATGCTGACTTCCCCTCTTGCCCTCGGACTTTACCCCTCCTCTCCTCTCATCATCTCCTCTGACCTTCTTGTCTCTCCTCCCCACCCCTCTCCTCTCCTCTCCTCCCCTCTCATCTCCTCTCGTCTCCTCCTCCTCTCCTCTCGTCTCCTCTCGTCTCCTCTCCTCTCTCCTCCCATCTCCTCTCCTCTCCTCCCCTCTCGTCTCCTCTCCTCCTCCTCTCCTCTCGTCTCCTCCTTCTCTCTTCTCGTCTCGTCTCCTCTCCTCTCCTCTCGTCTCCTCTCCTCTCCTCTCCTCTCCTCTCCTCTCCTCTCATATTCTACCATATTAGTCCCTCTATCTTTTATTTCTGATCCACTCTCTCTCTCTCTGCTCTCCAGTCATCACTGAGAAATGAATACCTAAATCATTAGTCTCTAGGGCTTTAAATGCATTTAAGTATTATTAGATTATAGATGATTTTCTATGAATGAGTATCATCTGACTTTAAGATATGACTCAGACCTTTCACGCCCCTGTCTGTATTTTTTGTAAGTAAATATGATTAAAAGTAAACTTTAATCAATTTGATATAGATATTACCAGATATTATTACATTATTACATTATTATATTATTACATACTATTGTGGACCCTGATTTAAATGGTGGAGGGGAAAGTTAATCAACAAGCAAAGTTCTCGTGCATGAACTGTAGCTATCGCGTGGCATGTGGGAGTATTGAGTTGACTCATCAGTGTTTGTTGTTAAGGCCTTTAGGCCTGTTGTGTTAAATTAGCCGATTGATTTTGCCTAGTTGTTAAGCTTTAAGATTTTTATTCAATTTGTGGTGTGTCCCAGTGTGTTTTAGCCTGGCTAGCGCCACCACTTCTCAATGAGACGTGGTCTGGGAACCAAACGTTCATTTTCTCGTATTTGAAAAAAATGCTCAGATCCGTTTATTGGGTGCCACGGATGTCTATCAAATGCGTCTGTGCATCATCGTCTTGCTTTCCCCCCTGTTCTGTGATTGGTTCCCTATCTCAGGCGAAAATTTGCTCCATGGTCTCCAGGCTGCCTTAGCAGCGTGAATCAAATCGCGCGCAAGGCAGCATGGGAACACCCAGGCTAAGTGTGTTTGTTTAGATCAATCAAAATTAAGTTGAAAATAGCAGGTTAGGTTTTGGGGCGATTCCATGAATCCAGATAAATATTTGGGCTGGAGAATGTGTGGTGTGAGGTGTGATGGACGATGTTAACAGTAGGAGGGTTGTGTTGTGATCTTTGCCGGTGCGTTGTGTGCTTTTTGTGAGCGTCTGTGTGTGCGTGTGTGTGTGTGTGTGCTTTGTGTGTGTGCTTTGTGCGTGTGCGTGTGTGAACTGAGTACTGTTACTAGGTAATGGCTTGAATTGAAAGCTGAAGGGAACTGTATTCAGAAATGTGAAGATAAGGAGCTTGAAGTGCTGTATTAGAGGTGCTGCTGAAGTGGGGGATGTGAGAGAGTGTGTGTGTGTGTGTGTGTGTGTGTGTGTGTGTGTGTGTGTGTGTGTGTTTGACGTGGTTCGCCCACTCTTCAGGGCTGTGCACAGGCCAGTCAGTGCTGAGTCAGCAAGCTCCATATGGGAGGGGTGTGTGTTTGTGTCTACATATGTGTTGTTTGTGTGTGGGTAAGTGTGTGTGTGTGCATGTGTCTGTGTAGTGGGAGTATTTTGCTGAATGTGGGGAGGGCATGTGGGTGTCTAGCACCATGATGAGAGAAACCTCATGATGAGAAATCCCTCTGTGTGCTTCAGTGAGATGAGATGTTTTGTCTATTAAGACGTTGTGTCCTAGAAAGCTAGTCCCAAGAAATGTGTCTTAATACTCAACTTTGAACATCAACAGTACGAGTCCTGCCTGCTCCCATGTGTGTCTGTATATCCATGAATTCATCCATCCATGTATCCTATCTTTATCTATATAGAGACACTTTTAACTCTGAAATCAATACAAATTCTCTCTCTTTTTCTCTCATTCCCCACACCACCCTCGTCCATCGCTCCTTCTACAGACAGTCCAGCGGAGGACTGTGGTCTCAAGCCAGGAGATCGAATTCTGTTTCTCAATGGCCTGGACATGAGGTCTGTGTTGAATATACTGTATTCAATGTTATACATTTGCAGTCAGCTCATTTATCAGCCTGAATGAAATCCAGGATAGATTTCTGTTTGTGACTTAAATGTAGATATTGTATCAATGTGCATAGATGTTACCATGTTCTTCAGTATCTGGTTAGCCGTTAAAAAAAAACACTTTATTTATATTCCATTATCTTTGTGAGTGTGTGTGGGAGTGTGCTAGGTCATAGTATAGGTGTTTCTATATGTGTGCCAGTTGTTTGCTGTATAGTGTATGTGGTGTGTGTGTGTGTGTGTGTGTGTGTGTGTGTGTGTGTGTGTGTGCTAGTGTGTGTGTCTGTGTGTGTGTGTGTGTGTGTGTGTGTGTGTGTGTGTGTGTTTCTATGTGTGGATTTATTTTCCGTTTGCCTCCCTCAGGAACTGCTCCCACGACAAGGTGGTGTCCATGCTCCAGGGCAGTGGCGCCAATCCCACACTGGTGGTGGAGGAGGGCCCGGCCTCATACTCGCCGTCCGACTCGGAGGAGGCTGACCAGTCGCCCCCGCCGCCGCTGCCCCAGTCACGCTCGTCCGCCCTCAGCTCGCTGCAGTGGGTGGCCGAGATCCTGCCACCCAGTATCCGCGTCCACGGCCGCACCTTCAGCCAGACCCTGGAGCACGTGCTGACCGGGCAGGAACGCTACAGCATCTGCAAGTCCCTGGAGACCTTCTTTCAGCACAGGTAGGGGTGAGAGTCGGAGGACAGGCGTTTGTCAGGGCTCTCTTTGTATCGGTATTATATAAGACTCGAAAGTGTTTGGGGAATAGTTCTTCCAGCTGTTCAACAGGGCAACAGAAATCTCTGGTGTAGGAGATTTATGTTTAGTCTTTAGTGCGTATGACTCCTCAAGAATGGCTCTTGTAATCTATATGAGGAAGAAATAGATTCACTGGCAAACAAATTTTGATTTGTTTAATACAAAAGCTCTGAGAATAAAACAAGTATTCCCTATAAGTAGGGAAATATTACTTTTTAAAAAATGACTTTTAGTCAGTTATTTCAATGACCTTTAGTTATATTTTCAGTGTTGTCAAAATGTCATTTATATATCTAGCATGAATGTTTCTGAACGATGAAGGGAAGATGAAACCTAAATCATTTATCTCCCTCAGTGATAATTCAAAAAAATTAGCTTTATCAATCATGAAACCCATCACATGAATTTCCAGCATGATACTGAGATGTCTAGTGCAACAGGAAAAGCTCCTGTCAGAGTGACATGTGAAGACCGCCTGGCCTGTGCTCCCATGCTTAGGAATGTGGACACGCTGATCGTGGACATCTATCCTGTGCTGGACACGCCGGCCAAGCAGGTGATCTGGCAGTTCATCTACCAGCTGCTGACCTACGAGGAGCAGGAGCACTGCCAGAGCAAGATCTCCCGCTTCCTGGGCTTCAAGTCGGCAGGTGGGGAGTGAGCTCGTGCTCAGCGGAACAGATATGTGGGCCATTGGCCAAGTCGTTCCGCAAATGTGACACTGCTCATGGAATGCACGGGAGCAAAATGAGTTATGCAGAGATTGGAGAGATGGAGACTGGGCTATTTTTTCATTTGGTTTTACATTGGTTACTTGATACCGAAGTGGCTTGTTGTGTTTAGGTGTATGTTTGTATGCTTGTGTGTGTGTGTGTGTGTGTGTGTGTGTGTGTGTGTGTGTGTGTGTGTGTGTGTGTGTGTGTGTGTTTCTTCCCTTGTTTATGCCCTTTTGCTTCTATTTCTGTAGTTGTGCTAATATTTATATGTGCGTGTGTTGTGTGTGTATGTGTGTGTGTGTGTGTGTGTGTGTGTGCGTGTGTGTGTATGTGCGTGTGTGTGCGTGTGTGTGTGTGTGTGTGTGTGTGTGTGTGTGTGTGTGTGTGTGCATGTGTGTGTGTGTGTGTGTGTGTGTGTGTGTGTGTGTGTGTGTGTGTGCGTGTGTGTGTACCCGTTGGCGCCACAGAGCCAGAGCTGGGCCCCGAGAGCCACCGGCGGAGCAGCTCCATGCGGGTGACGGGGACGTCGCACCGGAACAGCGTGCGAGAGCGCAGCTCCGACGACTGCATCATCGGCACTCACCTGGGAATGGGTACGCAGCGTCACTGCGCCCCTGCCGGGGCCCTTCACCTGTTTACTGCTCCTCTATAAACACCATATTAAGGGCCCAGGGCCACGCCGGGTCATTACTGTGCTACATCCCATGCTCTCATACTGGTAGCGTCTTCTCCGCTGCTCTTCAGTACGACAGACTATGTTCCCTGCTGGAGGTCCATTTGTTCTCGTGCCTGCGAGGCATCTAAACAGCTGTGATTCGTCTGATTATGTCTCCTTCATGTCAGGAAATAAAAGTGGAAAGGAATGTAAATATAAACACAGGCCTTCAGCACCGTCTGTTGTTTGTTTGCCAGCCTGCTCTGGGCTGGCTAACCTCTCGTTAGCCTCACATGCTTCAGATGCTGCCTTCTCCCACAGCCCAGCTTGCTTGCGAGTGGTTCAGGGCAGGCAGCAGGCTGCTTGTTTGTGTGTGTGTGTGTGTGTGTGTGTGTGTGTGTGTGTGTGTGTGTGTGGTGCCCCCTTTTGGCTTCCATGCTGGACGCTGGTGCTTTGTGTGTGCCTCAGGGATGTACACTGAGCCGGGGGCCAGGCCCACGCCGGAGGAGAGGCAGTGCGGAGACGGCACCTCCTTCCCCGAGTCGCCCAGCATGAACCATCATGTGGGTAACACTCCCCCTCCCCCCTCCCCTCACCCCAGCCTGCCTACAGAGCACACATACTCAATCTCTTTGTGTCACCTGCAGCTTCTAGGGTCACACATGGGCTGTGTGAAGGCATGGCACTGGGTCTTTATGCCTTAACTTTCATAAATGTTATTGTAACACTGTGTGGCATGGTCCTTCACCAGACATGTTTGACCCTTGGCTATATGGCACTGGTCAAAACAAGCATTGGGACATAAGATTAAAGGTGAACTGGAAAGCCGCTGGCAAGTGTGTTCAATTTATGCTTGAATGAATACTTAGCAAAAATGATGGCTAACCTTCCTAGCCTTGTTCACGTACTTCTTTTGTTACTATTTCTGTCTTCACTTCTCAGAATTGCATGCATTTTTCTCAGAAAGAATCATGTATAGCAACTCCGATCTGGCAACCACGCTCAAGGCACCATGTTGTAGCCAATGGCAACAAGTTTAATATAGATTGAGTTTGAGACAGATCTTTGGATGTAATGTTGCTGTAACCTTTCAAGGCAGATCAAGACTCATTGATTTTGCTATGGGAGGAAAAGAGCACAAGTAACTCCTGGTCTCTGGAACCCAGCATGTCTCTGGGAGCATAACAGCACAACCACAACAGACAAGCTTGAGGCGTTTAGCAAAGCTCAGCACATTCCAACTCCCAAAGGAATCAACTTGTAGCGAGGCAGGCGCAGACATACATGTGACTACTACCCAGATAGCAAAATTAGATTGGCAGATATCGCCTCAGCAGTGGCTTGCCATCACCTTTAATATAACATAAAAATATGGTTTTAAAAATTGACTATTGAAATGAAGAAGTATAACTGAAATAGGGGGATTCCGCCAGTGGACCACCGGTTAATTGATAAGCAAAACACCAGCAGACTGCCAGATATGACAACAGGTCCACCAAACCTCATGCTATCTGGGTAACTGACTACATCTGCAGCTTAATTAAAAACAGCTATTTATTTTTGCTTTAAATATCATTGCCTCCTCTACTTCAAATGTGCTAGGTGTTTTTACATCTTATTAAGCACCTTATGATCTTAGTGAAGCAGCAAGACTTTTAATGAGCAAATTCTCTTTGTTGTTATAGACCAGCCTCTCATCGCTGGCCTAACTTGTTTAAGCTCTGAATGCTAACAAAGGCCTTACATGAATCATTCACCATTGAAATGTCAAAGCTGACAATGACTAGCTGCCTTCTCTGAACAGAATGTGAACATACAGGGAAAGAGAAACATTTAGAAAAGCTTTGGCTCCACACTGCTGCCTTCATAGTGAAATTATAACACAATGCTTGCTATTTAAAATACCCATTAGCTATACAAGTACTTGTTAAACCCATTCTGTTGTTGTTACAAGTATACATAAAATGAAGCTATAGTATTACTCTTCAACCTACATCATTATTTTTATTCACAGTTAAACAGACATTGTATAGCAAACAGATATGTTACTGTAATGCCAGGTTCTCTAAAGCTTGTGCAGTTTATTTCAGAATCACAGCTTTCTATTAACTTTGATTGTTTATAGAAAATACATTTGTCTTCATTATTTATAGTTGTTCTCAGTCACAGATTATCACAGTAGTTGTTAGCGTGGACTCAGTTTTGCTGTTTATTGCGGTCGCGTAAAGTAAACAAAACTGTGTAGCATCCCTTCAGGCGCTGGCACATGAACAGTAGGAAGTTAGTCACTTGAGGCGGACACTATTCCCGAACACTAGACAGGATGAACCTGTCAAAATAGTCCCCTATAATTATATGTCCCAATGCTGTTTGACTGGGCCACCTTTTCCACCAGTTGCTTCCTCCCTCCGTCTCAACTGCCCCATCTAATCATGCCCATATACCATAGATGTCAGGAGTGTACACCGAGCTGGAGGGTGTGTACACAGGAAAGAGTGCAACATCCTTCCAGGGTCACTCATCCCCAGCCAACAACGGCGGGCAACCAGAGGGCCAAACACACCCCCGCTCGTCCTTCTCCTCAGGTACTCTGGACACGCTTCCTGTTTGTCATCAACTTGTTTCCTGTTTAGGCGAAGGTTGGGTCTTAGTTAAGTTCAAAGTTAAGCGCCTCATCAGCAATGCTTGTCATGTCACTACCAGAGCAGACACACTTCATGGTTAAGACTCGCATACCTGCATACTATTGTGTATTATAAGTAAGATGACGATAAGACTGGCATACTATTGTGAAATGATAAGAATTGTGTGCTATTATTAAGATCATAAGAATTACATACTATTGTGAAATGATAAGACTTGCGTACTATTGTAAGATGATAAGAATTGTGTACTATTGTGAGCTGATAAGACTTGTGTACTATTGTGGAATGATAAGAATTGCGGACTATTGTGAAATGATAAGACTTGTGTACTATTGTGAGCTGATAAGAATTGCGGACTATTGTGAGCTGATAAGAATTGTGGACTATTGTGAGATGACAAAAACTGTGTGCTATTATAAGATCATAAGAATGATATACTATTGTGAGATGATGATAGAAAACTATAATTCTGTAAGTTGTTGTTTTGAATGATGGAGTGTGTAGTTACTTTCTTGAAGTCATCGCAGTGACGATGCCTTTTCATTCATTCCTTCTCTTTCCAAAGGGACCCGAAAGTCTGGCCTGTCTCTGTCATGGAAGGAACCCAACTCCCATTTCGAGTTCTACCCCACTTCGGCCGAACCTTCGCCGGGCAGCGTGGAGTCCAACCCTTACGTGACCCTGGACAGCCCGCTGCCCTCGCCCAACTTCCCTTCGCTGGCTGCCGACGACGGGCTGCCCAGTCCGCTGTCACGGCGCCGCAAGCTCTTCACCTTCTCCCGGCCGCCCCGCAGTCGCGACACCGACAAGTTCCTGGACGCCCTCAGCGAGCAGCTCGGCCACCGCGTCACCATCATCGACGACTTTGTGGGCGGAGAGAACGACTATGAGGAGGCATGTGTCTCACGTGTACACACTCACACATACAAACACAAACAGGTAAACAACATCGTCACTTCTTCCAAACTTCTTAGAGACTTAAGAGTTCTTAGCCACTATCTTAGCCACTATCCCACAATGCTCTCTGCACACTGAAATGAATAAGCTGGCAAGGATGCCATGATGCCATGGACATCCAGACCAGAATTCAATCACACTGTGCTGAAGTGTCTTGATGTGTCTTGAACTGTACATTCTTTTGAGTAAGCATTTATTTTCCTGACAATGTATTTTACTAACAGAAAAAGCCATCATAAATGTAGAATAGATGCCTAAGTCTTGCTTAGATAGTATTTTTAAACCTAATCTCTCCTGAGTGGTGACTTTTGATGTGTTTGTGCAGATGAGTTTCCAGGACGAGCAGGAGGCGAACGCGTTGCGCCGGCAACTGAGCAGTGCCAGCAGCGACATGCACAGCAGCAGTGACGACACCAACTCCCTCACCTACTCGTCCGGCTCTGACCACATCCCACCGCCGCCCCAAAGCCCCCCGCCCCCGCCTCCCCCCATCCAGTTCACTGACCCCCCGCTGCCCATCGCGTTGCCCCCCGAGCCGCTGCCCCAGCCGCCGCTGGCCTTCCAGCACCACCCCATCATCCCGGTTCCGCCCCCGCCTCCCCCGTGTCCGTTCCTGGCCGGCCGGCCGCCGCTCAACAAGGTGCTGCCCACCAGGGAGGACCTGCAGGATCGCCGCCGTCACCACCACCACCACCACCAAAACCAGCTACGCCACCAGCACTCCCAGCAGCAGCAGCAGCAGTCCCAGTCTAACCCAGGGGCGCACACCTCCCCCCAGCCCCGATCCCACGCCTCCAGCCACCAGCTCCATCACCCGCACCACCGGAGCCAGACGGCCATGTTCCCTTCGCCCCAGAGCTCCCCCCAGCCGCCGCGCGCCGCGCAGCCTGCGCAGCCCCACGCGCCGCACCCCATCCTCCCCAACCAGCCCCAGCTCTCGTCCTTCCTCGCCCGGCAGAGCAGCAGCCCCTCGGCCAGGCCCCAGCAGCCGCACGCCGCCCTGCCCACCAGCCAGACCTACGAGAGCGCCCTCAACCAGAAGGTGCCCCCGCCACCCCCACCGCCGCTGCCCCCCTGCGAGCCTCCGCCCCTGCCCAAGCCCTCCCCGAGCGCCAGCGACTCCAATCATATGAGCGTGAAGAGGCTGCGCTGGGAGCAGGTGGAGAACTCCGAGGGCACGATCTGGGGACAGGTGAGCAGAGGCTAATGCTGTTGCATGGCTTATTTAAGGATATGAGTCTTTGACCAAGAATTTGAACCCCAGATATTTATATGTTTGTATGGGATCACCTATTAATGGGGTCAACTTAGCTGTAATTATTGATTTTCCCTTGGCTTGAATGCGTGGATGGTGTAATGAGTTGACCTTTTGTGACTCTTGTTTTTATTATGCAGTGTCAGACTGCTAGGCTGCTAAAATATGCTGCATTGTTGTATAATGAGAGCTTGTGCGAATGTACTGACTTTGCAGTAGAATAACTTATGTTCTTTCTCATTAGCTTGGGGAAGACCCAGATTATGATAAACTCAGTGACATGGTGAAGTACCTCGATTTGGAGTTGCACTTTGGTACACAGAGGAGTTCCAGTAAGTTTTGCTGGTGTTCATCTTCATTTTCATATCATATGTGGTCATCATGCTTACATAATCCATGCTTACAAAAAGCATTCAGCAACATCATCTACCTCCTCATTTTACTACACAATAGAAACACAACTTCCCCCTCGGGTAAGACTGAAAAAATATTAAAACTTAAATGTAGTGTGTGCTGATGTGATATTAATTATGATAAATCAGTTGTTATAAGTATACTTTAAGTGTATTATTACAGCATTATTTTTATTTTTCCACTGTTATGTTCAGTAATAAATCAATACGTTTTGTATTGCTTTTCACTCATTAATGCCCAGCATTCATCAATTTACAGTGTCTAGTCACATCACAGTAGCACCTGCACTGCGTTGCTCACGTCCCTCATATGTGTGTTTCTGGACTCTGTTTCAGTGTCCCCATGCCTTCTATATCCAATGGACATGTGTGAATCAGTCCCCCCCCAAGTCATCCGTTCTCCATTCACTGGCATCTCGGCACCTCCATCCGCCTCCATCTTAAGCATCCTCCTCTTCTAAATGTGCCCGCAGCCAGTGCCTGGAGAACGCATGCTCACACCATGATTAAATGTGTCAGTCTCTCTTCCAGAACCCACCTTCCTCCCCGAGAGCTTTAAAAAGAAAGACGTGATCGAGATCCTCTCCCACAAGAAGGCCTACAACGCTTGTGAGTATGACTGGGTGCGCGTGGGCGGCGGGCGGAGAGGCGCGCGGGTGCTTTCGCTCCGCCACCAGCTTACGCAGACAGCTCGGGCAGGCCCACAGGAAGCGGAGGCGTAGTGGGAGGGTGGTTGTGTGTCCTGCGTGCACCAGTGGGATTAGACGGGGTCTTTTCGTGCTCCTCGCTCAAGCACTGCAGTGGTTCTGAAGATAAGAAACAGCAATCTCAAGGGTTACAGGTCAATACATCAGTGTGTTTCATATATCTAGATATAGAGTTAGAGTGTGCTAGCAGTGTGTGGATGGTGTTCCACTCTTAAGAGTGAGAGCTGCATTGTGAACCAGGTGTAATAAAAGAGTTATGAGGGGCAGGCTGCGTGGGAATCTGGATGGGCATGAGTCAGTCAGGAATACAGACATGACGTATTGTGGTGGTGTCCAAATAGAGACTTTCCTAGCTAACCCTTTCATGTTTTTTTTTTTACCCGGATAGTCTTTTGTACTTGTTTTTCTTTAGACTCTCCGTCTTACTGCCTTCATAATTTAGCCCTTTGTAGGAGTTTCTTTCAATTACTGAGAAGCCACAAGGAAACTTTAACACTCGTGTTTTCCTCTCAGATGAACGTGCTATTGAGGACATTGTGGTTCAAACAAACATTTACATTTACATCACAAGTACTTATTTAACCAAACCATTCTATCACTATGTCTAATTAGTTCCATGTTAAGTGATGGACATTGGGCTGACTATGCTGGGTTTGTGCCTGTGTTTACCTGCCTGGTTCTTGTGCGCAGCCATCCTGATAGCGCATTTGAAGCTGTCCCCTGCTGAGCTGCGACAGGTCCTCATGACCATGAGCACCGAGCACCGCCTGGAGCCGGCTCACATCAGACAGCTGCTGCTCTACGCCCCCGACGACGAGGAGGTCAAGCAGTATGAACGGTTTGACCAGGACCTCACCAAACTCAGCGAGCCAGATCAATTTGTCCTCCAGGTACCAGTGTACTTCACATTTTGTATATGTGTGTGTATATGTAAGGGATAATGCCCGACGAGGTGTCCATTCAGAAATGGACTTTGTGGAAGCAACCATCCTCCGCTTTGCGTCGGACGGTTCACGCCTCCGCGTCGTCCATTTATTTCTGATAATGAACGCATTGAAGGGCATTATCCCGTTTATACCATGGTCACTTACGAAATAAATAAATATGAAATCAATTATTAATACTAAATGAGTTTTAGAGCTAAAATCGTTAGTTTTTTCAGCTGTTTACAGTTGATTCCATTGTTGCGAAGCCTGCCTCCAGGCTCAACCGTCGTCCTAATATCGTTGTTATAGTTACCAACGACGATTAAACTTTTTTTTTTACCAGATCTACTTCATAGGTGTAGAATATCACTTTTTAAACGACACCCTTTTCAACCTAAACCATGGTATATATATATATATATGTGTGTGTGTGTGTGTGTGTGTGTGTGTGTATATACTGTGTGTATTGGGATAAAGATAAAAAAGTAAGAGGATAACTCAGAGGGCCCTAATTTAAATGGTGGGCAAAGTGCAAAATCCATCAACTAGCAAAGTTTCCGTGCATGAGCTACAGGTATCATGTGGCATGTGGGAGCATTGAGCTGACTCATCATGTGTGCAAATATGTGTGGAAGATCATATGCTATGTGTTTGTGTGTGTGTGTTACTGCAGATGTTATTGGTGCCTGAGTATAAGACCAGGCTGCGTAGTCTCCATTTTAAGACCACTCTCCAGGAGAAGGTGGAGGAAATGAGAGCTGGCTACGAGTGCATCTACAAAGCCTCCCTGGAGCTTAAGAGTAGCAAGAAGCTGGCAAAGATCCTGGAGGTAAAATCATTTGCACTGCCAGGAATCCAAGCAATGTGTATACCAACTAACCTCACAGTTACACTGACTTAAAAAAAGAAAACTGATGTGAAATTCACAGCCTGGAAAATGTTGTTATTTACTATTCATAGAAGCTTAGGGGCTAGAGGGCCTCTAGCTTCCCAAGGATTTGTCATCTAACTATATATAACACACCTGTTATGGCAGTTACCTTATGCATCAGTGCTATTCTTAAGCTATATGATTAATGTGTTATTTCCAGACATGACACTTCATAATTTTTGTGCAATTGTTTCAAATGTTTATTTATATAGAGTTCTGAGAATTGTTTCTGTTGACAGTTTGTGTTGGCAATGGGGAATTACCTGAACAATGGTCAACCTAAAACAAATAGAACAACTGGATTTAAAATTAACTTCCTCACTGAGGTATGGACATTATTCTATTTTATTCTGTTGTATGTACATGTTTTGCTCCTATGTCAGACAATTTTTTATACTGAAATGTTAATTTTGTCTTCCAAAGCTCAGCACAACAAAGACTGTTGATGGAAAGTCAACGTTTCTCCACATTCTTGCCAAATCACTATGCCAACATTTCCCAGAGCTTCTCAACTTTGCCAGGGACCTTACAACCGTGCCACTTGCTGCTAAAGGTACATTAAACTTTTATGGTGCATTCAGAGTATTTCTATTTTCAGAACATAATTACAAATCAGCCTGGTCTGAATGGGAATATCAATGACATTTAAAACAGTTGAATGTCAAACTATATAATGAAAAACATAAAACTATTCTCCCCATCCTAACAGTCAACCAGAGAACCATCACTACAGACCTCACAGACCTCCACTCAACCATTGAAGACATCCGGACTGCCTGTCTAAAGATCCCACCCACAGCCGAGGATCGCTTTGCAGTCGTCATGAGTGTATCCTTTTCCTCTCAAACTCTGGAGCGCTTTCATCCACACTCTCTCAACAATATCTTATGACATTTTTTTGTAAGTATATATTCACAAAGTTACAGATACACTCTGCGTCCTCGAGCCAGGCATCGAGGGTCTGCCTTTCCCCTCGGCAGGCAGCAGCTAGACTATGGTCGTTAATATTTTAAAGATTTTGCCATCTTAAAAGTACAACCAAGGGAGGATACTGAGACTGAGTGTTCCTGTGGCAGTCTTTTCTCAGCTTCTCTGCCTTGCTTGTGTGTTCAAACCACATCCTTATTGAACACTCTCGGGTGCGTTTCCCAAAACCATAGTAGCTAACCTGTTAGCAACTTAGTTTGTTGGTAATGGGAAATTGCATTGCAACCAACAAAGTTTCTAACTTAGTTAGCAACTATGGTTTTGGGAAACGCATCCATGGGTGAGAAAGAAGACAGAGTTTACTGTCCTCATTAACTTATTTAAGTGCCCTGAACAGAATACCATTGAAGCATACTCCACAACACATTCCCATTACAAATTCACAAGTCTCAACAAGTTAATATGGTAAAGCAGAGCGTTTTTAGGACTCTCTACACTCATCTACTGTGGAGTGGTTGAGGCGCTGTGATTGCTGTGGTTTAAACCCCTTGATGGTTGGGACAGAGCTTCTTGGAGAACAGCCACCCGGCAGTGCAGTCCTTAGATTCACTCCAGCAGAGGGCCATCGAGGAGTTCAGCAAGGTGGCGTCCTTCTTCGGTGAGGATGGCAAGGCCACCACCACTGAGGCCTTCTTCGGCATCTTTGCAGAGTTCACCTCCAAGTTTGAGGTGAGGTGGAATACGTGCAGCTATTTCTAAATTCATGCTAAAAGACTGAATGCTGCTTAATGCAGGCATGGACATTTTGTGATTACATAAAGAGGCGCAGAAAGAAATGTACATCTGCACGTTATTGTAGGTCACATGGTGTTTTGCCCGCGGCAGTAGTAGGAAAAACACTCTTTGGGTCTCTGAAGTAATGTGTTGGTGTTTTGCAGCGTGCGTTACATGAAACCCAGGCCACTGAAAACCCACGAAGCCCACGCATGACCTCTCCTCTTGCTTGGTGAGAAGCAGACATATCAATGATTCTTGACCAATGTGCCAACAGCTCGAATAGCGAAGACCGTGGAGAGGGAACACATTCCAAACATTGTATGGAATTTGTTCAGGCAGTATGGCCAAACTTAATCAAGGGTAAAGTTTTATGTGAGCTCTATTGCCTGATTCAGACTGATTCAGACTTTTACTTAAAATGTCATAGTTAATACCAGATGTTCAGGAGATATAAATATATATATATTTATTTATATAGTGTTTGATCATATTTGACAGTGGAATTGTGCAGCATGTGTATGGACCTAACAAAGATTTCTGAATGCCAGTGGCAAAGAATGTACCCAGAGTATATATTATGTTTAGTTTGGTAAGAATGATGTTCTGATATATGTGGCCAGGATCTGTTTTGTTTACTGCCCCCCTCGCATCCATGGTTTCAGTAGTGAAATAGACATTACAGTCATGCAGCAAAAGAACTTGTACATGGTAAAGAAGATAAATACATGCTATGTTAATGGATCACATGCAAATTCCAAAATGATCATGATTTTACAAAAGATTCAGTATTGAAATGCTACATGTCCTGACGTTATAGTAATACAGTGTAGTTTAATTTATGTGGCATTTGGCAATTTCAAAATATGTTCTAATCTGGATTTTTGCTAGTTCATTTATTATTACATACCCACCATATTTAAGACCAGTGAGTAGCCTAGCATGTGGCATAGGGAACAGTTTGTGTGTTTCAGTCCTCTCAAAGCTGAGTATTGACTAAAAGAACAAGATATTCTGGCACTGTTGGAATAATTATTTGTAAAGCAGTCACTGTCGTGTTTTTTTCTCAGTCTTATTATGTATTTTTGTACAGTCATTACTTTAATTTGATTAATGGTGGAGTCAATATGTTATTGTCTCCTTGATAAGAGCAGAATCAGAACATATTTATGTTTATTGTTTTGAATACATATGAAGTGTTTTTTGTTCTGTCTTTCTTTTGTCTTCCCCCCTTCAGCTGTGTAGCTTGGTTCATTTTAGGCCTTATAGCTGAATGTAAACCAAAAATCTCAAAACAGCCCCACATATTCTGTCACAGATTCATTATAACTTTAGCTTGTGACAAAATAGCCTAATTGGCTGCTGTGATGTCAATACCCTTTATTTATTTGTGTCTAATTATGTAATTTATATGTTTTTATGTTATAATGTATCTCAGTATCACTGTTCTGTAGTACAGCTACTGGCTTCAGTATGTGGGCCATAGACTTATAAATGCCGCTTGATGTATGTGTTTTATAATATTGTGAGAATAAATTTGCTTTTGCTGACCAATAGCTTAAATAATTTTGATCCATAATTTGCGTGTGACATCCTCACAGTAATGTTTAAGGCTTTTCATTTTTTGCCAAATACACTACTTGTCAGTTTATTTTTACTTTGCTTTTGAACCATAAACTGTTTTGAACTTGCGCTGGAGCAGACGAGTTAACCCAGACATGACCTCGCGCGCGTCACACTGTTCCTATGCAACATTTCTTCATGGCTGGAAATCGGCTTGCAAACGGTTTGCCATCAGGCGTTAACCAGTATTTTAATACATATAAAAACTCACTTTTTGCTGAAGTAGAAAAACAAAAATTTCCATACAAGGTAAATATTTAACGGTAAATACTGAATATTGAGGAAAGGATTTCTTGTCATGAAGCATATTTTATTCAGCTTCTCAAAAGAGTTAGCAAAAATATATCTAGCTACCGATAGCTAATTTCGCTTAGCTGCTAGCAGGCTACATTGGAAAAGATAAAAATCAGTGGCATGCTTTGCGAGGAGTTAACTTTGCCTCATGTTTTCTTTTCGTTCATGTTTCGTAGAAATTTTTTATTCATAGGTTGGTCTATATCGCAAAATTAAACAGTGATGAGCATACAATTGCAGGTAGGCTAAGGGAAAAGCAAAATATGGCATTCTCATAATTTCAGTCTTAAAAACCATGGCCATGAATCATGTTTTTATTTATTTTTTCAGGCCATTATGAGCAATTTGTAGCTAAGATACAGAAAAATAACCAACCTGAAGGGATCACTGGCCTTCTGCTTATATACCCTGAATACATAGTCCATTTGATAGAGGTATTTTATGTTTTCCAAAATAATTGTTAGTGTTACGTGTTACATAGACTTGCATATATTTTTTCATTGTCTTTGTTTAAAAAAAAAAAATCTAATCACTTTAACACAACAGACATCATCAGAGATCCTGGCACTACTTTTGAAAGACCTGTGTGATGTGGAGCAACGTGGAAAGTAAGGAATGTTTTCCCCCATGCCTGCTTGTGGTGTTAGTTGGGCCTATAAGAAACAAGTTTCAAATACAAACCCTACTACTAGGAGGTTTTTTTTCCTGAATTAAGACTTCCATGTTTATTGATGGATTTTCCTACATGTCCAGCCCTCTGCTGAAGGACACAAGGGTACTGGTGGTCTCACACTGTTTGTTCAGCCGTGTGTTCACCTCCTGGGCTCCACAAATCCTCACCATGACCCTTAGTCTGCAAGATAGCGAAACACAGATTGAGCCTGAAGAACTGCTTGCCCAGATTTATAAACTGTGCATCTCCATCCAGAAAACCAAGGTAAATGTCAGCCAGCCTCCAGAATTTAAGCCTTCATAAGGAACTTAAATTAATTCTGCTGTTGCGATGTGGCGATCATCAGTAAACTGGTACAAACTGTTTCCACCTGTATTTGAGGAAAAATACCTGATGTTACCAAATGCAACACATTGTTTCTGTTGGTCAACCACTTTACATATAGGATTGTAAGTCAGAGATGCTGGAAGAACGGGCTGTCTTAATGGTGGAGGAGGCAGTGCGCCACATGTGTCAGAGTGCTGTCTTGCGTTCGCCCTCCGAGTTCCTGCAAGTTTACGGCAAGCCCATCAACATCCTCATGGACTCAGGTTGGAGCACAATGATGGGCACTAGCCCAGGTCTTGGAGATATTTCCTCCAAGACAGTTGACATATCTTCATGGAATTTTAAGAACTTGACTTAAAGGCAATTTTATTTCGGTCAAGACCAGTAACAGTCCATTATAACATTTAAGGATTAGGGCTTGTTTACTGCAGTCTCTCAAATTAGTTTTGTAGTGGAGTAGTGAAACACTGATCGTCTATCTGATCTTCACCAGAAATTGTGTGGCCAACCCATAGTCGACTCTACTGGTAGACGGCAATCTCAGAAGAAAGAGTCAAGAGACAGAATTGTATTGCTTGTAAGTTTACACTACCGATTAAATAAAGGCAACAAACACACCTTATGACCAAAACTGTTAATGGAGGTGCATACAAAAGATGCTTACACAAGTAAAGTTAACATTTAACATTTTATTGAAAATGAGTATTACCAAGCAGTCTTTTTTTTTTCCAGATTCATTTCAGAGCTCACCAGTCCCTTGTATTATTTAACATAAGAGTTTCAAATGCACCATCAACAATTCCTGTTTCATAAGTGTAGTGTATTCTCTAAACTTTTGTTTAAAAAAGGGTTCCTTAGTGTTGAGGCATAAGGCAGCAAGGTAGCAGAAAAGCTGGTTTAAACTTTAAGTCATGGAAAGTAAGTACAACATTGACATCAGGTGTCACTGACTTAGCACAGTTTTGCCACTGAAAAGGTACCATCCATGCTTCTTTACAAGATAACGACCTTATACTCAAAGACGGCAAAAGTTCTGAATAAAAAGTAAAAGATGACAGTTCTGTGGTCCATAAATTCTCAGTACAACGTCACCACTTTACTTTACTAGGTCTTTTCAGAATTTCTGATAATATTGCCTGGACCTTCACAGGAACCGTAAGACCGCTCTTATGACATGACTATAAGTGTGACTGTAACATATTTTAGAGTTTTTTGTACTTGGATCGAGGAGCAATTGGTATGCCATACCACATTCAGTTTACTTGACCAGTCACAGTAATGCCCCATGAATATAAAAACAGGGGGAAAGAAAAGGCAGGAAATTAATCTTGGCATTGATACACATCGTAGCCAATGAACAGAATTAGCCCCTGTATATGTAAGGAGGCACTGATAAGGCTTCTTAAAAAAAAAAAATAAAGACAAAACCTTTCGCCACAGGAATGTGTTGATGGGTAATAAATAAAGCAAATAGGAGACAGTTCTCATACAAAAGCAGTAAAAAAGGGTCAGTTTAAGTCTATGAATGGACCGGAAACCTGCAGTCACCAGCTACATTTTTTTTGTTTGTTTTTTAAGCGGTGTTTTGGGTTTCAACCAAACCTCCCTCCTATGTCCTGCTAAACGTTCCTCTTTTATCATCTCATGTCAGCAAAGGGCACTTCAATCACAAATGTACACACAACCTCACACTCAACCCCACACATCAAAACATATACACACATTCATACCTCAAACAAATATTGTTTTCTTATGTTCTCTACAAAAAGTCCACCCATCACCTAGCTTTTATAACTCTCGTGGGATTTACGTATATCTTAAGAAATCTCAAAACATGTACGGTTGCACTGTTTAACTGTCATGTAATCCATCAACATCACCTGGCACCTTTACATCGTAAAGATGCTCAGTTTGAATTGAAGCTCCTCTGGCACAGTACTCCTTGGCCTCTGGGAGTTTGATTGTCTAAAGCTTGGGCACTTAAGAGGAAAGCAGCTGGCAGCTGAAGGCTGGCAGGTTGGTATACACTTTGGTAACTAGAGGGGGGGGGGGAGCAGCAGTGGGTTACCAAACCGTTGGGCCAGGCAGAGGAGTAGGGTGCTGGGAATGCCAAGGGTTGGGGACAAAGGCGGATCCCTCTTAGAGGACGGTGCTCTCGGAGTCGAGTTCGCCGTCTTTGGGCTGGCAGCCTGGAGGCTGCTGCTCCCCAGACAGGTCAGGGATGTAAACCCGGCTCAGCCCCTTGAATGCCATCCCCGAATCTAGGCAAAGAAAAATGGACACCTTAATGAGACATTTCATTGTGGCATGGGATTAAAGTGAGGAAACCTGATCTTGTCTATGGAAATGCAAATGTTGGCAGTATGAATGACATTGGTTAAACATAATAGCTATTCCTTTCAAATACATCAAAACATCACACCATGCAATATAGTCTGTAGTAAGCAGTGATAAACTTACATAAACAGCTTTCTGTACCAGTTGTATCATTGTGTATGAATTAACATTACAAAGTGTTAACAGGAAGTTTATGTTCAAGCTGTGCAGCATGCGTCCCCCCCCCCCCGCCAATGCACTGTTTTGGTGGTGTGGTGGTAGTTCCAGTATAGCAATAATTTCAGTTGCCACATCTTGCTTTAGAAGATCAACAATAATCTATACATTGTGCATAACTCCAATGTGGCAGATTTTGTTCAGCCTTACTCTTAAAATGCCTCTAAATATTTTGTCAAGATATTTGGTAAGAAATAAAACACCATGGCAGTTGAGTGAGGTTGCAAAACACTTTAGTTATTTCAAATAAAAGAAGCAGTCACCACTTCAGGTAATCTCTGTCCACCCCAATCATAAGAAAACAGTCAGTCATTCATAAGTTTGTCCCACCCTACCAAAAAAGTTGGAATGCTGTGTAAAATGTAAATAATTGTACCTCCTTGCAAACTGCCCCAATGTTTTTTTTTTATTATTGCCTTGTTTCGTTTTAATTATTTTAACGTGTCCTTTTTTCGTGATATGTTAAGCACATTGGGTTACCGTTCAGTGTATGAAATCGGCAATATAAATAAAACTTGCCTTGCCTCAAAAAGGATAGAAATCTTGTGTTACGCTAAAAAAAACAAAAAAAACATAAGGACATTTCACAACTGATGGCACCATGGCACCATGATTGGATATAAAAAAGAGCATTCCAGAGAGGTAGAGTCTCTGAAGTAAGATGCAGAGGACTCATCACTTTTTGTAAACCTGCGCGGGCAATAATGCAACAATATAAGAATAAAACTCCTCAATGTGAAATTGCAAAGAACATGGGGATTTCCTCATAGTACATATCATTAAAATATTCAATCTTTGTAAATATGGGACAGGGATGAAAAACAATATTGAATGGCTGCGTTACTACATTAAAAACAAACTCATTTCTGTGAGAATCATTTTATGGGCTTAGGAACACTTTTGATAACCACCGTCTATGAACAATTTGATGATCCATCCACAAATGCTGGTTAAAACTCTACCATGCCGAGAAGAAACCATATTCAGAAGTGATCCAGAAATGCCGCCGTCTTATCTGGGCCCAAGCTCATCTCAGATGGACTGAGGCAAAGTGGAAAACTGTCCTGTGGTAAGACCAATCAAAATTTGGAACACTCTTTGGAAATCATGGACGTTGCATCCTCTGGGCTTAAGGAGAGAGACTATCCAGTTTATTATTAGTGCACAGTTCAAAAGCCGCCATCTATGCTGGTATGGGGGGGCATATGGCATGGACAGCTTTGCATATCTGGACAGACAAATATGGGTTTTGAGGAACATTATGTTGTCATCCAGACAAAGTCTTTCTCAGGAAAGACCTTGAATATGTCAGGAAAACAGTGCCAAAATTCATTCTGCACAAATTACAACAGTATGGCTCCACAGTAGAAGAGGCCAGGTGGTAAAATGGTCTGCTTGCGGTCCAGACCCTTTCATATTGGGTGAATCATGGAACGGAAAACACCATTACGAAGACCCCAGACTGTCGAGCAGCTGAAATCCTATATCCCACAAAAATGGGACATTTCATCCTCAAAACTCCAGCAACTGGTCTCCTCAGTTCCTAAACAATTCAAACAATCCTAAGCTGCATTCAAAGGAAGAGGTGAAGCATTACAGTACATGCCCCTGTCCCAAATTGTTTGCAACATTTCTCTGTTTCAACAACTGTCTTTGCACTATTCTCAATTAAATATAGCGTTAACATGATTTCAACTTTTTTGGAAACGGCCCGGGGTTGTAGATTGGTGGGGGACTCCGGGCAAAAGGGAATCATCGCAATTGGATTTTAAATATGGCTGTACACTACATCAAATTGAACCTGCCTAGTACAAATAACAAAACTGGTATCTCTGTATACTGTAACTTAAATCCAACATGAAAAATAAATCTGATCTGTGGGGTTCCTGTTAACCATGTTTGATCCAATATTGAAAAAAAAAAAGGTTGATTTCCACATGAAATGTTGTACAGGCTCTAAATGGAGGACCCAAATATTATTTCAGATTGATCACCCCTAACTATAGCTGCTTGGTTAAGTGTAGAAGTGGCTGTTTTCAACACACATTTTACACAAATTTCCAACCATTTTCTCATGTATTTTGCAAGCCCACACACAAACTGATAATGCAAGAATGTAAATAAATGAAGCTGGAGGATGTCTTATGAATGATAAAATGTTTGCAATAGTGAAGAATTCACAATCCACAGAAACGTAGTATGAGTGTGCATGGTAATAATGATGATGGTAGAGCAACAGAGCTTGAGTAGTTAAATAAAGGGGGTCAAATCATCCCTATAAACACAAACCTCTGCCACTGAAATCTCTTCAACCTGTGAATGTGTCATCATACATTGCTGTTAGTCATTATTATCAACAGATAGATAGATAGATAGATAAATAAAAACACTCAATAAATTCAAGTTGATTTTGTCAAGCTCTCAGTAGAGTATGTTCCAGAGCCAGGCCAGAAACAATTCATTTTGCATTACTGGTACCCCAACACAACTCAAACGTGTGGTTAAGCACCTGCATCTTTAAGATCAACCCCATCTGAACTCGAAGCTTAATACCCCACTGTACATTATAATTACCTACTCTACATTATAATTACCTAATATTCTTGGCCTCACTCTATCTACTGATATATCCACTTAAGAGCGTAGGACTTACCCATCATTTTGTAAGCAGAGCCACAGATGCCGTTGGTGTCTGTGCCTGCCCCTGAGGTGGGAGGCTGTGGCGGAGGAGGGACACTAGGCCGGTTCCGTGGCCTTGGTACAGGCCGCTGCCGGGGCAGAGAACCTGTTGGGTACGGTGAAAAGATGGGGGTTCCGGCACCATCCTGGGGAGTTGTGATCGGTGGAGGTGTGTTGGGTGGGGTTGGAGTGCTGGGCGGGGAGGGGTCTGCCCCAGGCTCTGTCAGGCCCTGAGGCGGAGGAGTGCCCTGCGTGGTGGGTGGTTGTGGAGGTGGGTGGTTGGGCGCCTGGATGGGTGGCTGGTTGCCGGAGTGACGGCGAGGTGTCGTGCCAGCTTGGGTGACCGCTAGAGTGGAGGTCTGCGCTGTGGGAGAGTGGCTGGAGAGAGGTCTTCCTGTGTGGGGGAGGGACTGAGGGGTGCCTGGGGCGGGATGCTGGCCTGGCTGAGGGCCCGGTTGACCTGGAGGGGGGATGGCTGGTTTCGGAGGGGCAGGGGCTGGCTTTTTGGTGCCTAGGAAATGAAAAAGTAAATGAACAGAATTTAGAACATGAAAAATAATTGCATCCCGATTCTAGATTCCATCTTGAAGAGCACTTTGTGGTTCTCTCACTGATCTCATAGGTACAGTTCTCACTGGCCCTTACCTCTGCGTGTCAAATGAGGACTGGGGCCTGTGGTTCCCGCCACAGGGGCCCCCACGTTCAGCTGGCCTGATCCTGCAGAGCCGTTCCTCTGGGGTGGGGGTGTGGACGCAGACTCCCTAGACTTGGAGCTGGAGCCGGAGAGGCCAGAGAAAGTCAACACTGAGCTTTTTACCTTAAATACAAGAGGTCATGGTCAAGGGCAGGCTCCATGCAAAGCACCCGCTAAACCGTGAAATTAACCTCCTTCACCTTTCTCTCATCTGAGCACCCCTGAGCACACATGCTGAAACTGTTCTGTAGAAATGCACTGAGCGTAGATAAAGGGCCCAATATATTGGATTGTTTTCTGCCCACAAGGCTGAGTCGTGCATTTTAGCACGAGCACAGAGGCGTCTAGAGATCCGTGTAACAAAGGCTGGCACTCAAAGGGCATAGCTCTATTGAACCAACCCCAAAAGAGGTGGGCTGCATTGTGATCTGCCTGTACTGCTTGCTCTCTACAGGGAGTGTTTTAAGAAAAGTTTAGTGTCCAGAGTACTTCTGACCATGTTAGTGTTTCAAACTCAGTACCAAACACAGATTTATTATCTCAAGTTAATTGGGTGAGAGGTAAAATATTATAATCTAAAGTTCAGCCACTGTATGTATTACAGTGTTGACTTGAGTCTGAAATACTTTTGACACAAACCTTTATCTGTGTATAAGTCAAATTAAAACTAAATGCTTGTTGAATAGTCCAATTACAGTTCATTCAGTGCGCACAATGCAGCTTAACAATCTGTTTGGTCACATCTGGGTGACATATACCAGATGCCTGTTGCTAAGCAACTTCCTTGTAAGAAAGAACACTGACCATGCACACATCTCTGCCTCAGCCGAACGGAGTGGCAGAGTCGGAGGAGCCCCGAGTGGCTCTTACCTGCTCTCTTCACAGGGCTGGACTAGAAGCTGCTGCGCGGCCGCCAGGGCAGCTATCCCCAGCGCCAAGCTAGGCTGGCAGGCCTCCAAGCCCTGCCCCCCCGGCACAGGCAGTTGGGGTTGGAGCTCGGCGGCAGGCTGCCCCACCGCAGCCCCCGCCACCTCCACTGGAGGCAGAGGGGGCTGGAAGGCAGGCGAAGCGTGCTGCTTTCTAGTTAGAGTATTGCCTCTACGCGGAATGTGGTCCAGTAATTTGTTAGCGGCACTACAGCACAGAGAGAGTGGACAGTGAACACAGACCCAGCGCCAAGCTTAAAATAATATAAGTAATCACCAAAGAACAGCCCCCCCCCCCCCCCCCCCCCAAACACCATCCTCCAACAAAGACACCATACACCACACCCACAGAAAGTGCTTTTATTGGATTGGTTTGAGAGAATCCCCAAGCCCTTGTCCAAGCTGGAAACCTTGAGTATAGTCACACATAAGTGCGTTCCCATGTGTTCCCTTGCAAATCTCAGGGGACTCGGTATGCCATTTGTGAGGGGAAAGATGTGCTCAGCAGTTCTCCATACACCATTCTTATGCCCTTCAAGGGCCCCATTCTTGGACACGTTATTTTTCCCTTTGCATTTTGGCAGAGTTGGCCGAATTATATTATCTATAGTTCCTTCCATTAAAGGTGCAATGCACCATTTGCTGTTTCTTTGGCTTGCAGATTTCAGCTAGAGGTTCAAAACATTTGTGATGTTTTGAAGCTATGCGTTTTATAGTGTACAGTAAAATGAACTAAATGAGAAAACTCAAGGCTCCAACTAGGACATGGCACAAGCTTGCCACCAACATCCCATATGAAATTATGGATGACATACTTTCAACCAAAGGTATAATTTGGCATAATTAGACATTACTTGATTATATTAGTAGAGAAAAAAAGCCTATTTAATTGAGTAGTTAGGAAATTACTATTGCAGATATTTAGACATCACTGATGAGCTATAGAAGTTCTTGTGGAACCATTATTTAGTATTTACTGGAGGAAAGTTACCTGTCTCTGCGAGGAATATCTGAATCTGGTCCCACCATACTACTCGGCCTTTTCCTTTCTATGGTGCCACAGTCGTAGTCTGGAGTGGTCAGGTGGTTGACGTGGTTTGTAATCGGTGTTGGCATAGTAAACATCCCTGATACATTGAAGTCCACCTCTGTGGAAGACACAAGATATTTGGTTATGGTTATGGGATTTGGCAGACGCTTTTGTCCAAAGCGACATACAAATACAAAAACAATATAATATTTAAAATTTAACAGGGAACAGATTAGAATGTTGGTCAAATATAAGGAGAATAGCAATAATAAACAACAATGTCAATTCAATCAATAGCCTAATAAAATAAACAATGAAAATGAGGGGAAAAAAGCAATAATAAACAATAATGTCCATTCAATCAATGATATTTGTGTGAGATGCTATTGTAGTTATAACATGTAGTTTAGAGTTACTAAATCATAAATTCCTATGGACAGGGTTCATACCATCAGGGAAGAACCAGTCTGCATGCTGAATGATGGGTTCAATGATGGTCACCACATGGACTGAAGTCGCTGCAGCCATTTCTGCCAGACTCCTGAGGAAATAGAGGGCGTTGATTGGTTAAACACAGCATTCTGTGTACAGAGGATATTGTTGACTGAGGGGCTGCGACAGTCCTCACCCTTCAGTTTTGGCCCACAGTAAATTGGGTCCCAGGACAATAGCTATGTTGCTAGGGGTCATCTTGTTGATCTCACTGTCTTGAGCCAGCTTCGCGAGAAACTTTACCAGGTACCTGCAAAGTCAGACATTACAAAGTTAACAACATCTTATATTTCTAAATTGGTCATAATTAGTCTAAATATGTCTATGCACATATTCTCAGGTCAATGGTGACAATGTTGGATTAATCCTTGATTTCAAGCCATTGTTCACTGCAGCAGAAGCATTGCATGTCAGTGTGACTCACCTAAAGTTAGCTTTGTTGTTCTTTGGTAATTGATCACACACCACCCATAGTGCTTGCAGTCTTTTGTCAGGATCAGACACACTGTCAAAAGACACAACTTCGCATTAGAGGAAGGAATTCCGTTGGTCTTTCCCCCAAAGTAAACAGACCTGTCCAGTTTCACTGGCCTTACTTTACATTACATTACATTACATTACATTTGGCTGACGCATTTTTAGCCAAAGCGACTTACAACATGGTAAACAGTTTAAGTTACATTACATTACATTACATTTGGCACATTACATTACATTTGGCTTGGATTATTAATCAATCAATTATTACTTGGATGCTTGGATCCACTCATCATACAGCTGATAGGTCATTAGTGGCTCTGGCAGTTCTCTCAGGTAGGACTTCAAAGCACCTGATGACATGGAAAACTGTTATGTCATTGATGAGTTTTTTATGATTATAAATGGCAAAAAATTAATTAAAAATTAGAATGAGACTGTACCAGCAACAGCGTGGGGATCGGAGTAGAACTCCTCCAGCTGAGATGTGGAACAGTCCAGAGCAGCCTTCAACTTCTTCAGCTTCGAAGCCCCAGCAGCAATCCGGAAGAGGCCCTGGGGTGAAATTTATCACAATGAGTTTGTAACACACACACACACACACAAACAAACACACACACACACACACACACTTCAAAGCCTCAGCAGTGATCCGGAAGAGGCCCTGAGGGGTATTTCACAAAACCTACAGTAGATAAGGGATTAAGATGGGATTTTTAGGTTATCCTGGATGAATTTAGCCTTGACTTGGTTTCACAAAAGAGATGGCACATAAGTTACCATGGGGATTTATTCTCTGCACGTTAATTCTAATGGTAATTATGTCGTCTTATTGGTTCAGCTAGCTGTCATTCACATCAGACCTCCGTGCTAATTTTTAAGGAGCTTTATTCCATTTATAAACTATTTGCTAAATGTAATTGCTCGCAAAACAAAACAGATTGTCTTCCTACTACCATATAGTTATTATTTTAATTGTGATAGCCTTATAATTATTAACATAGGCCTAGGTACTCTTTGTTTGCTTATTTTATTGATAGACGTTTGATGAATAGCCTACTGTAGTTGATTGGAAGTGGAGGGGCAAGTTCTCGGGGGTATTTTCAACTATAATATTAAGGTAGGCCTATACTATGTGCATCTTTGCAGAGGCAAGCGCTTTCTTAATGACGTTGCATGCCGAGACAAGAAAGCACTCACACGTGGGTGCAGACGTAAATTTGCATTCAGTTGGTCTACCACGCCTACTCCCACTGTTTTACAGAAATAGCCATGATTCCCCATTCCAAAAAGGACAACTTTACTTCATTGTTAGTCTTTATCAAAAGCGGCTGTTCACTTTGTGTGAATGACGCTATTTTCCGCGTCTTTTTTATTCCAACCGTGGGCATTTTGGAGCAGAAACGAGAACACGCACACATCCTGAATTACTTACACCTGGCTTGACATAGTTGCTCCTACTCATCTTGGATTGGCGTTAGTGAAACGAGTTTAGCTAGGATGACCAGACAATCTTGGATGTCTTAATTCTGCCTTTGTGAAATACACCTCTGGGGTGATTTATTACAGTGGGTACTGTGGTACAAAACACCAAGAATGGCAATGTGTTAACAGGATTATCATTTACCAAAGATTAAGTTTATGGCTTTGGTATTTCAGTTGTAGGGCTCCTTATTTTGGGGAGACAGATTAATATGTGAGCATATTTAAATTTCCTCTGCAGATCCGTCTGGCTATCTTCCCATTAAAGTCCATTTCCATTTCACAAAAAAAAAAACAGGAACCAATCACAACTACTTATCTGATATGAGACAGGCTTTATATGATAGACAGATGAATACGATAGCAGTGCTGTTGAACACTAGCAATGGCTGCATTGATAGCATCAGTGTTACACAACACAGACGTGTATTTTCTTTGGAGCGGAGTGAACAACTGCATTTAAAACCTTAGTTTACAAGAAAGATTTGGTTGTTATACCTCCAAAAAGATCTGGTAGGAGTTTAATGTGCCATTTTAAGTGTAATTTCACTGCTGATTACACCCCCTGGAAGTGAATGAAGGGTCCCCAGAGAATCTACTTTACCCAGAGGCTACTTCTACACTGTTTTAGAAAAGAAAGGTGGAATATTTCTTTTTTGCCAACATCTTTTTTTTTATTAGTATACTACAAATGAAGGAATTAAAGAAAGTTGTAATAAAACCAAACTCAATTGCATGAATTGGTAAACTTACCTGACAGTGAAACAACATTTTCTGTTTGTTTTGGGTTTTTTTTTTTAATCTAATTTTAGATTGCACTACCGGTATGTCTGACAAGAGGTTGAGGTTTTCTTTGAGGTTTACGTTCCATCGCCCAGATGGAATGAAGCTGTTCCTGTTTTACAGAGTGACTGCGTCACCCCTTGACCTTTCCATCTGGCCCTGTGCCCTCTGCTGCTCTCCCTCCCTCTCTCTCTGACGTACCTCCTCCTTCATGCCCGTCTCCAGCAGCATCATCACACAAGCCTCCATGGGTAGGGCGATTTCTCGGTTACTCCTCTTTAAGTGCTCATCTAAGCCCGTTCCAAAGGCTGGCTTCTCAGTCCAGGAGTCTAAAGGGGAGGGGTAGATTGCCATGAGCTCTCCTTATATTACAAGACTGATAAAATAGCACAAACACATTTCCTTCTGCTTTCCTGATGCTTGTTGATAATTACAACATGGATGGAATCTGGGTTAGGGGGCTGGAAGTGTTTTGAGATAAAGGAGGTTTAAATTTCCACCAATTTCTCAGCTGGACTGTGAGGTGTGAGTGGAGTCGAGTGTGCCTGTGAGAGCACGTGTGAAGGAGGGGTGGGGTGACCAGGTGTGTGCAAGTGGGAAAAATTACTCATAGGCCACATGCTGAGAGAAAGAGTGGGTCTGTTTGTTTCTCACAAAACACATGTGCCACTAAGCAAAAACAAAAACATACAAAAAGACAGGGGAAAGTCTGGATCTTGCCGAGAAGGCCATTCAGTACAGGATCTACATTATGCTTAAACCAAAACACTTTTTTTTTTTTTTTTTTTTAAACTTTCATTGAAACACTAACTAATTTAACTGACATCTTTAAAAAACAATCTATAATACACATATTTTTTCAGAATTTCTTGTTTGTCAGGGGGTGTAGCATGAAAGCTTCCTGACATCACACAAGTGTGACATTTATAAACACCAGAGTAGTGCAAGACACATTGCAGTTGCAAGTCCAATAGTTACCTTGCTGTGCTTGGATGGTAGGCAGAACACTCTCAAGCACGGTAAGTGATCTGCGGTGGTAATCTGCTTGTGCTTCTAATAGCTGGAAACAGAGCCCACATTGTAGCACATGGTCCATTAAAGGGAGTGTGCAGCCAGAAGCAAAATAAACAGAACTTTACAGTCAGGAAAAAAAAAAAAAAATCGGTCTGCATATGGCTGCAAGACCATTAACTGATTTCCCATTCAAACTCTTCTAGATCCAGTGATTAATGCTGGCAAGTACACCCACACATACTTCAAATCACTTACCAACACATAATATCGCGCATAATCTCCCTCCTTTGAAGAGAAGTTGTACATATCTGCAGCAAGTTGGTCCTGAGAATGTAAAAAGGAAACATACTTAACACACCTCTGTAAGGATTCAGTGATGTTCAAATAGGAATCTGCATCTCAACCTGCCAATGTATTAAACACTATAAAAGTCCGTTTTTGAAAATCCACTTAATCAGACTGGGAAGCTAACATTTTCACACCCACTTACTTTAGTACTCACACCACTCCAATAGTGAATTGCAACTCAACCCACTGGCACACAAGATGCACAAGATTTCTGGTAAACGACTTAGTCTTTGGCACACTTTACGTCCATTAGGTTTCCCCTCGTAACTCATTAATCTTTCATTGTCTGGTCAACAACTCCCAGCTGGGCTCGGGGAAAAGTGCTTGCTAATGAAAAGTTGGGCCCTGGACTTCCTGTATTCAATGCTGCTGCTTGCAGATAAATGACGCAACACGCAAACACAATGGAGAGCGACGCTGAAGACGTGTGCTCTGCTGACGGCAAGTTTCCACTTTATGCGGTGGTCGCCGTCAGACGAAGACACAGGGGAAGCTCAGCACTCGGTCACACATGAACGCAGAGCATGCAAACGACCATATCACAGCGTCTGATGCCTTGTGAGTGCATCGGGAAGAATGAAATGGTTTTATGGTCGGAGTTGGTATCCCTTGGGCTTGAATGCATGGCCCACAAGTTAGCAGACAACCCGCTCTGCATTTCATAGTTTAGCATATATGGACAATGGCAATCATTCTGTTGGCTTCTTTACATTGTGACTTTTAAAGCCTGCGTGAAAAACCTAAGGCACTCTTGTTCAATGACCAAGGGGGTATATACACTAACCCCTTTAAACCAAGTGAAATTAGTAGTATGTGAAGCATAAAGCCTGAAGTGCGTTCATTTGACACACAATGGCAAATGTTCCTGGCAAACTTTTATCTTTGAACTTTTAACTCTGAACAAGCAAAAAATGGTAAATTGTTTGTTTTAAACTGTAAACAAAATGGCAAGCAACAAGGTAATAACCATACACTTTGCTCTGCTTACCGAATTTGAATGCACCTCCGGCTTTAGTCTATATAGAGTAGTATACCCCCCAGGACACCATTTTTAAAACTTGCTTACTGTCTATCTCCTACGGCGAAGTATGTAGTTTTAGTTTGATGTAAAATGCACTGGAAAGTGTAATACCTTGCACTGCTCAACTTTGTTCATAGCTTCATCCACCTCTTCTTTGAGTGAATCAGCCTTGGCTGTAAGCGCTTGAGTGTTTGTTCCTGAGATTATTGACTTGGTTGCCTGCAACCACCTGAAAATTAGACAAGTTAAAGACTGATTACACATATTCAGTGTGATAAGAAAAAAAATGTGGCACACAAGATAATATTTCAGGTATGTTTCACTACTGCATTCAAGTGTTCAGATACTATTGCTGAGGCTGCTCAAATAGCACAGCAGGCAGTTCCCTTCTATTTCCTTGACTGAACAGGAATAGCTAACTGCAGTGGTCTGTGGATTTTTTAAACAGGTACAACCTCAGCTTCCATGAGCTATAACATTTTATTGCATTTAATACTTTTTGGTGTTTGCTGACGTCTGTAATTAGAACAGTAGCTTTATACATTTTGCAATGTAAAGTAACAGTGCTAATATGATGATATCACAATAATAAAAAATCCTGCTAGTACAGGCATAATGACTGTGGTTTGGATATATAGCTCTGACCAGCCCATGGTTGACCACCTATGATTTAGTTGACAAGCTCAACCCGTCTCTAGCTCTAGCCCGTCTAAAACTGATGATGCAAACTTTTTAGAGCAATGTTGCTGAGCCATGTTCCCATTGTGACTGTTGTTGTTCTAGCATGTTCCCATTCATTCATTTCAACTTTCTTTCTCTGGAGAACTTTAATTGCCTATCGGTGGCAAATTATCATGCACATCCAATCAGAATACATGGAACCGGTTATGTGGTTACCCAGCAACACTGTTCAAAAATTTGGCACATGTATCATGACCTTAACTGTGTCCAGCAGGTAAAGAACAGTTCAGTGAGCTAACCTCACTCCCTGGTGCCTTAAGAGAGATCTAGTGATGAACGCCAGCACTAATGGGCTTTAGTCTCCACACCAAACAGGTCTGCAAGGGTGCAAGTTTTAATCCGTTGCAGGACTGTGGATGCCACCAAACAGGTTACACCTCTACATTTTGGCTGGCCTAATGGTGGCCTACTATTACAATGCCTATCTGGTCTAACTCTTCATCAGAAATTGTTGCCCATGATACAATGGACATGCATATGGGTATATTCAGTGGCACGACACAGAATTGCCCTTTTGTACGTATTTGTAAAAGCCTTACCTTGCTTTTGCTGAGTCGTAGTCCAATACCAGCTTGGCCAACTGCTTCCTCTGCTTCAGGATGTTGGGAATGTCCACCTGAGAGGAAGCAGATGCAGCTTTGAGTTTTTCTTCACCATGGCAGATATGGGAATATGAGAATAAGAGATTCTATTTGTAAAGGAGTTGCTGTAAAGGGGAAAGTGCAGTAGGCACTAAAACGGAATGCCTCACCTCTGCTAACTGACTGAGAGGGTCTAAAATATCCTTCTCAATTTGCACCTCATGCTGCATTAGCTCTGAGGCTAACCGGTTCTCAGCATCCCCACAGACCTCCATCATTTTCCTTCGGACACAATCATACAAGAAAAAAAAAAAAAACATTAGACACCATTACAGCTGACCCTTCACATATAGTAATGATTCAGTGCCATCAAGAGGACTTTATCTCCATTAACCATCAAGTCTCCATACTGGAGCAATTTTACACTACACATGAGTCATACACAGAATTAGACTGACGTCAAATGCCTGACGACTTTGATGATTCATTGGCCAGGCTACCATGGCCCCGCAACTGAAGCACTTTATTCACTCCACGCTCGGTGAACGTAATGCTTCAATTGTGCGAGCGGCGCAGCCCGGGTGTAAGGAGAAGAAACCGTGTAAGTGCACTAGACGCACCCTATGAGTGACTCCTCCCCCAGCTGCCCACCCCCATCCTGCATGGACTGTGAGAGGGCGAATAATGGGAGCTTTTTCTGTGTGAGGAAGAAAGAGGGAGAAGGAGTTAGCATGCATCTCTTAAACATCTGCCATCATTTGTGCTTAATAGTTTTGCATAAGTCTGACGTTGAATTTCTGACCCATATCAAAGGGTTATGTTTGCTCTTGATAGTGAATGTAGCCTGGGAATATCCATACGAACCTTCGGCAAATTTGGGATTTGCTCTGCAGGTCCGTCTGGCCAAGAGGCCATTGAAGCCCATTTCCAATGTCCCTAAAATATGGGCACGCAAATACAATCGCTAATCTGGCATGGACGTGTTTTTCTTTGGAATTGTGTAAACAAATGAATTTAAAACTTTAGTTGCCGCACCTCTGAAATGATTTGCTAAGAGTTTAAATGCACAAATGTAAGTTTAATTTCACTGCTAGTTACGTCCCTGGTGAAGGTCGTAAGCCAATGAACCTGGACCAGACCCACTCTCAATTCCAATTGAGAAGGTCTGCATGCTAACCAGGCTATAGTGAATGCAGAGCATATACTGTCACAGCTGTTCTGTGGTAAAAGGTATTGATGAACGTGTAGATGAGAGGCCATTCGAGGCCGAACACAGGGGTAACGTACATGTCTCTTTTCGCCGTCAGTGCCGATGTGCCCCTGTAAACACGAGACCATCCTCTTGTGCATGTTGTGGGACACCACACGCACCATTTCCATACGTCGCTCGATCTGCACAGACAGGGGAGGGGGAGAAAAATCAATGTCACCAAAGCACTCCGAAGCCGGTCATCATTTTTCAGTCCTGACTGAGTGGGACTTGTTCACAATGTTGAATCAACAGTCGACCAAATAACCAAGACAAACATTTGGAGACCTGTTATGCAATTGCTGCAGGACCCATGACACTGTGGAGGAGGAATTCTTCGAGCTGTCTTTGTGCATATGTACGGATGAGCAGAAAATGAGGCCTTTGTTTCCCTCTCCATAGTAACCAGTAAAACTAGGTGTCACTGCCTTTCCTGTTTTGAAAGACCTTGTGGTACAAAACAAAAAACGAGCTGACCCTAGCAGCCTGGATGGCAACTATGCATGGTTTTAGAAGTCATTTAAGGGGTGGAGTTCGTTCAAGTTTGATTGATAACAACCGTCCCAAAGGAGAGATGTTGAGGGATGTGCTTTTTAAAGACCTATGACTCATACTTCACTACTAAAGAACATTAGGCCATGACTCCTTGCCTTGACCTGGAAATGCTTCACATATTTTACAATATAATTCTCTTGGTTTTCAAGACACTTGTGTTTAGTATTCGAATTTCTATGATATACACACATGCATGTTTAAATATCAAAGCTGAGGAAACCAACCAGACCTCTATCAGTTATATGATAAGCCCAAGGACAAATTACTTTTATAACACATCTGTCAGAGCTTTTAACATTTCTGCACACAGGCACAAGGAGGGTGAAAGGAGGGTGTGTCTGTACGGTGTGACAAAACTGGAAAAAAATGCAGTCGAACAGAAAAACACCCATGTGCAATGTGGGAAAAAACAACGTGACAAGAAGTCAATGCAACATGTCAATGTGCTTTTGAACAGGCCTGGAGGGGGCTATGTGGAGAGTTCAAACACGCAAAAGGAGCTTTGAACCAACAAAAAAAAAACAAAGGGAAGAATAAAAAAAACAAAACCTGTGTTCCAAAAACAGCCCCATAGTTCAGGAATTCCAACAGGCTGGAAGTGGAGATAAGTGCGTCTCCGCACCTCTTGGCCTCCATTACGTCACTCCAGCAGGCCTGTCGCTCAGCAGCTGGGTCAAACGGGCATTCCATCCTGGCAACCCCCCACCCCCACCCACACTCCTCTCCTGCATGGGAGCAGACAGGCAGCAGCAGTACCTGGCACTGGAACAAGGGGAATCCACTGACCCCTTCTGCTGCTCAGGGAGATCCTGTTCTGGGAGACGTGTTTGGATTAGAGGGGACTGGCTCGGATGGCGAGATATTGGTGGGCTTCCTTTTTCGTTTCACCCCATAGCAAAAACAAAAGATCACTGGCCAGACAGTGCATAGACAAAACAATTCTCAGCTTAGGGGAAAGGGAGGCCAATGATTCTGGAGCAGATCGACACCCTGTCCTACTGTTTTTGAGCTGGGAAACCCCACTGCTGTGATGAGAGTGAGGCTCAAACTAAGCTAACGGTGAAGGTGAACATGTCCAGACAAGCATGTGGTCCTGTGAGAATCACTGCAGTAGAACTGCTGCCTGGACTCGGTTCAGAATGGGTGTAGATCTTGGTCTGTCACAAGACCCTAGAGATTGGGGACGTGAAATCTAATCAGAGATCGCAGACAATAATTTGCTGGAGCACATTTATCATTTCCATTTCTCGTTTGGCCCGCGTGTTTTGATGAGGCAGTTTTGTCAACAGAACATACTATGAGCCCCATGAGTGTCACAGTGCATGCGTGTGGGCCCCTCTGGAGAAAAGAACTGGGAATAACTCCGTATAACTGGGGCTGATAGAACTCTATTGTGATCTACAAAAAAGTCCATCAACGCAACCAGAACCATCCCCCAAAGCCTTGAAGAGCTTCAGGCTGTGTCAAAATAACTCCCTGTGTGCCACATCAGAAGATGTTCCTGAAAGATGTGTGTCTCAAAAGGGGAAGAGCAGCTACCACATAACCCATCACAGGGACTTAGAGCGCAGTGAGCCAGACAGCTACCTCTGCACATCTGACACGTCAGAGGCTGTGGATTGACGTTGGCTTGTAGTCATTTCCACTCTCTTAATGTCAACACTCTCCCATACAAACCCCAGCTATATATTACATGCATTTTATTTCATCCACTGTGACATACAGTATACCTTCTGTCAGTGTGTCTTCCCAAGGAGTGGCCTCCACACTTGTCCATACAGACAAGCTACAAGAAATATTGTATGTTATAACAATATAACATACAATGGCAGTGACCCCCCACCACTAATAATTAGGATAATAGAAAATAATCAGTATTAGGAATTATAAAAGGTTATGTAGGTTGCAAAATTTGTATCAGTTATCTTTTCCACATTGAGCTCATTTGTAGTTTTATTACATTGTGATACATCTGAACCTTTGAGGGAAAGAACTATGACACCAAACTAGAATCTATGCTACCAAAATAAGTTGAATGAGCACTGTAGAAGTAGTGTGAATTGAGCATTAAGCATAACATTCCTAGGGAAACGTAAAAAAACGCGTAATCTTTGAAGACTTTTTAAGGAGTAGAACTCGTATTACTACATTTTAGACTTTTCAAGGCCCTGCGGAAACCCTGAAAAGAATAAGGATGCTAAGTCTTGGTCTTGGTGAAAGTAGAAGTTCAGCCCCTGCACCCTCACCCATCTCTGTCATGAACACCAGAATCCTGGCCTGTGTGGTGTGGTGCTTAATAAGTAACGCAGCAAAGGCAGATGCAACACCTCGGGTTGTTTGTTTAACACTTCATTCATGCAACTTGACACATTCTTGGGCGATCTAAATAAGGCGTTTGGAATGCGTTTGCTTAGCAGCGTGAAGTCAGGCTCCACCTGCTAAAGTACGATGACTCATATGGTTCCCACTGTTGTACTCAACCCGGATTAAAGTTCCATTGACCCGGTACACATTTACTAGTGGCCTGGTCGGAACATAAATCAGCCCTGACTCTTGCTAATGTCATTTAGCAATGCCTCAACACACAATCACTCAATAGCAGCTGCAGTTTGGGGTGAGATCTCTCAGTAGGCTTTTCCTTGGGCAAACAGTACACATACAAGTAGTTCAGGCACAATGCAAAACATACTGATAAAAGTTATGATGAGGTTTTGGCCTTGTAACATGGGACACTATTGACGCACCAGCAGACCACCACAAAGATAAATTCTCACCTGTAAAAGGTCATCACTTAGAACTTCTGTTTTCTCAGCCCTGTAGACGAAGAACAACAATAAGCGGTTAGATGGATAGGGCAGATTGGTAAGGCTCTATTCAAAGGAACATTCTAACATTGACAGCGCAGCATTCTTGTTTTACTGTTATTCTAGAGACAGCCCAGCCCAATCAGTTTTGTTTCCATGAAGACAAATTCAAATAACAATAGATAAGATTTGGGCTACAGTATTTACATATATTGAATGAACAAACATATAAAGGACTACATGTCTACTGTAATTCATTGTTCCAGTTATTTACCCATCATGCACGTGTGCCGTGCGATAATCTGTATCTGCGAATGTTTATTTTGACAAATCAGACCTGATAAACATTCAACTTTTTCACCAATAGCATATCAGCTCATGAAAAACAACAGAGGAATTGCACCCCAGCTGCATATAGTTGGCTTTTCATTATGCAAGACAAAAGCAAGCATTACAGCACTCTGGAACTCTCAACTGAGATAGGCCTTATACAAGTACAGCGTGAAGCCTAGCGCAGCGCTGCAAGAGTGCATCAGACATTGCTCGAGGGCCATCTGACAGCTGACCAGACTAGACTGTCTAGCTGAACAGCTGTCTGTGGGCCGGAGCCATGGACCCACCCCTATTCCCACAGCTCCGCGTGCACCACCCATCCACTCTCAGGGCCAGCCCTGCGTCCACACAGCTCAGCCCCTATTAATAGCAAACAAACACAACGCCAGCCTTGGACAGGCATTCCCGATTAGGTTCTCAAAAAAACCCTCGCAAGTGGGAAACACAGGCTTAGTTCACAGGGCTTATCATCATCATCATCAACACCTATGCCTCAGAGTTGTTACTGTGGAGCTAACACTGGGCACACAGTAATCAGCTTAGCTTATTATGCCCTGACATCGGCGCCTTATCTTCAGTATGTGCCATCCTACACAACTGCATCGCCACATTTAGCAATTTTAGGTATGAAATGAGTGCCTGCTATCTAGTGTCTGATATCTAAAATGATGTTTTTTCTTGCCATTCCCTGGTAACTGTTAAAGCCTGTCTTTGCATTATGCATCTGCATGTTAATCAGTGAGGCAACAGCTCTCGAAACCCCAATTTAGTTTTGTACTTCCTTTTTCTCTAAGTATTCCTGTAACTTGGCAAAGCACCGCTACCTCCTCAGCTTAGTTCCATACCTTGCATTTATCATGGCAATAAAAACAGAAGCCTGCTTCTTTACAATATTACTTATCAAATTATGCAAACTTCCACCACTCCTTTCACTACTGTTTACTGTTATGGCAACAGTGTGGTTGGTGCCCTGGTTGGTGTCTCACGGTTCATGGGAATGGGGTGGAGCATGAGTCTCCCGTAAATGGATTCCTGAAGAAGCAAAACGCAAACGGCTCATCATGTTTCTCTTCACTGTAAGCCTGCAGTGATTCATACCATGGGTAATCAAATCAGGCCAACTATACAGCTACATACTAAATAGGCTACTCATTAGCAATGGCCTGCTCCTGCCGGTGGATGCTAAATAAGTTAAGGCTTGCATTTATTTCACAGCTGTATCTTTGGGGGCTGTGAGTAATAAAGGTGAAAGTGATTATTAAGTCATTCATATTATAATTGCCTGTATTGTAATTGATCCACTATTTCATAAAACAAACTTCTAAGACAAACGTATAACAGAGGGTAACACTATGCTCTACTGGTGAGCAAAAAAACAAAATCTCATTTCGAGCAGATGGGTTCCCTCAGTCCTACGACAGCAAATTATGAGATCATTAAATCACAGGACATCTTTAGACTGGCGATCCTCTCCCATAGCCCTTCTACCACCAATCCCTCTCACTGTCTGCCATGTTCCTCTGTCCCGCCACTGCCAAAACCAAAGCTCCCTGCACTGTAGTAACCTTGTGACAGCTGCTTTCAATTAACACAAGGAGAGAAGGGAGAGAGAGAAGGGAGAGAGAGAAGGGGAGAGCAAGAATGGAGAGAGAAGGGGAGAGCAAGAGAGAGAGAGAGAGAGAGAGAGAGAGAGAGAGAGAGAGAGAGAGAAGTGAAAGGGGAGGGGGGGTAAAGGAAAAAGACAGAAGTTTCAACCAAGTCCAGAGAGAATTCAAAAGCTTTTTTTTTTTCCTCTCTCTTTCCAGTTCTTTCTGGAACCAGGCCTAGGCCAAGCTGGTGAGGTCACATGTGCTGTGGGGAGAGGCTAGAGTGAGAGCCTGCAGTGCATGGCACTGTTGGCAGCGTGCAGGCTACAATGGCACTCCTCGCAAATGGCTGTGGTTTGCCTGGCCCTTGAGAAGAGCCAATCAGCCCATACAGATTTCAATGGCCCGATTTCATGACGCCGGTTGTTAGGTTGTTTCCCGCATCACAGTGTGAAACAACCACGTGGCCACTGACTGCACTGTAAGCCTGGATGAAAATGTGCTGAACTAGGTTGTTCACAAAAGGCTCTGGACCTGACTGGCACAAGCTTGATGGACCATGCCATCCTTTCATATTAAAGTACAAAATATTGATCAACCCATCCAACTACAAGGTTAAAAGTCAAAGGCTTTTACCATGCATTTCCTTTACGATGGTACTAGGCAACATCAAAACACTCCAACACAACACTAAGAAGCGCACACACACACACGATAAACAGCTGTGCCCATAGCAACCTTTTCCTCTGAAAGCTTGAGAAGGATCAATCTGTTTGTTGACTTGTTTTTGATAAGCACCTCTGATAGCGCAGATCAGATGACAATGACAACTGTGGCCCTCCGGGTCCTATCTCAAGCAGCAAGGGACGCTGCAGTCTACCAAATTGAAAAATTCAATACTCTCCATAAATTTGTTGATGTCATTTTGGTTGCGATATCCGCAAACATCTTTCTCTAAACAGCCCATGACCCATTCCATCGCTCTGTTGGTTTGGAGTTGTTGCGTAATGAAATATCCTCAGGTTAAACGACGAATGCTGAGAAAATACCAGAGCTGTGAAGCCTACTCTTCATTCTGGAAGAGAAATGAACCAGAGTGGACACACCATTTCAACAGCAGCATAACGCCATGCAGAATGGCCGCTAATAAGGAACAAAATGGGCTCAAGCCTATTCCATCCTTTCACCTGAAAGTTTTCACTGAAGCAGTCTTTAGCCTACACAGACATGTCCCAACACTTTCTTCTGGAAACTAAAAAGCTAAACCAAGAAGGGAGAGAGTAGGTTTATAAAAAAAAAGTTTACAAGCTCTAACATCTTCCCAGGTTGTTTTCAGAACATTTCGCCCACATCCAATGTCAGAAGTGAATGCATCCATGCACAAGAGAGAAAAATAAAATCACCAAACATAGCATGCTTCGGAGGGAGCCCTTTTTACATTCCAAAGAACCGCTGCAATACTTTTCTACCTTATCACTGATTTAGGCTAATTCCTAGAAATCAAACTTCCTCAGCCAGAACCATTTCCTGTTTAAAAAGGCGAATGAGGAGAGATTTCCTTTGAGGAGCTGCATGCTGAACACAGTGTTCTGTCACTTTACAATCACAGGAACTCAGAGACCAGCTGAGGCCTACGTCCGGTCTACCCCCCCCCCCCCCCCCCCCACACACACACACACACACACAGTCCAAACCCATCTCCTCCCTTCAGCTTCTCTCTTCCCCTGGACACTCAGGTCTGCTTTCTGCATCACAAGTCTCTGATTTACGGTTAGTAAAATACATAAAGGAAATGATGAGAATTCCAGTGATGCCTCTCTGCACCAAAACCCAGCCAAGGCTGCAAGCTCAGGGAGGCCATTCAGTTGGAGCTTTCAAGATTTTACATTTCTTGAAAAACCGTGACAAAATGGGCACAGCTACTTCAGAAACTCACTTCACTTGAAAGATATTGACTTAGTGCTACTGATGTAGTGCTGTACTCAACATATTTTAGTGTAATGGCTGTGCATTATCACTTATTTACATCTGAGAAACAGACATCCAAACATCAGCCTTCAGTAGTTGGTGGAATAGGAACTCTATTTATAATTCCAGATACTATCTAGACCACTTGGCACGCTGACTCTTTCCAGACTGTTTGTGTTTCACATATTCAAGCCAATGCTTCACCTGTCATATAAAATAGCTGAGGTGAAACTAATTAGTCATAGCCTTAGAGCAGCCATGTACCAGACTGGAATTCTGTCTCTCACAACAAATGGCAGGTAACTTCTGGCACTTCTCAGTCCATGATTCACCTATGAAATCATCAGGAAAGAAAACTACACCATCCAGAACTAGAGAACACCCTGCTCCTGCCTCACCCATGACAACACACAAAGCACCTACATCATTCTTACTCACACAGTCACCATATCCTCAAACTACTACAATGGACTTCACTCATAGCTTCTCCTCATCATAAACAGTGTGCTAATCCCAGAGGGATGCATCAACAGCAATGTCTGCCCAGCAATGTATAGCTGAACAAAATTATCTCTGTGGATACACTTATGGAGGCTAACAAATAAATTATTCAAGGTCCAGTTTGACTGCATTCACTGGGGTGTGTTTCAGTGACCTTACAATAACAGCACCAGAGGCTCAAATTTGCCTCACTGGGTTTCTAATGTAGGCTAGGGTTCTACAATTGATGAAAAGCACTTCGCATTCATTAAGACACAGAGGACATTATCTTGGGGGTGGAAGTCAGCAACGGCTGAAAGGGCTGGCAAATCAAGGGAGCCATTGATGTCTTATCTGGGCAGTTCCTAAGGCCACTGAAAGCCAACCCACGACTGTCAAACCTTTTGCTTTTGGTGACACGGACACCATCTGAAAACTTACGCAGCAACAAAATTGTCAAAAGAAACAGCTCTGTGTTCAAAGAAATGTCACTAATGTACAAAACACCTGATGATATCTTTCGTAAAAATGTCAGGAGTAAGTCAAGAAATTCAATACTCAAATGTTGAGAAAGCCTGAAATCAGGATACTAGTTTTGAGTAGAGAATTATCTGCGATGAATTACAGGAATGGTAATGGCTAGTAAGGGATCAGCAGCAGCACACATCACATCACCTATGATCACAGTAAACTGCTCAAACAGCTGTCAAAATTATGCTGCAACAATATTAAATTGCATGCATGTCCAAACTAGTGAGGCATCACCAACTAGAAGTATGTGAATAACGTTGGCCGCCACCACCGTCGATGTTGGTGGTTAAAACGAGTAATTCTCCATGTTATGAGCAGAAAACATAGACAATAACTAGTCAGCTAAGATGACTAGCATTAGACAAAGAATGTACAAATTGCTGATGTTACCAATGAAGTTAACCAGAGTCCGTTATCAACAGCTGGTTATCCTTGCAAGTTAGCTAACCTTACCAAAAAAACTCAGCAAGTAGATAACGTGTATCGAGATTAAAACAAAATCAATTCAATGTCGCTAAATTCACAACATACAAGATCAACAATTGCTACCTTTAGCTACCTGTCGGGCTAACGTTATTGTTATGTTAGCGGTGCAATTTAAGAAAAGTATACTTGCCTTCCAACTGTTTGGTTGGCCAGTTGTTTCATCCGATTGAACTGTTTCTTCATTTTGAGTCCCACGGTCGATTACACCCAGTGAAAAACTGAAAAAGACTCCGCAGCAATATGCCTCATCAGCAGGGAATCATTTGATTGATCGTGAAGGTGTGCAGGTAGCTAGCTAGCTAATCACATTAAACTTTTCCGATAATTAGCTTAGCCTACTTCAAGCTAGCGAACAAGAAACGATGAAAAAAGTTATCTGGATGACATCGTCGGGATTATTCATGTCGTGCTTCCCGTTAAGTTATCTGTTCCTCAAATAATTTTAATTAATCCGTATTCTACTAATAGAAAGTACTTGTGGCCGATTCGTCCGTCCATGCAGTGAATTGGCCGGCTAATTCACTTAAACAAATCGCCCTTTCTCCCAACAATTCCTACCTCACCGCAGAGTACAAAGCTGATGGCGTATGCATGCAGGAAGTATACGTAGCATCCACCTCCCTCACTGACTGTTGTGGGTAGTTAAAAAGCACTGCTGCTACAGGGCAGTCCGAAATGTGAGAGTTAAACGTTTTTAACTAATTATGTTAACACATGCCTTTAAATTAACGATGTTTCGTAGTGAAAGTAATGGGTTGTAATCGAGACTACACACTCACGAAGTACAACCTATTTCAAACATTTTTTTTTTATTAGGGACGGTTGATCATAGACAATGTAGTTGATTTTACAGTCATATGAAAGATGCCTTTGGATCTCGTAAGTGTGTCCTAGATCTTTTTAGAAATGCAACTCAGTAGGCCGACATGGCCTAATTATTACAATCAGGTCATTCCACCATCTGAGAATTGCCATGAGAATCATTTTGATTCTGCTGAGACATCATAATTGCAGAAACATATCAAGTTGTCTGTTTATGAGATTATATTAGATCCATAAAAATACTTGTTTATCAATAATAATTTACACACAATTTTGAGATTGCCGAGCTGCCTTTTGCTGAAGAGATAATTTAATATCTTGTGATGGTGACTGTATTCTAAAGGACTTTTCTGCGAGACTGGACATGTTCTGTGTCGACGAGTGAAGCGTCTCCTATAAGCATTGGAGGTTATTTACTAAACACTGCGTCTAACCTGTAAAACCTTGCTTTCTGAGTGTCCAGATCTATAATCTAAGGTTCAGATATTGTTTGTGCTGTATCAGCGACCACTAAGTTAGTCGGCAGTCATGATCAGAACAAGCCATATTAGTCCAACTCATAGACTGTAGTCTATGGTCCAACTCAACAATGAAAAAACCGTGATTTTCTTATGAGATGTCGTTTGTCTAATGTGTTTATACACAAAGACATGCTGTCGTCGCCTAAGCACGGTGTATGGCTATATAGACTGTACCCATGTGCTATTTAAAGCCTCTCACTTTAAAGGCAATGTTTTTTCTCACGCTGACTTTAAGAACACGGCCACATGCTTTGCATTGTGGGAAGTCACAGGAAGCGGATGTGTACATGTGATGTGCAGCTTGCAGTAGGGTTGATAAGTTCTTGATTCGTTTTTATTTGTGTCTGTTCAAGAATGCTTCTCTTGTTTTTAAATCTTTTTTGATAAATGAAATAAAATATTGCACTTTATTGATGTGAGTCAGTCCAGAGTTTGATACCGTTGCATCTCAGACAGCGGCTAACTGCTGGTCACAGAGTGAGTTGCAGAGCTAGCTAACATTATACGATATGTAACGATAAGTATTTTAGCGATCTGAAACGTTAACATTTTCTGCAAATTTACTCGAAGACTTACACCGCATGAGCACATGGCATCTCGGCAACCTTTCACAGATTCCGACACTGCAGATGAAGCAGTTCGGACAACTTGCGATGACGCATCAACATGTAAAAGGTAGCACAGAAATATTGCTCGAGCTATAACGTTAATTAACGTTACCTGATTTGCAACACTCAAAATGAGCGTGTTTCCATGACCGTTACTTAATTTCGTACTCGGTTATTGTTGCTTACAGCACAGGATGATGTTAGGACGTCATATCTGAAACCTGCAAAAACAAGAAATGTTTCCACAACAGCAGTCTTGTTATTTGCAGTGACATATGCACGCAATGTGTCAACTCGCCTTATCTACTTTCTGAACGACTTCCTGTATGGTCCTTTATTATGGCTTTCAGATTTGCAACTAGTAGAGGCTACTGGTCAGATCCTTATATCCAGTATTTTGTGAGGACGACAGGCGAACGAAAAGCCCCTGAGATCAACAGAGGCAAGTATTGTCTTACATGTGGTTCATTTGCAGCAGCATTGAAACAGATATCATTTTGATTACCTTATACTCCATCCAACCATGCTTATTATACAAGACATCTGTTTGTAAGAGAGAGAGAGTGATAGAAGAGTTTAGCGCCCTTGTCAGTCTCTGTGTTTATATGTCCCAAATACGTCTTTTCTAGGTTATTATGCCAGAGTTCATGGAATGAACCACCTGCTGGATGCTTTTCTCAGGAAAACCGATTGCAACTGTCAGGTGGTGAATCTTGGTGCAGGGCTAGACACCACCTTCTGGAGATTAAAGGTAATGAACATGGATGGGTTGAGCAATGGGAGGTTTGAAGAATATCAGATTTGAGATGGTGTGCTGGCATCAATAGAACCAAATGAAATGTTATGACTGTAATTGTATAGGATTTAGCTGCTTTTCACTGCAAACGGAAATACAAAAAATAAGAATACTTAGTACAGCGGCTAAGCACCGGAATCGTTCAGTTTTTGCAGAAAGCATGAAACTTGGCACAGTTATACTACTACCCCTAGTGATCAAAAATTGAAATGGACCCCAACACATAGCGCCCCCTTGTGGCCACCATCTTGAATTCAAATATGGCTACCATTCTTAATAGAATTGTTGATACAACTTCAAAATTACACAAGATTAGAAAAGTATTTTAAGTTCTAACACTCAATTGTTAGGGTCAAGGAAGCTATTGACATGATTTCCAAACAAACTTGATGTTGGCCATTTTGAAATCCAATATGGAGGATACCAAATGTGAAAATATAGACCATCTCTATTGTTATTCATGATAGAAATATCATTCAAAAACAATTTAAAAGTTTGAACAGTCATTTTATCACATGACAACCTCAATAATATACAAGGCATCAATTGTTGCTCAACAATTCTAGAACAATTTAAAACAATTCAAAAAGGTAGAGTACAATAGGGAAGAATGCATAAGTGAGTATTGTTTTTATACAGTCAAGTCAGGTGGTAAGTGCTAGAATTAGCTAGTTGTAAGTAGTGCTACAAGAGAAGATATTCTCTGAAGAGCTGGGTCTTCAGGAGTTTTTTGAAGATGGAGAGGGATGTCCCTGCTCTAGTAGGAACTGGTAGTGCGTTCTACCAACGAGGAACAACAGATGGAAAAAGTTTGGATTGACCTGAGCGTACCGGTGGCAGAGCTAGACGATGTTGGTCTGAAGAGCGCAACGGTCGGGGGGGAGCATATAATGCCTGTATGAGGGCATTCGAGTAGGTGGGAGCAGTAGGTTTAGCTGGGAGGACCAGCAGTTTGTTTTTTGAGAGGTTTAGCTGGAGGTGGTGTGCCTTCATCCATGAAGATATGTCTGAGAGGCAATCCGAGGTCCGTGTCGAGACCAAGGGGTCATCAGGTGGAAAGAACAGATAAAGCTATGTGTCATCTACATAGCAGTGGTATGAGAAGCTGTGCGAATGTATAATCTGTCCCAAAGAAGTGGTGTGCTTAGCAAAGAGAAGGGGGCCCAGTATTGAGCCCTGGGGGACCCCTGTGGTGGGATGGTGAGGTGCGGACAGATGTCCAAGCCATGATACGTTAAACGAGCATCCTGTGAGGTAGGATTCAAACTGATATGGACTGGGTGATCTGTTAGGAACAAAAGGATGCGACTTCGTTATTTGGGAATGAAAATGATCAATCCATAGAGGACTGAATTCAAAGACCCCCTGAAAATCTAAGTGGAAAAAATGACACGGCAAGTCCATTTTGCTTAAATTTCAGCGCAGCAACTCGTGATGGTACTCAGTAGTTCGTATGGCCCCGACATGCTTGATGGCATCGGGGCATGCTCCTAATGAAATGGCAGATGGTGTCCTGGGGAATCTGCTCCCAGATGTGGACATGGCCATCACTGAGCTCCTTGACAGTCGGTGGTGCAACCTGGCGGTGTTGGATGGACCAAAATATAATGTCCCAGAGGTGTTCAATCGGATTTAAGTCAGGGGAGTGTGGGGGGGACAGTCAATGGTATCAATGCCTTCATCCTCCAGGAACTGCCTGCACATTCTCGCTACATGTGTCCAGTCATTGTTGTGCACCAGGAGGAACCCAGGGTCCACTGCACCAATACAGGGTCAGACAATGGGTCTGAAGTTTTCATCCTGATGCCTAAGAGTAGTGAGGGTGCAGTTGTCTTGCCCGTAGAGGTGTGTGCGTCCTTCCAAGGATATCCCTCCCCAGACCATCACTGGCCCACCACCAAACCAGTCATGCTGAATGATGTTGCAGGCAGCATTACATTCTCCAAGACATCTTTAAACGTCACATGTGCTCAGGGTGAACCTGGTCTCATTTGTGAAAAGCACAGGGTGTCAATGGCGAACCTGCCAATTTTGTAATCTATGGCAGATGCCAATTGAGCTGCTGGGCAGTGAGCATAGGTCCTTCCAGAGGCCATCGGGCCCTCAGGCCACCTTCATGAAGTCTGACAGTGTGGTCAGAGACATTCACACCAGCGGCCTGGAGGAGGTCATTTTGTAGGGCTCTGGCAGGGCTCCTACTGTTTGTTGTTGCACAAAGGAGCAGATACTGGTCCTGCTGCTGGGTCTACCATCCTGCCCAGCTCTCCTTGAGCAACTGTCTCCTGGAATCTCCTACATGCTCTTGAGACTGTGCTGGGAGACACAGCAATCCTTCTGGCAATGGAACGTATTGGTGTGCCATTCTGGAGGAGTTGGACTACCTGTGCAACGTTTGTAGGCTCCAGGTACTGGCTTATGCTACCAGTAGTGACACTGACCCTAGCCAAATGTGAAACTAGTGAAAAATCAGTCAAGGAGGATAAAGATGGAAAATGTATCATTTGCCACCACCTCTAACATTCCTGTTTTTACAGACCTATCTCCCTTCTTCCTTTCTTGTCAAAGTTTTTTGAGAAAATGGTCTTCAAGCAAGTCTTGGACTTACTATATCTGTGACCGAAGCATTGACAGTAGCTAAGTCCTCATCTAAGTTGCTAAGTCATTAGTATTCATTCTACTAGACTTATCTGCAGCCTTTGATACTGTTAACCATGACATTCTCCTTTCTACACTATCTGAACTGGAATGTCTAGGAAAGCCCTTGACTGGTTTAAATCCTACCTTAAAGGGCACATGACCTCACCACAGGTGTGCATCAGGGATCAGTATTGGGGCCCCTACTTTTACACACTTCCTTGGGTATAAGTATAAGTATATATACTCTTTTGATCCCGAGGGAAATTTAGTCTCGGCATTTATCCCAATCCGTGAATTAGTGAAACACACTCAGCACACAGTGAACACACAGTGAGATGAAGCACACACTAATCCCGGCGCAGTGAGCTGCCTGCAACAACAGCGGCGCTCGGGGAGCAGTGAGGGGTTAGGTGCCTTGCTCAAGGGCACTTCAGCCGTGCCTACTGGTCGGGGTTCGAACCGGCAACCCTCCAGTTACAAGTCCAAAGCGCTAACCAGTGGGCCACGGCTGCCCCCGCTGGGTGTATGGGTGAGACCATTCGCTCCCATGAATTTGATTATCACTGCTATGCGGACGATACTCAACTTTACCTGTCTTGAGCTTTTAGTGTTTCCACCAGACTTGGCGCTGAACGCACTAGCAAGTGTCCTAAAAGTGCTGGTTCACTGACTAGCATGAGCCCTAATGTGTCAGGAGGGAGCTAAACTCATAAGGTATTTCATATTTAAATTAGCTTCATTGACAGGCATAATCATTTTATGGGATGCAAAATATTAAACTACAATAAAACAAAATAGACCTTTTCAAACAATCACTATAAGCCTTAAAAGAAACTTTAGAATATGCAAATTGGCCCCACCCACCTCAATTGAATTAGGCTAACAGTAGGATGTGTTTGACTGGGTTATGTACTAATTTATCTAACTATGACTGGGTGTATGTACTAATTTATCTAACTCTAGGATAGAAGACAAAATAGCTAATTTCCCAAAAGGCAGCATATGTTTCTTTAAGAGACTTGACAGACGCTAGCATCCAAGGGTTTTAGCCTCCTTGCTAGCATGCCAGCCTCTAGGGGGCAAATCATAAGGATTGAGCCCAGGCAAGTGCAGGGTTTAGTCACACAGTGAAAACTTCACACACAGCCCAAACGCACTGTGTCAGAATGTATGGCTACTTCCTTAAAGGGACACCAGGCAACGTTTTCGTGTTAATTACTCATCTTCGTGAGTCGGTATATGGTTAAATGACTCATTACAGGGCGAATGAAGACTCTCTCGCCCGCCCCTACTGCCTGTAGGAAGAATATCCCGCTTCAAGTTCAGTGTATCGTACCCGGCGACCGAAGCAGTTTCAGTTTCCATCCTGCATCCACAGCACAGAGGGAGGCTAACGAAACACTAGCGATTGTTGCAAACGTGTGTATAATGGCAGAGCCGGCGAAGAAGCAGCGAAAACCCTTGACGGAAGATGCAAAGAAAAGGAAAAGAGCTTCAGACCGAGCGAGGGGGAGTTTCGTAGAGAAAAAGCATCAGGCTTGCCTGGTGTCCCTTTAAAATCTAACATGTCTGCCATTTTAATTATGCATGATTGTCTCCTTATGTATTTCATAATGCTGAAAGATGGCTGTAGACATGTCGTATTATGTGTTAAAAGCAGCATAGCATCATAAATGTAGAAAAAAGGGCATATTTTGGTGGCCATATTTGAAGTCAAGATAGGGGGCGCTATGTGTTGGGGTCCATTTCAATTTTTGATCACTAGGGGTAGTACTATACCTGTACCAAGTTTCGTGCTCTCTGCAAAAACTGAACGATTCAGGTAAAAATCTGACCTTAGCCGCTGTACTAACTGTAAGATTGTTCTGCTTATTTATTCCTGCTCATTCCTGTGTTGTTGTCTTTGTGTGTCTGTTTGTTTCCTAAGGGTATGAACATGATGCCAAAAAAGTATTTTGAAGTTGATTTCCCAATGATTGTAGCTAGGAAAATACACAACATCAAGTAAGTTTTAAGCTGTTTTATTTCTGGTATGCTATATGGTCTTAAACAGTGTGTGAAATGTTTCATTTAACCTTTATTTTATAAGGTACAGCAACTACACTTCCAGATTGTCATGGGATAGTTTCTATCTACCTGTAGGGGGCAACACATGCATTCATGTAATGTACGGTTCATAAGAAATTATTCTTTGGCAGAAAGAAAGAATAGCATTAAAAAGCATGTAGCGTGGTAATCATTCCCCACAAAATTATAATCAGCAGAGTTTTATTTTGCCTTGCAATTAACAGTTTTTCCTATTGATTCCTATTTCCTACAATTACATTTGAACAAAGGTCCTTTAAGACATACTGTGTGGAATAACTGTATGTGCGGATAGATGATTTCCTTATTTCATTTGGACAAACATGATCATAAAAACTGTATGACCATTTTCTGCCATCTTTATTTTCTTGGTATAGGCAGTGTATTCCATCTCCATACAGTACATAATATAACTAGCTTAAGATGAACCTATGAAGTCTATAGAAATAAATGCATTTGTTTTTTGCTATTTCAATGACTAAGTATGCTATTAGTTATTATTATTGTTAGTATACTAACTATGCATTGTCTGTTAAAGCAACACTAAAGCACTTTTCCTCTGTCGCATGCACACTATTTGTTTATCATGTACCGGCTTTGCAAATAACAATGTCCAAAGACACGGTAGAGTATGTTGCATGATTTTATGAAAGTATGATGTATTGCGACATCAGAAGCAAGTCAAATTTGTAGTTTCTTATGTATCGTTCCATCAAACTACAGATCCGCTACCCAATCTGGCAAACTTACAAAGTGCGGTTGTAGCCGATACAGGGCCGCGAAGCATATGCAGAAGTGTCGTTCACCCTTTTACAAGTTGATGAACCACTGAAACAATTTTGTAAACATTATTTTAAGGTACAAAAACTCTTTGGTGTTGCTTTAACTTCTGACCTCCACAGTAACCTTAAAAATAGGTAGGAAAGCATCATTTTTGTATATTAGAATCTATTCATTCTATCTGTTTTCTTCCCAGGACTAAACCACCTTTATCCAAACCTCTTATTGAGACTCACTCAACTGACTCTCTTCTGTTTGGTAAATAACTTCAGCTCTTCAGACTTGATATTGCAAGGGCCATGCGTTACTCATAATGAGCCCTTCACACAACAGTATTTTATGCTTGATGTGCTCTTATAGATGGCCACAGCCTGGACTCTGACAGATATTGCATCATCGGCACCGATCTAAGGGACCTTCCAAACCTAGAGGAGAAGCTGAAGAAATTTCAAATGAATGCTGAGTAAGTTCAACCCAACATCCAAATATAGTAGAAAAAAGGAGATAATTACATTAACGATGATGAAGATTGTGGCTTTGAATAACACTCACACACCCATTACATTTACTGTTAGGTCTTAATAATCGTTTACCGGCATTGGAAGGTTATTTGGAAAAGGTAGCGTGCAAGGTAGTAGGAAACATAAAAGCTTCCTCTTTTGAATATCCAGCCATTTTTTTCCAGCAGTTTGGCATGATATGGATATTGACTTTAGCAGACATTTCATATTCGGTTCCTGTTTCATGTGTGATAATGTGGTTTTGCTGAGTGCAAGGTCAATTTCCAGGGATGACTATTAAAACAATTGCTGGTAATGCCCATGTATGTGTAAAAAGCCACATTGTATGTGTCACAATGGGGTAGGGAAGCGACACCAAGCCAGGTTACCCTACAAGGCATTTTGTTTTTGTTTTGAGATTTTTACTCTGCCTCCAAAAAGCTGTGGAGCTGTATCATTGGATCTCTCTTTGGCTGTTGCTCAATATTGCAGCTAATTATGCTGACCGCTTTGCTCAATATTGCAGCTAATTATGCTGACCACTTTGCTCAATATTGCAGCTAGTTAAGTTTAGCAAGTTGCTGTTTCATGTGCCACTACTGATACATTACATCAAAGCAGACAGACATGTAGTGATGGTAAGTATTGATTTTTTATTTCACTTTTTTCCATCAGCCATGCTAGTAAATCATGAGATTTTTCAAATACAGCATTGCCTTATCTCCTTGGGTCTCCTTGAGTCCACATACATAGTAGCGCACCTAATTGGAATATTTGGAAACCTTAATTGGGAATTGTGGGCAGCAGTATCACAACATCCTCAGACTACATCAACATTGTTTGTCTTTTTTTCAAGTTCATATCACCCCATAAAAATGTGTAGCTCGATAACACGTGCAGTCTCCAATGTTTCAAAGTATGTTGTGTCAGTTGGACACCTTAAATAAAATAGTTTCTCTTCATAATCAAAAGTGTTAAATATTGCTCCCACAGTAGCTTTTGTCCAGTTGCATCTAGTGGATGATTTGTATATCTAGAATAACCAGGGTACAGCCTACTGGCCATTCAGGATGCAGGATGTGCTATGGATGGTGGGCTTGGCAGGCGGATTTCAAATGTGTGCCAGGTTTCCATTTATGATATGGCTCTGCTCATTGTTTGATGATCAGTTCCCAATGACGACAATGAATCTTGTGGGAATGCTGTGAAGTTAGCTCTTGTGCGTCAGACGTTGCCTTTCATATGCCCTGATGAGACTAGGAAGAGGCCACATGCATGTTTTGTTTCGATGCTTCCTGTGAGGACCAGTCCGTTTTCCAAGCTTTGTTTCAGGTGCCGGGTATTTACCTTTGCACGTTGTTGTGTACATGTTCAGTGTACGTGTACATCTAAACCAGGGGAGATACAGTACACATGGGAAAATGAGACTATGAACTGTTTGGCCTTCAAATATAAGATTTATCTTACATGGCCTGTGGTATTTATTGACCTAATAGGAGTGGAGATTATTAACCCCATTGCATTTCTAGATGCAAAAGATAGCAGTACACCATGGCATACGCCCTGTTAATTGCTGATGCAAAGCTCCAGTAATAAACTCTTAAAGACTTTTTTTTGTTTTGTTATTAATTTTGCGCTGTACTAACTGTTTATCTGTATATTCTACTACAGACACAAATAAGTATGTTGAAAACTGATTAGGTAAACAGAACACATTATGGAGAGTTCAGTAGTTACTCAGTTAAAGTTTGGTATGTTTTGGTCCATTTTTGGATGATAATTGGTCTGAATTTTACAGTAACAGCTACAAAATCATTTTAATGGTACACTGCCTTATAGTCAGTGTACTGTAGATTGCATTGCTCTGTGAATTCCACTGTGTGCTCAAAAAGCATGGGATTGCACTATGTAAATATCCTGCCATTAAAATTGTCTATTGGATTGCTCAGTATGTTGAGGAGGTACTGTGTCATGTTACTGTCTTCTCTTGATGTTATATACATGTCCTCCTCTTCACCTGTCTCCTGCAGATTACCTACACTGTTCCTGTCGGAGTGTGTGCTGGTGTACATGACTCCTCAGCACTCCAACAAGCTGGTGCACTGGGTGGCAGACACATTCCACACAGCCATGTTCGTCAACTACGAACAGGTCAGAACAATCCTCATGTCCTGTGCTAGAATCTGTTGAAACATTTTTTGTCTTTCAATATAAAAATGTTGTCGCCACGAAAGGTGTCTGTGTGTAAAATGTGCCTGATCAAGTCAGGAGAATGTGTGCAAAACTATATATCTGATATTACAATGGTGTTAAGTAAGTATGTTATTTACAGTTGCACTCATAAGTTTACATAAAGTTGACTAAAAAGAAGGAATAACAAGTCATCTTTTGGAAATTAATCTTAATGCCTCAATTAACAAATGATGAAAAATCCAGCCTTTAAGACCACCAATTTTCTTTGTGAATGAATAATGTATCATAAATAAATAAATAAATGTTCTTCCTTAAAATACAGGGGCTCATATTTATACATACCCCTATGTTAAATTCCAATAGGGGGATTTTTTTTTTTTTTTTTTTTTTTAAAGGCCAGTTATTTCATGGATCCAGAATACCACTAATTGCTACTGAGACCTTGAATTTCCCCCTGGGGATCAATAAAGTATCTATCTATCTACTATGCATCCTCATAAAGTTCCCTTGGAATTAAAATAGCCCCACATCATCACATACCCTTCACCATATCTAGAGATTGGCATGGTTTTATCTCAGTTAGCCTAATAGCTGGTTTGATTTGCATTGAGAGATGATCTTATGGAAAGTACCTTATGCCAATTGTGAGATATGGTGAAGGGTATGTGATGATATTGGGCTATTTTAATTGCAATTGGTGTCCTTAAAGGTTGGATTTTTTTCCTCAGTTTCCAAAAGATTATTTTTTTATTCCTCTATTAGTCAACTTTAGCATGTGTGTACAGGGTATGTAAACTCATGAGTGCAACTGTATATAGCACATTTCCTATATAACGGGTGCAACCCAAAGCGCTTCAATGTAACAAATATATTGCTGTCTGGTTGATGTGATGCTAAACTCACCGTTCTGTTTAGGTGAATATGGCCGACCGCTTTGGCCAGGTGATGGTTGAGAACCTGCTGAGGCGCCAGTGCACTCTTGCTGGAGTTGAGGTGTGCCAGTCTCTGGACTCACAGGTGAGATACCCACCTGTAGGCAGATGAAAACCTAAACGCCGACCAGGAATGTTATCAAATCCTTGCCCATGTTTTGTTTGAGTGTCACCCAATGGACTTTTAATGTGCATTTCATGTGTATGCCTTTAAAGTCTTTTTAAGCACATATTTTACCAAAGTACTGAAGCCATTACAGCTGATAGCGAAACAGGCAGTGTTTGGTGACTCCCTCTAGATATTGAGTTTCTCAGTCTTTTGTGTTGATATTTAAACATAGAAGAACTCGTAGAATTTATTTTTGGAACTCACTGTGAAGAGAAAGAGTGGCCTTATACTGCTGTGACTACAGTGAAACTACACTGAAATTACGCTGTGGTGTCAAATGAAATTTACATCAGGTTTTGACACTGCATTTTCTGTGTCCATCTACACTGCGTAATGGCAATATTTGTCCTTGCAAAGCTCACCGCAGTGGAAACTGAACCTGGACTTTCACTGTTTCTGAAGAGGAGTTTCGTGTGACTTTATGATTGTGAAAGAGCCGAGTGGAGTCTAGCTCTGTGTTTGCAGCACCTGCATAGAGTCTCACGCAAGGCTCTGGGGGATTGGGGGTCGGGGGTCCGTCTGACGCATCCTGTAATTGTGTACTCAGTTGGTTTACCACACTGCTGAACTGGAATCGCTCACATATCTCTCCATCCATCAGATCTTTCCAAGAGTTACATTTTCTATTTAGTCTTTGAGGTTTTTTTTTTAATAATAGATGACTGGTGAATATGATAACTAGTGCTTTTTTGTGTGTTTTGTGCGTCTTTCCAAACAGTCCCTTTTCCATTGAATGTTATTAAATTTTTGTTATTGGCATGAATGTGCCCTTTTGCAGAAGGACCGCTTTCTGTCAAATGGATGGGAGAACGCTGACGCTCTGGATATGATGACGGTCTACAGCCTTTTGCCACAGGACGACATAGCCAGGTACAGCAGAGAGTACCGGTCAAAAGGCCAACCAATGGACAAATATTCTGTCACAGCATCTTGAAGACTATAGTTTTCTTTCTTCACATTTTCATCCTTTATCATTGTGCATAACAGTTTTGTTCTACATCTTTGCTTTGTGGTTACATATGAAGGTGTGTTTTATAATTTTGTATACATATTTGCATGTGTAGAATCGAGCGTCTGGAGTTTTTGGACGAGAGGGAACTGCTCCAGCAGCTTCTTCAACACTACTGCATCTGCTGGGCGTCCAAGGACAAGCTCAGGCTAGGTGAGGCTCAGGCCCAATGACAGAATGCTGGCAGCCTGCACTGCCTTATGTAATTAATGCCTGGCAAGTGGAAACTGTGTGTTAAATGCGCTACCAAGGGCTGACCAGCAAAGCCATCTAACAATCTGCACTGTGTTTGAACTATTGTTCTGATGGCGTCACAGTGTGGCCATCCGTTTCCTTATTGCCAATTACTTATTCAGATGTGACCCTTTGCTTTTTCTGCCAGGGCTCTCCCAGGTTGCGTTCTGATGACCGGCGGCCTTGTAGATGTCTCAAAGTGCCACACACCCATGCTGGATGGGATGAAGTGTGAGGTCATCTGAACAATGGGTTTCCTCTCAATCCGGCGATGCTAAAACACGGAAACCACCACATCAGCAGTTTAGTCGTTTTCTTCATCTTCTTTGTTGTCTTTTTTTATGTGGCTTTTGTCTTCCACACCCATGAATTTTGGTGTTATTTTCATGTTGAATGAGATTGGATCCAACCATATCTCAGATTAAAGCAATCATCATTACTAACTCATTTTGAGACAATTTCAGGCACGTGTTTTTATAATGTTATTTATTTGTAATGTTTGTGTTATCTAGAAAGCACTACCGGTATATATTTTCAGACATCCAGTGTTGCTTAAATTATTTGATTGTCCAATGCTCTAATTTTCTTGTATATTTTACTGCATGGTATTGCTATTCTGTGGATACATTTTGATATGGTTAAGAATAACTACCATTGCTAAATTAAAGTATTGATAAAAGCATGAATGGAATTACTGATATCTTCCAACACTGCCCCAAAAAATGTTAAAAGTATGCTGTCTGTAAAATTCATAATATACATAAACTGCTTCAATCATGTAAGCAAACTACACGTTTGCTTGTGTGTTGCATAGTAATATGGCTACATTCTTAGTCTTACCAAGGTAACATGCATTAATAAGTTAAATTATAATAAACAATGCGTGATGCTAGCACGTACATACATGAAATACTCAGATAAATACAACTAAGATAAATGCAAGCATATCTTGTATTGCTTTCATTTATATTTCGTTGTCTGGGTTATCCTAAACAATGATCGAGTCACTCCCTTAACTCTTAAGTTTTGTAATCACTATCTACAGTGTAGTCTACAATGGATTTTCCAGTTGTGTGTGGTCATTCATACGCTACTCTTACATAATGTAATGATTATATTCTTAACAATTCTTGAACTGGAATCATGTTGTAATAATGGACATTATGAGCATTAAGGCATCTTGTTCTATCAGCTATAAATGACAGGCTGTCACACACCCTTCCCCCTCTAACTTGATTTTTAAAAGTTTTTACATTCTCATTGTCTTTATAGGATGTAAAAATGTGACCTTGTTTCTACACTAAAACTATTTACATTTCCATTACAATCATTCATCAAATGTTGAGTCTACTGTCAGAGTCAAGTCCAGGCCAGTAAATTGATTCCTTTCATACTGTATGACAGTCTGTGCATTAACAAAATAGCAGAGCAGAGCTCCAGGCTCCATGGGACAGAATCAATTCACTACCCTGGTGACCTGCAGAGTGAGGACAAGGTGGGGGATATGCTCTGTGAGTTGTATTGTGGGTGTGGAATTAAAGTTATTCAATAATTGACTACATTAATATAATAATAATAATAATAATTTAGATTAGATTCAACTTTATTGTCATTGTGCAGAGTACAGGTACAGAGACAACGACACACACACATATATATACACATACATATATATAAATATATTATTGTTGTTGTTATTATTATTATTTTATTAATGTAGTTTCATTTTAAACTATTTGGAACAGGCTCAAATCACTCTTAAAGCAACACCAAAGAGTTTTGTGTACCTTAAAATAATGTTTCCAAAATCATTTCAGTGGTTCATCAACTCGTAACAGGGTGAACGGCACTTCTGCATTCACTTTGCGACCCTCTAACAGCCATAACCGCACTATGCAAGTTTGCCAGATCGGGTAGCGGATCTGTAGTTTGATGGAATGAGACATAAGAAACTACAAATTTGACTTGATTCTGATGTCGCAATACATCATACTTTCATAAAATCATGCAACATACTCTACCTTGTCTGTGGACATAGTTATTTTATAGCTTGAATTTCCCCTTGGGGATCAATAAAGTATCTATCTATCTATCTATGGGCGGTGGGCGGTGGTAGTGTAGTGGTTAAGGAGCTGGGCTAGCGTGCAGTAGCCTGAAAGTTGTCGGTTCAATTCCCGGCTTCCACCGTTGTGCCCTTGAGCAAGGCACTTAACCCCAAGTTGCTCCGGGGACAATGTGATCCCTTGTAATATAGCTGACATATGTAAGTCACTTCGGTCAAGAAGTGTCTGCTAAATGTAATGTAATGTAATATCTATCTCTCTCTCTCTCTATCTCTCTCTCTCTCTCTCTCCAAAGCCAGTGCTGGATAAACAAATAGCGTGTGTGTGACAGGAAAAGTGCTTTGGTGTTGCTTTAATAAGGGACATATAGCATATACTCTATGTAGGTCTCTCAATGTATATAATGACTATTCAGTATGAACTACTATGGCTAATGGATGATACTATTGATGAGGTCAAATGTGGCCATATGTCCTTTGCGTGTGGCAACATGCATGCTTTAAAATCATTTCAATTGCTTGGAGGGATTTGCATGCATACGACAGGAATTGAGGCCATTGTAGAGCACAGGCCAGGCACAGCAGAGGAAATGTTTGAGTCTCCTTCTGTAGTAAACCTCACAGACCCAGACTTCCTGATTGGCAGATGCTCCCCTAGTGCAGGGGGAGTCTTTCTCTTGAAATGATACTGACCTGCCAAGGTCTCCTTTAGTCATATATGGAATTGAAACCTCCACAGTGTGCAAACTGGACTGAACCTTCCAACAGTAGTGAAAGGAAGCCTAAACAAACAAAAATATATAAGCCATATCAGAACTGTGTTGAGTACTGTGGTCTTAGTATGGTGTGGCATCAAACCTCTAACTTGTTTAGTAATCTTGTATTTTGATGTAGCTCATGGAATTTACCTTACATAAGGGTGTTAATTGTGGGTCATAAATATTGTTGGCTGTATTGCTTCAATTGTCTCTCAGAGCGTAACATAAAATGTGATGATACCATATCTGTTTAATAAGTCATTTGGATAAGATGATAAGCTATCTCTCATGAGTTATCTCACTTGTTGTTGCACTTCATACTCTGCTGCCCCACTGCTCGCTGTTGCAATGACCAACAGTGTATAACGGTTTGGGTCAAACATCATGGAAACAGACCACTCCTGCCACCCTCCATCCAAAACTGTCCCCTCCTCCCCCCTCTGGTGGACCTTTATCAGCACTGCCCCCCCGGTATCTGCCTCAGTCTGACTCTCGTCCACGAGCCCAGCAACACCTGCAGCAGGACAACATGTCTGTAACCGAGTCTAAGACGGAGATCTTTGACATGGCCAGTACGGAGGCTGAGGACACGGCCAGAGGAAGGAATAACGTTGTGGGCATTTTTGAGCGCTATGTCCAGCCCTGTCTGGCGGAGCTGCTGGGCTCAACTCTGTTCATCTTTGCAGGCTGCTGCTCTGTTATTGGGAATGCAGGCATCAGTGGCAGCGTCCAGCCTGCGCTGGCACATGGCCTGGCACTCGCCATTGCCATTGTTATCTTTGGGGAGATCAGGTAGGAAAAACAATTGGCCATGATTGCTTCTTTATCCCAGTTTCCTTGAATTTCCCCTTGGGGATCAATAAAGTATCTATCTATCTATCTATCTATCTATCTATCTGTCTAAATGAACAACTTTATGTGATTTGAAGTAACTCAGGCGGCTACAGTACCGTACATACTATATATAGCATGTAGTATAAGATTGTGGCTTTATCTGTTGTTGTTTTTCATTATTAAAATTGTTTAATGATATCATGTTTTTTAGATGTTGTCACCCCCTTTCTACTGTAAAAACTACTCGACCATTAATGTCATCAATGTACTTTACCATGTCAGTGTTGTTATTCTTAATGTAGATACAGTACATTGTTTTTAAGTATTTCTTAGCAATGTGCTATATTAATAAATAATCTGGTGTTGACAGCTCTAAATTTAAACTGACTTGTTAGGTGATGCCCTGACATGTGTAATTTATTTAGCTAAAGACGTCTGTTCATAATGTTATTTACCTCAGGAACTGTGCCTTCCCTCTCAGGATAATGTCCCTTTATGTGTACAGTCTCTGACATTATGTGATATAAGGTCCAAACCTGCTCATCATCTCCCTAATGGATGTGTTTTTGTAGTGGTGGGCACTTCAACCCAGCTGTGTCTGTAAGTGTCTACCTGGTCGGGGGGCTGGAGGTGATCCTGCTGGCACCTTACATCATTGTTCAGCTATGTGGAGGGATGATTGGAGCTGCCTTAGCTAAGGTAAACAAAATGGTTAAACTACTTTTAGGTTCCAATTCAATATGAATTTTCAATATGAAAGTTCATGCATTTGTGACCTCAAAGATGCTGTTACATTTTCTTAACCGTATGTAGCAACACAACAAGATTGTTTTTATGTTTATATGGCCTTATCCCTTCATAACATTGATCTATATGTTTCCAGAGAACTGTTATGGAATGATGATTAAATTTTCAAGCAGATCTAGCCATAGGTCTATCTCATAGGTCTCCCGTTATATCCACCTGCCAATTAATAAATAGGCTATTGTCTCTCTGGGTTATAACGGGACGTATCTGCTGTGTTGAGACAACCATCAACTACACCAATCACATAAACGTACAAATGTACGTTTTAAGTATACGTTTTAAGTTTTGATACAGATGTGTCGGTATTTCTCAGGTCGGGTTTGAATGTTGGTAGACTATTCGCTGTTATAAACGTCGCACATATGGTCAGGTTAACCTACTAAACCTTTTATAGACGCAGTATGGGATTTCGCAGGAAGTCGCGTTTGTTTGTGTTTATGTTTCCATTTATTAGCAGACGGTTTTGTGCAAAAAGAAAACCCCCATATGCTACATTATATTAGCCTGGGAATACCCAGACCTTCACAATTGTTAGGAGTGGGTCTGGAAAAGGTTCATTGACTTATGACTTCCATCAGGGGCGTAACTAGCAGTAAAATTAAACTTAAATTGGCACAGTAAACTTTTAAATCGTTTCAAACGTTTAGCAATCTTGTAGGCCTAAACGAAGTTTTAAATGCCGTTCTTTACTCAATTCCCAAAAAATGCACTCCATGCCGATTAGCGATTGTATGCGTGCCCATTGGAAATGGGCTTCAATGGCCTCTTGGCCAGACTGACCTGCCGAGCAGATCCCAAATTTGCGGAAAGGTCGTATGGGTATTCCCAGGCTAACACTTTAACCAAGGACCAAACGAGACGCCAGAGAGGTAGCTCACCCTTCCTTATAGGCTAGGTCAGAGAAATTCCACGCAGGGGTTCGTTTTTGTTTGAGGCAGGTTTTTTTTTTTACAGGGAATGGGCAGCTAGCGGTAGTGAAGAGAGCTTAAAATCGCGTAAAATCCCTGACAATCTGCGCCATAACCAAAGTTTTAATCCTGTTTTGTCATCGCAAAAATGATCTGTTCCCAAGGTAATGAGATATCTTCTTGTTCTCTTCAGTTAATATTTCCTGATGAGAGTTTTCAGTTTGCTACCGGAGCCGCGTTCAACGCAGTTCAGACCAACGCAACCATCGGACGGGCAACTGTCGCTGAGATGTTAATGACTTTAATCCTGACCTTGGTGGTCTGCATGGGCGCTATAAATAAGAGGACGCGGAGTCCCCTCGCTCCGTTCTGCATAGGTCTGACGGTGACTGCCAATATCCTCGCTGGGTAAGTAATTTCCAAGTCCTCAAGGGGGCGCTGGAGCTTCAAATAGAGTTGTAGGCTAATGTCCTAATGTGCACCTATACCTTAGATGACACTTAGACTTTATACTGTACTAAAATAGCTCTCCGTGTGAGCACGTCTGTCACGTTGATTCCTTGTGGTGTTGTGCTGACTGATGCAAACGCAATTGCCCAATAGTTACAAGCTTACGCAGTTGTCTGCTCTGATGTTCTTTTTTATTTGTTTGAGGCACTTGTAACTAGGCCTATAACAAAATATACGTCATCCTTCTTTAGAGGAGCAGTTTCTGGAGCTTGTATGAATCCAGCCCGAGCTTTCGGCCCAGCTATAGCAGCAAACTACTGGACCTATCACTGGATTTACTGGGTCGGACCACTGGCGGGAGCTCTTTTGACTGTCTCTTTTGTAAGGTAGGATAGACGCACATGCCTACTGTTTTACGCATAACATTTTGGGTAACTAAGTAATGCATGTCTTTATTAAATGCATGTAACACACGGGAGCAGATATTGATGGCAAATGCTTGTCTCATGTTCTCTTTTCATTGTTTTGCTTCCTAGATTGCTGATGGGTGACCAGAAAACACGTCTTATTTTGAAATAATTCAGATGGAACCTGGATTTACTATTTGGCTATCTGAGATGTAATCTTTGAAAAAACAGTGTATGATATTAGAATAAATTCTTTTTTATATTGCATTTTTTATACGGACGCCTAGAGTAGGCTATGACTACGTTATGACTATGTTAGATATTACCTTGATGATTTAAGCAGATAGGTGACCAAGGCCTGTGCTGTCAGTACAATTTGCTATGTGCTATTTGCCAACATGTTACTGGTTGCACTTGAGACATCAGTGTTACATTTTGTTTTGAAAATAACTTTAAATGTATTATTATCCTGTTTAGATTGATTGTACTTAACAATAAATATTTGAATAGTAAAAAAAGTCCTGGAAATAACTTGGCAACAAAGTTTACTGTTTCGAAGGTCACCTATGCAAGATAACAGTCTCTGTGATATTAAAAAGTTCAGATTTTGTGAAAATCACAACCCAACATAACCAGAGACTGATGCAGCAACAGCGCCCTCCACATTTAATGGTGCATTTACTGTATATCTTTCTTTTTTTTTACAATGAAACCAATGTTCTAATTAGTCTATTATTAACATGTTTCATACACTCTTTGCAACACTGCATTTCGGCCTTTGCTTTTGCCTTACCGAAACAGATACGCATGCCAGTTGTGTATCAACCACCTCCAAAGCTGCTGTCAGATTATGTACCGAGGACACAAGTTTCCAACTGTGTATCAACAACACTCAATAACAGTTTATGTGATGTGTTAATCACAATATTTCTTCCCTAACAATTTGACAACAGTTGTGAAGTAGGCTATTCAACTAGCCCGCTTGCTTTTAAGATTCTGGCTGAGCAGTGTGCACCTGCTTCTTTATTTGGGTTTTGGGTTGCCAGGTTTTCTGACAAAAAGGTTTAAATTGAATGTAAATGATTGTGTATGTGACGAGTGTATTTATCAATCTGGCAACCTAGGAAATGTCAGACTAACAGAAAAAAAATGACTGGATCAGTGATTTTAAAATTAAGTTTGATTGTCATGCAAATTACGGGAGTTTTCCGGGAGAAATAACAAAACTGGTGGGCTGATGACCTTGAAATATGCGAGAACCCCGGAGAAAATAGTAGTGTTGACAGGTCAGGTATGCCACTGTATTATATAACAGACCAGTTTTCTCCTGTAATATCTCAACTTGGAGAACACAAAGCAGGGGGTTTGAGAGCATTCCTCAGAGTCATCCAGATTCGTTGGTCCTCTCTTGTGCATTCTATTCTTGAGCTCAACCCACTTGCATTCTTTGAGTTCAGATCCGGAAACTGAGATAACCATGGCAGAAACCTTTTCGCATTGATCTGGACATACATTTCGATCACTGACCTGCTGAATAACCCAGTCATGACCCACGTTTTAGTGTCTTGCAGAGGCACCCAGATTTGTATTTACAATGGCAAGGTCTGTTATGGAGCTCATGACTCTTACCATCCTTCACTGTGTGTTGTAGGAGCAAGACAGGCTACATATACATGAATACTTTTCTAGGCATGCTTGTAACAGTTCTATTTGATTGGAACATCTTTCATTATTGTTTTAACGTAAACATGGGCATTTCCAGGCAAGTAGGCCTACACCTGTTTTTATACCTTAAAGGTGCTCTAAGTGATGCTGGGTAACGTCACTTCTATTGACTTTCAAACAAAACAGAGAGCTAGCTCGCTACTTCATCCCCGTCCCTCCCGTGCTGCTCCTGTGCAATTGAAACTCCTAAACGGTATTTCGTTTGTGATTTGCTGGTACAGTTTGTTATGTTTTTATGGGCTAGGTTTGCCCAGGTTGTTTTTGTTGCCGTTTTTGGAGCCTGGGCCACAGAGATCGCGTTTTTTTACAGTGTGCTGGACACAGACAGCTAGCGGTTAGTTAGGTGATGTTTGCAGTAAATGACATGAAATGTTTTAGCCTAAAAAACGCGTGGCGTCGCTTAGAGCACCTTTAAAATGTTTACCTCGTCGGCTCTCCTAAAGATATCACCTAGCCTGGTTAGTATGTGAGCACTAATGAGCCACTGGGATTCATTTTTGACTAATATTTGTGTATACAGGGAGGGTAGGAGTCAAGGCCGTAGCCAGGATTTTTAAAATACCGAGGTCAGCGACATCGCCAGAAATTTTGGGCCCCCCGTTTGTTTATAACTTGAGCCAATACACTTTTCCACAAATTCCATTTTTTAGATGCACCTCAAGAGCCTTTTCCCAAATTGGCTTTGGATATTTAGACCGGACCCTGCTCCATCTGTAATTAGGAATGCTCTGCTTCTTCATCAGCATAGGGAATGTTGCATTTATAAATTGCAGGGTCATAGGCTGCAGAGCTTATAGACTACCTTCTCACTCACTTGGGAGGGCCCTTCATCATTTCCCTCTATTCTCTTCTTTATCCTCAACTGCCTGATTTCTTTCTCCTGTATCTTGTGTTGGATTGCTTAAAACAACAAATCTCAATAATGTATATCATTTGAAAATGTTACAGTATGTTTGGGCCATGTGATAATATCCACCACACCATTAATTATCCATCCTATATAACATTAATAGAGCTTCAGTTTCAGTGCAGGTTAGCTAACTGCATCTCCACTGAATTTCAACATAACATTTTCATTACAGGTTAGCATCTCAATAGCCATATTACAGCTGTACTGTATTCGACCATTATCTTTCTTACCTTCCCTCCTTCTCTTTGTCTGCTCAACTTCTTCTGGCTTTCCAAACATTAACTTTGTTGCAGCCTTTGTATAGGTCAGGTGAAAGCCTTCTGACAGAAATGAACCAACCGTCAAGTTAATTTATTTTGGATAATGGATTTATATTGACGTTTATGTGAGCTGCGTTGCGTTTGTTAAATAGCCTAGTTTATTGGCACAGTCCACGATAACCGAGTCGACGCTACTTTTGTTTTGACATGTCAGAGGTAGCCTATCTGCAACGGCGTGTCACGTGATGGTACGTTAATGCAAGGATAATTGTCTCGTCGGATATTCGTAGCCTACTTAATAAATTAAACGAAACTTGAAGAAAATACCGAGGACATGACCTCGGTGTCCTCAATGGTAGCTACGGCCATGGTAGGAGTAGGCTATGTCAAAAGTTGAAGAATAAACTATTAATAGGGAGATAGTAAACTAACATCTCAAGTGGGAAGACGTACACCTCCAGGACATCTACTGCGCAATGTCCCAACCCACTTCTTTCCATGCCAGCATAAGATATTTTTTTAAGATATTTTTTTTTTATTAGAAAGATTCAAAGTTCAGCAGAGATGAAAAGGTCAGCAACATTTTATTACTCTCTGGGCATGGGAGGGAGTGAAATACAGACTTGAAAGAAAAGATAACCAATACCTCTAAAGACACTCTTCATAACTTTAGCCTATAATGTATAATACAGCTTACCATAAAATGGTGTTGTTTTGTGTGGGCTATTTGTTTTTTGAAAAACAACAATATTGGTTCGACACACGACACACATCACCTGTCGATCAGCAGTCATATTAATACATGGAACTTTTTTCCAGTGGACAAATGCATCTGATCTGAACAAAAGTGCAGTCGTATGCTGGTATTTAGCAATTGATTGAATTGATGCAATTGATATACTTTTGATGGTCTTCTCCGCATCAAATGTGCAACTTGACCTTCGTCACTTATGATTTCTTGTTGGCAACGCTGAGTCTTTTCCACAACTGGGTTGAACAGGTCTCTCTGGACAATCTAGGTCAAGGTGATAATGAGGCAGTGGCCTATAAATTGATGTTCTAATGGTATCATATCAGTCAGCCAAACACTGACGACTAGACAGCACAGGTAGACTACGCTTGACCATGGAAGAGAAGGTTGAACTCAGCGAGCTCGAGAGACCCTTGAGGGGTAACAAAAAGCCAGCGAGACCTCCCAACATGTTCGAAAGAATAATACAGCCATGCCTCGCTGAAATAGTTGGAACCACTTTCTTTGTTTTCATCGGATGCGTCTCCGTGATCGAGAACGTGCCCGCCGCGGGAAGAGTGCAACCAGCGCTTGTGCACGGCTTAGCGGTGGCAGTCATGGTGGCATGCATGGCAGAGATCAGGTGCGCATGGAAACTAATGGTTCTTTAAGGCTAAATTGTGATATTTGTAGGTTACAAACTCTCACCGACTAATTGATTGATTACCAGACGCGTGCACGTGTCAGTCAGTATTGGAATAGCAGAAGTGTTTGGCGTTGCCACTGGTTAGATCTGCGTGTGTGAGTGAATATATGTCATATAATATGAGGTACTTGTTTTCCACAGTGGATCTCACTTCAACCCCCCCTTCACCATTGCCATTTACCTGTGTGGAGGCATGCAACTTACAATGGTGATTCCATACTTGGTCAGTCAGTTGATTGGAGGGGTACTTGGGGCTGGAATGTCCAAGGTGAGTCATGCAAAAATCATTTTGCAAGATCAGCTAAAACACATTTAATTTACAGAAATAACCATTAAGTTATGCACAAGATTTTTACTAGGTCCCCATTATTAATGGTCCTATGCTTAACATGCAAACATGCATTTCTCAGCTGATGACATCTTCTGAGAACTATTTGAATGCATCCGGAGCAGCATTTGACATCCTCAAATCAGATGACCAGTTGAAGGGAGCTCTGTGCGGGGAGATTTTTATGACTTGTCTGGTCACCATGGTGGTCTTGCTTGGTGCTGTCAATGAGAAGAGCAAAAGTCCCATGGTCCCTTTTATGGTGGGCTGCACAGTCATCATCAACATTTTGGCAGGGTAAGTTCAAGGACTGGTTTGACAGTACCTATACTTCACTGTTCTGCACATAGATTTAAAAACATCACCTACTCAATAGTTCTCTGAATTTAAGGTGTCAGAAATACGGTGGATTACAGTTCCGTTGCCCTCCGTATATCATCTAACCACTGTGTGTGTCAGTTTTGATTGTCACAATTTATGTCTCATCCACATTACTCTTGTACGACAAATGGGTGTTATTCTCTGACCAGGGGCTACTGTGGTTGACAAATGGGTGTTATTCTCTGACCAGGGGCTACTGTGGTTGACAAATGGGTGTTATTCTCTGACATGTGCTACTGTGGTTGCTGTTGCAGTGGAGACGTCTCCGGGACGTGCCTGAACCCAGCCAGAGCTTTAGGACCTGCGGTGATGGCTGGCTACTGGAGCTACCACTGGGTATACTGGATTGGACCATTATCAGGTGGCATACTGGCAGCAGGCTTAGTCAGGTGATTGATACTGTGATTTCTTCTTGTTATATTTCAGGGAAATGTACATAAATAATCTGCCAATGTTACTTTATTCTGAATAAATGTAGGCTTTGATATTAGGCAAAATTGTTTCAGAATAAACACATTGGATGTATGTGCCAAGCAAGGCTACATAATTTGTATTTGTTTTCTAGGGTTTTCCTTGGTGATGAGAAGATACGGCTTATAATGAAATGAGACCCATGGGAAATATATTAAAGATGCATTTTTTACAGAGACTGTTTTGAGAGTTTATTTGTACTGTGTGCATTCTTTGGTACTGCCATACGAGAATCTATCAGCTATTCTTTGTTGCATATCCTTTTTTCTTCCCTGGCAGTTAACCAGGTGTAGGTGAGGTATTTACCAATTGGAGGGGACCAAAGTGCTGCAGATATCTGCAAATACCTGGTTACTCATTTAAATAGCAGACAAAGGAAAATGCTGACTTGACAGTTATCCCACATCTTATTACTTTTTTTCACAAATAATTAAACCAATCCACTCATGCTGATGATAATGAAACTGTTTTGGTAAAGTATCCCCAACCAGAAACATATTTGGTAACACTTTACTTGACAGTATCGACATAAGAGTGACATGACACATGAACACATGACACTGTCATGACACATGAACCCTAACCCTAATCCTAACCTTTAACCTTAACCCTAACCCTAACTTGTTATGACAAAAACCGAATGACACTTAATAATAGAAGCGAGTACATGTACAGAGCCAATGAAAGGCAGTTGACATCCAACCAGAAGTGCAAAGAAACATTAAATACCAAGTGCATGTAGAGTATGGTTGTGTATGCCAGTGTTTTTCAACCACTGTGCCGGGGCACACTAGTGTGCCGTGAGAGATCATCAGGTGTGCCTCAGAAAATTACCCAAATGTCACTCACTGGTCCAGAAAAGCAACTGTTGCATCAAAGAATTTATAACCACATGCTCTCATTGATTGTATGATTGCACTATTTGTGAGATGCAGGCATTGTACAACGGGGGCCCCATATCCAGTATTCACAGAATCATCACATATCCAGTTCATAACAACAATTAAATTAGATATAGTCACCTACAAATGAAACAGAGGGCGCTTGTTTTATTGAGCAGGTTTTGCATAGAAGCCATAATAAGGCCATATCTGTGTATTATTTGAAATTTTAGGCTATGGTATGTTTATTTTTTCTTCACACAGGATGTTAGTGTGCCGTGGGACAAAAAAGGTTGAAAAACACTGGTGTATGCAATAGAGATATAATGCACAGTGTATAGTGGATACATACAGGTTTTCCAGATGTCTACAGGCTATGGAATATAAAATATATATATATAAATATAAAAAAATATATATAAAAATAATGTATAGTATGGGGTGTTAGCAGTGCAAGGTCATAGGTGAAACAATGTGAGTCTGTGTGTAGGAGTAAATGTAAACAGGTAAGCAGTGCAGTGTAGTCAATGTAAGTAGGTAAACAGTGCAGTAGTAAAAAGTAAACAGGTAAACTAATAACAGCTAAAGTGCAAATGCTAGACAGGAGGTGAAGTTTTGTTCAGCAGTTTTACAGCCTCTGGAAAGAAGCTGTACCTGAGGCTGCTGGTGCGGGAGCGCAGGCTCCTGTATCGCCTGCCAGACTACTGGTGGGTGGCATCCTTGACAATGGATTTGGCTTTGTTTTTACAGCGTTTATAATATGTGTCGTGGATGGAGGGGAGTTGGGAGCAGGGCTCGAATTAACTTTTTGTCTTTAAGGGGGTCTCTCTATCTCATAAAAAGTTGGCACACCCCACGCATACCCTAACAAGGCGATACAATGAAATAGCCTAAGCGCAAGTGGCGCTTTTGCGCAGTACAGTATGCGCACGGTAGGCTTTACCTTGACACACGCACACGACAGACATAGAATTTTCATAGAAATTGATTACTTTTAATTAATTTCAACATATTATTGATTGTAATAGTCCATATCTCATTTCAATTTCACAATACAAAGAAATAAACTAAACGATTTAGTGTGTGCCATTCTCAATTTCACAACGTAACTCATTTAAACCAGACCACCGTCTCAGATAGGCTATCCTCAGTGTCAAACACAATAATGCATGTAGTGTACCTCATACACAGGGGAAAAAACACTAACTGGCAGAAATGAATAAAGCCAGCCAAACTATATGTTCTAGTATTAGGCTAATGTGTTGAACCGTGGAAAATTAATAGACGAACAATTTTGGAGTTTGCACTGAGATATTGTCTGGTAGCCATTGAATATTCCGACATCAGAGATTGCTAACAGGTGTTTCAAAATATCTGGGATCTTTCCGGAGCTCTGAATGGCAGAGGATAGCTACAGATCATCAGACAACACAATCATTGTAGGCTGCATTATGGGCCATAATTTATGGCTTTGTCAATCAACATAGAAGAGGTGAAGCGCAAGTTCAACAGCAAACAGGGCTTTTTAGCACGTATCAAACCATGTAGGCTAGCCCAATGAACGCCTATGCAAATAGACAAGACACTTACATCAAAGCAGGGTGACTTCTTCAGATTTGCGAGTGCTGTCAAATCGATACGGTTTGCTCATTTAGTCTAGTGGCGTGGTTGTGTAGTGTCATGCTGCGTTCAAGAGCGTATAGGTCTACGTCCCGTAGTAGCCTATATTTTAATTTAACGTCTTTAATGGTAAGAGATCGCACAGGGATGGATAATGAGCGGTTGTTTAAGATTAAATTACAATGCCATACACCTTCAGATATGAGAGACCCCCTCAGGTTTTTGACTTTGTTGCTTTCATGGGAGCCAGTCCTCACTCTATGGGAGCTCGGTTCCCTCTGGCTCCCACGTAATTCGAGCCCTGGTTGGGAGCCAATAGTCCTTTGGGCAGATTTCACTACTCTTTGTAGTGCCTTGCGATCAGCAGCGTTGCAGTTGCCGTACCATACAGATATGCAGTTAGTGAGTATGCTCTCAAAGGTACAACGGTAGAAGTCTATTAGAATCAATGTGTTATGGTTTGTAATTGAAGTTGGGCTGTGTTTTACGCTGCTGCTGAAATATCAGTTCAGCAAGATTTACACCCATGTCCCTTTTAAGACTTGCGCATTCAACCATGCTGCGTCATAGGCCAACTGCCCATAGATGTCAGCAAACACCTTTCAACATAATTTAAAGCAGGCTGTTTAGGTCCCTCCCTGCAAGAGAAGAAGGGAATTCATTTGTTAGTCCTCTATTCATTAAAGTTTTGCGCCTTTTTCAAACTGGTACTGCATTTTACAAAATGATTGAGGAAATGATCGAAATAGAAACAGGCATCCACATGATAAACAATAATAAAAAAAAAAGGAATACAAACAGTGTAATATTTTAATGCTGATATTCTCATGCTAGTTTCACCCCTAAAAGTCTTACAAAAAGTGTTCACTCTCAGATGCCCTAAAATAACTAAAACCGCTTGACTGATCATATATTTCTGCGACGCAGAATTATAGCGCAGTCTGCCCAAGAGTACCAATTATTCCATTATTCCTTGGTCTAAATATGTTTACAGATTTTACAAAAAGTCTATGATCAGAACTTTATTCTCTTGTGATAAAACTATAGCAGGCCTACTCCAAGCATCAATTTTGGTGCATTTATTAAGGCCACGACGAATGAACGGCCATTTTCTTAAATTATACTTAAACGCAATCATTTAATGTTGGGGAGACAACATGGGTAAAAATATTTACCGTCTAAACTAAACAATCCAGCAAACATTTGCATATATAAATAGCAGGTGGGTACTTAATAAAAGAGACAAGAGGAGGGGTGGTGAATGTGATACAGGTTGGAATGCCCATAGGCACATACGGTGAAATGCACATATCTACAGCTACACTGTTTCGGCTGACGCTAGGAATATACTTGCTACACGTATGCGACCTGCAGCGTACGCAGCCAAAACGCATGATATTGCATGCATGTCTTCTTGCGGATCTCACGTTACCTCGCGTTGACGTGCGCGACCGACGCACCAAATGAACGCAGAGGACTGTGATTGGTCGACTCGCAAAACCTTTAGTGACGGTGCCTGTTCAGCGGCTCACGTGGACCGTCTGATTTCAGCGAATGCCCACGCCCATATCTTTCACTTGCCAACTGTTATCTTTGCAATTTACGCACGTCGCCAAGTACCTTTGCGCACGAAAGGAAACAATCAGCAGACCACTGATTCAGGAGCAGATTTGAATTTCCACACATATACACTCGTTTATAACAGATTATATAATTAAATGCATTTCAAATAGTCGCATATTCCACAGAAAAGCATTAGAAAGTATTTTATTCCATCTGCAAAAATGCACAGAAACGTCTACACAAAAACCAAACATTTTAAAGATTCCCAACTCTAACTCCGAACCAGTTTTAAAAAACGGATTTCAATTTCAATAGAAATGTCCAAATTACACTTTACATGATGATGTTGAAATCTTAAAGAAAGGTATGTTATTGAAATGAAAGGCAAGGCAAGGTCACCAAAGACAAACATCTAGGCTAATATATAAAAGCATCTTGCTAAATTACATAAACATAAACATAGGGATGCCAGTATTTACATCTGTGATGATGTCATTGTGGTATGTGGGATGGAGTGGGTCGCACCCACAGGAGGAGTGGGCTGTGGTCACGTCCTTACACTTATGATAAGTGACTTATCATGATCTCACTGTTTTTACGGATGGACTGACAGGACATGCACAGTATTGAGCATGTGTCACCTCAAGTCGTATAGTTGATAAAACAAACATCCAAATTCATAACCAACATTTGACATAACCTTTATACATTTACAAGATATATGCGTGCAAGCGCTGTGCCTTCATCTGTTGACCATTGTCCTCTCATCTACATGTGTTGTTTTTATGATTGCCACATTACATGACATCGTTGTCATGGTATAATTTCCATTATTAACAGGTACCAGTCACGTAAAAACACAACGAAACCAAAAGGTTGTTTTGATCTCTATTTTTTATTTCATATTAGACATTAAATGTCTTTATTCAAGATACAAATCACTGCAGTTTAGCGATATTTGTCGGACAGTGCCAGGGCAACCTTGGAGAGGAATTTGTCCATTGCAGTGTGCAGCACGGGGTCGAATTCGTTGGGGAACTTGTTGGCCAGCACCACCAGGAGGTTGTGGGAGAGGATCTGTGGGAAGAGAGGAATTAGTGTGTTGCTAGCATATAAACATATGCCACTCTGTATTTTTGTAGAAGATCACCTAAAATACTTTACCTTGAAGTTTGCGGGATCCACCCTCAGCTGAAAGGCATGGAGCTCGCTGAGAGTGAGCAGGCCATTTAAGAGGTCATCTATGTTCTTCACAGCGAGGTCAACTCCTAACATCACCTTCTTGCCATGCGCCTTTACGCTTGCAGAGCCAGGGGACAGGTCTGGCCAATGAGAGAAGTACGTCTTGGTCTGAGGGTAGACCACTATCATTCTGAAAGACAGAAGAGAACATGACATTATTTCAGGCGGAATTGCACAATTTAACGTAAAGAAACGGACTTTGCGACACGGAGAAGCTGTACCTGGAGAGAGCGTCATTGCCAATCTCCTCGGCCTTAGGAGCAACCTTGGCCCAAAAGTCCTTCACCAACTTCTTGTCTTTAGCAGAGAGGCTCATCGTTCCACTAGGCAGTGCCAAAATATTGGCTATGACCGGGCATTGGCACCCCTTTTATACGTTAGCTGGCATGGCGACACACCCTATAGGCCAGATGCCAGATTGAACTTTTGCCAGCTAAACTAACATTCTAGTAGATACTCCCAATAGCCAAAACATTATATTCGGTCTAATTTTCAATTATTTCAAGTAATTATTGACATATTTGTAATATGTCTCGTGTCTAAAAGCAAACGAAGATTGAATAATCTTAAGTTAAGATGTCCTGCCATAGCAGAAATTACAACTCCATTGCAATAAAACCCCATATTTATGATGGCAAGCGCATTAAAAACAACCCATTTTAACTCAAGAAACCACAGAGAACCCCTCTTTTAGCATACAGTGATGACAAGTAGACTAAACTGCATAGGCCTACCCTACATATAAATAAAATAAAATGTAGGATTATAATATTGGATGTGGATGCATTCATAACTTGAATGTTTATATGATATCATACTGGCAAATATTTGCTTAAAGTAGATACATTTTGACTACATATTTCCTTAAATTTTACTTGGAAATAGACTGTCAAATGAGTTAAAGGCAAATGAGAAAATACAGTAATATACTTAAGCAATAGCAGCCTGTGTTTTTTCAAACCAGTATCATTAATCTTATTGACTGCTTACATTAACTGACTCTATTTACTTTAGCCCTATAAAAAAAATCACAGATTAACTCAGAAAACGCCCTCAAATCAGGTCAATTTTTAATGTGCGTTTATATGAACTCCTTCATATGGAGCCAGTGGGAGGAGATTTGGCAAGTGACGATAACAGAAGCGTGTTCGCATGTAGTAGAGAGATAAGTTTTTGGCACATGTGTTTGTTGAAAGGAGGAGCAGTATCAGCCTGTGGCTTGAACAATCATGTTTACTGAATATCAGTCCAAGTTTAAATATTGTTTGTGTTCTTCTAAGGTCTATTCATGATCGCACTCTGATTATCTAACTGAAAGACATTCTAATGAAATTAAATAAACAAGCATGGCCATCTCCACTCTGACGATGTCGCCAGTAAAATCAGCCTAAAAGTAAAAAGTAGGCTATAAATCATAGCACAGAAGAAATTAAAGATTTTCCCCACATCAAGTCTCCATTTAGACTAAAATATATCACTTTTGGTCCCTATCATGTAACTAAGGACAAGGCGCCCTAAAGTAATGCTGAAGTAGCCTATTATTTTTCTGTGAAGGTCTATTTGTGTTCGTTTAATGTAAAATACTTCAAATTAATTAAATAGACTATGGCCTGTATGATGATGCATTATTTTACACAAATCCCACACAAACCCAAGCAATATAAAACATCCAGTCAATCCAACTTTTGCATTGATTGGTTAATCTTATAGGCTACTGTAGGTCACATCATGACCTTATGGACACTATGGACAGTAAAATGTGCTTAGTCATAAATTGATATCCAAAAAAGAAGAAAAAAAAAACGATTAGCCTATATTCAAACATTTTCCTCGAATTCCCCTCGTGAAAGGCGTTTCCTCACGTCCAACTTTGACAGCTTCGTGGAGAGCATCATCCAATAGATGTGACTTGTTGCCGTCAGGGAGGAGCGAGGCGATTGCATAAATAGGATAGCGAGAGTGTGTGACAGTATGATTCATATTCTCCCCAACAACAGAAATCATCAGACATCACCATGGTTGAGTGGACAGACGCTGAGCGCGCCGCTATCCAGGACATCTTCAGCAATCTTGATTACGAAGACATCGGTCCCAAAGCCCTGCGAAGGTAAACCCAGCAGATGTCAACGTTCATCCTCATAGCTTGATTGACTTTCACCTTAAAGCCTCAATAATGAATCTATTATTTTCTCATATGCATTCATTCTATTAATGTATGGTGTCCTTGAAGGCAAGTCCCTATATGTAACTCACCTTGTGACAGCACAGCATCCATCAGGACAAAGCCCTTGATTGTTAAAAAAAAATGTGGTCATCTTTATCTTTACAGGTGCTTGATCGTTTACCCTTGGTGCCAGCGGTACTTTGGAGGGTTCGGGAACCTTTATAATGCAGACGCCATCCTTTCCAACCCCATGGTAGCGGCACACGGCATCGTTGTGCTCCACGGTCTCGACAGGGCCATGAAGAACATGGATAACATCAAGAACACTTACGCTGAGCTGAGCGTGCTGCACTCCGAGAAATTGCATGTGGATCCCGACAACTTCAGAGTGAGTTCTGCGGCAAAACTAACCTTGATATGTAAACACTAAGATCAGTATAACCAACTTGACAAACCTAACTATTGTCCATTTTCATTTTTCAGCTGCTTGCCGACTGCTTGTCTGTGGTTATTGCTGGGAAGATGGGCACTGCTTTCACACCCGAGATCCAGGCTGCATGGCAGAAGTTCCTGGCTGTTGTGGTCAACGCTTTGGGTCGGCAGTACCACTAGGCCTACATGCTTGATCCCGAAGCATAGCGAAATACATTGTCCTTACCAATGAAATTAATAAAGGTGGCATTAACCAAAATGTTCTGGTTTCGTTGTATACTTTTTGCATTTACAAAACCAACATCTTTAACCAGAATGTTAAAGCTCAGTCTTGGCTTGGTCACCGCTCCATCAAACAATACAGTGGAGCCTTTTTAAAAGACTGCTGACATCTAGACCCGTGTCTTCAGAGACTGGCAAGACTACTGGATAAAACGTTCTATAGAAATAACAGGACAAATTACAGAAAATCTAAACAATCCTGCAAAAGCCCTTTACATGTTTTGCTTCAATGCCATAAGGACCATTTTAGCATATTTGTTTCTCAATATCAATGTTATAAGAGAACACGAAATATGTACAATATTTATATTTTAATAAATATAACATGTATTTTATGTTCTGAAACCGGTGCCGTGCCAAAAGCCTTTAGGCAGGGTGTAAAGTGCAGGAGCCTGAAACCTACTGTATCTCCGGTGATCATCTTCATTGGATTCCCCCTTGCGAGATTGGTCATTAGCCTATAACACTGCAACAACCAATCGAATGGATGCCGAAGAGTAGAACCTGGACCAGTTTTTTTTATTTGTGTTTTTTACATTCCCTCTACTGGTTGAATTTAAATAAAGAAAACGAGAAATAAACATATATCATCATAACACTGCTAAAACAACATCTAATGGGTGCTTAGACTTTTGCACAGTCTGTAGAAGTCTATCTCCTGATTTTTAAAACTACTAAACCATTTACGTTGAACTATAAGTAAAACAAAAGGATGAAAGTGAAGCGAATAACTTGCTGCCACCATTTCATTGTCCTATAAGCCTTTGCAACACTGAGATAAGAAACTATCAGTGTTGCGAAAAGTTTTTAAATGTGTTTGTTAATGTTAGGTATTCTAAACACCAGAAGAATTTTGAAGCAAGGTTGCATCTTAGGAACAAGATATCAGTGATATCATGTCCTGGTACCCTATATTTGTTGCAAAACTTAAATCACGTAAATTGTGTAAAACAATCACTCTCAAAAATATTGTTAATTTATTCTGACTATCATGGGGCTCCAGACTTTGTTAACACATGGGCATCTGAACACACAAAACACATTTTGATAATTTTCCTAACAATTTGGATGCACTTTATAACATCCGTGACCATGTGTTTTCCTTGTCAAAAATGACCAGCCATTTGAAATGAGTGGGCGAGAAAATGGTCAGTGTATATGAAATTGAGTCACATAGATAAGTTGTGTCATCAGAGCATGGATCGAAAAGAGAAATACTTAGCCTAAACACCTTTAATTTATGTGCAGGTGATGTCCAAATCGCAATTTAGTAAATCGAATAGGTTATTCAAATTCACGGACTATGAATTCAAGATGCTTAATGTGGAGTAGGCTAAGTTGTTTTCGTTATTACAAAAACGTTTTGACCGGTAATGTCTGCCTACACGCAAACATATCAACAAATTGTACCTGAAAAACACCTCAAATAAAGAATACATTTCCCTTCAAACAATTATGAAACAATTTACTTTCATTAACTTGTTACAAAATAAGACTTTGTTTTACACATCAAACATCTTACTGCAAGCATCTCCAGGGTGCAACCAGAGACTCTCTTGACAGAGATGCATAAAGCGACTACTGACTTTATTAAGATGTTGATGTAAAAAAAAAAAACCATTATGTTATGTTATATTATAGTACATTATAATACAACTGTTTTATATTAGGCTGTTATATTATATCGTTTTAATGCTATTAACTTTAAGACTGAAATCCATACAACAAAGTACTCCAATGACTCAGTGGACATTTACTTAGTTATAGAGACCTATAGGCCTAGGCATTTTATTCGCTTGAACCCCATTTATTTTGTCCTCTTATTTGTTTGTGTAATTTGGTGGCATGTTGCTTGTAATCCAGAGGCGATAGGCTACACATTCAGTTATCTATAGTTTTAGGCGCAGTGTGAATCCATCCATATATTGGGTAAAAGCACAGTGTGATGGACACACATATAGGCACACCGAACAACACACTTTTTGCGCAGCTATACAACAGCAAAAAAACTGCTGATTGTGCATTTCTAAAACTGACTTGTCTAAGTTCAGTGAGTTATCTCTTTAGATGATGGACTATATTTAGCTGCGCGTGATAAGAAAAGTGCTCCCTCGCCCTTTCACAGAAATCTCCTTTATTCACCCCAAGCTTGTCCTAAAAGATAACTATCCCAAATGCAGCCAATTGAGGGAGAGAACACAGAGGTGGAGCATCCTGACGAGTTAGGAAACTCTTTCAATAAATAGAACCCACGCACAGGGCTTCCATCAGGTTCCCTCAACAGCTCGAATCGCTTCCAGCATCCTCATACGCAAAGAAGTTGCAAGAATGAGTCTGACCGAGAAAGAGAAGACCGTTGTGAGGGACTTCTTTGGGAAGATTGTTGCTCGGTCCGACGACATTGGAACTGAGTCTCTCACGAGGTAATGATTATTTCATTAGCTACTACGTTTAAATTCAACCATGTTTTTACTTTGTAACACGATTAAATATTCCTGCTAACACTGAATGTACCATTCACCAATAGACTACTGGTCGTGTATCCTCAAACGAAGTCTTACTTCGACCATTGGAAGGAGACGACTCCTTATTCCGCTCCGGTAAGGAAGCATGGCATCAACGTCATGGGAGGCATCTACGAGGCCGTCGGTAAACTGGACGATCTCAAAGGGGGACTGCTGACCCTGAGTGAACTTCATGCCTTCATGCTCAGAGTGGATCCTGTCAACTTCAAGGTGAATAAAAAAGATGGACCATACACGCGCCACTGATTCATTTCCACATCATGAAAGTAGGATTAATATTTGATTTCATGAGAAAGAGTGAATGACTTGATTTCGCTCGTCTTCTTTTCAGCTCTTCACAAATTGCATCCTGGTTGTACTGAGCATGCTCTTCCCGGACGACTTCACCCCCCAGGTCCATTTGGCTGTTGACAAGTTCATGGCTCTGCTGGCTCTGGCCTTGGCAGAAAAATACCGTTGATCAGTATGCTTGTGTACTCGAGTGAAATAAAGAAGTTCAACGATGCAAACTGACGTTTCGTGTGTGGAGTCTTCTAATGTTGTGTGAATCATTATAGCCTGCTTCAAACCTCCTAAATGCACGGTGAGATAAGAGAAGTAGTAGGCCACGCTGAAAACTAACAATAATAGGCTACATCAATTAACGGGTCGACACACAAATCGTAACACCCCCAATTATCACCACTTTTGTTCAGAAATTCTAAAACAACGATGTTTTTTAACACTTCAAAATAACATTTGCTAAATGAACCTTATACATTTTTCAGTAACCATAGGTGTGTAGATTTGACCAAAATCTGGTTTGGTCCTTAACGGGAGCATTTACTGCCTGAAATATCCGATTTTGTTTACCACGCTCGGAGTTATAGTGCTGGCCTGATGGGTTGCCTATTTATGCCGTTTCAACGGCACATGAACGGTTAGACCGAGAATTCTCGTTATAAAATTAAAATTCCACTGGAGCACCAAGCGGTTGTGTACACGCAGCCTTACAACACTGTATGCAGCTCTTCGAGTCACGGTAAAATGTCATTTTTGGTACATAGCTAATTTAGATACACTTATGGTGTGGGTGGTTGCGTTTCTTTAGGAGTCCGCCGTCTTGGTTTGTATAGAAATGGATATTAAGTGACACATACACGCAAGACGGCGAAAATACGGGACCGACGGTAATAGGGGGAGTTCCGAAACATGTTTTCATGTTATGTGGCTAAACTCATTCTGGCATCTTGTTGCTTCGGCGTTTCATCTTGAACAATTTAAATGTACAGCAGTAAAAGTGGGACATTTCGTTGACAATATCATGTCACATTGTACATTTTCCACACGGGTAAACAGTTCTGGGTTGTTAAAACAAAAAATCAGTGAAATGAGAAAAACACAGCCTATAGGAAAAGTTATAGGTTTTCTAGTGTTGCTATAGCTTTATACGTCACTTAAGGAAATGTATACTTTCCCCAGAAGCAGCAACAATACAGAGAATAATTGAGTCATATATTTCACGTGGACTGTAAAAGGTACGATGACTCCCCAAACAACGTTTTGTCACTTGGGAGGTGCAACGTTTCAGCACCACGGACAGCGCGGATTAAAGATCAAACCATTCAGCACCTGTGTACCGGACAGCGCCAGTCGTATGACAGGGATGCCAGGCGACGGTCCAAGAAGGTTTATTGCTTTCCATGGAATCATTTTCTATTCTTGTTATATGCCTTGAAGAAAGTATTGAAATACACCAATCTGCAAATGTAGGCCACTTCTTTTATGAAAAAACGAGGAAAGCCGTTTACATTGATTGCAACAATTAGACAAAATAGTGACGTTAATGTCTTCCCTTGTAATGATGTGCTCCATTCACATTGTACTGGCCATTGTGTATTATTGGCCTTAATACAATGACTTCAGTGTACAACGACGATTTCGTACATTCTACGAAAATGTGCCATTTTGCATTCAAAATATCTAATTTTCAAAGTACTGTTTCTAAAATCTTGAAGCACCTATTTGGATGAAGTAGATTCCTACCTCTCAAAAAACATGCGGTGCCATCTCAGGCCATCTTATTTATTTATTTATTTACTTAACAAATAGTCAATAGATGTATGTGTGCTATGTCAAACCTGTTACCAAAAAAATCGGTAACACTTTACTTGACGGGTGAGTTCATAACACATTCATAGCAGCTGTCATAAACTGCACATAAAGCATTCATGACTGTTTCATGAGACATGACTCAACCTTTATACCAAACCTTTCATGAATGTGGAAGACAGAACAACGACAACTTGTCAAAATAAAAGTCCAACAATCGCAAAGCAGCATTGCCGTTTTTCTCTCCAGCCTTTGTAAATATTTTATGAATATCTTAAGTCTACATCGAATGTCACTTTACTATACAAGTTGTGAAGTATTCGTAAGTTAACACTGGGAGGTAAACTAGCCTACATTCAGCTGACCTGCTGTATTTATGTAACCTGGAACGGTTAGACATAGTCCCAGTAGCAAAAGATGAGAAATCATCTGCAAAGGTTACATCATAAAACAAAAATGATTTGCTTGACCATGTTCTGGCGCTGGAGTAGCAGCCCATTGACTCAGACGTGATCAGGTAAGAGGTTTGGAACAAAAACGGCAATGCTGCTTTGCGATTGTTGGACTTTTATTTTGACAAGTTGTCGTCGTTCTGTCTTCCACATTCATGAAAAGTTTGGTATTAATGTTGAGTCATGTCTCATGAAACAGTCATGAATGCTTTATGTACAGTTTATGAGAGCTGCTATGAATGTGTTATGAACTCACCCGTCAAGTAAAGTGTTACCAAAAAATCATATATTATTATAAAATAATATGAGTGCTCTTGTAACTATTCATGAATATTACACAAATAATTATGTGTTACATAAATAATTCTGGTGTAGAACACATGAGAGGTGCATTCAAGAGAGGTTAAAATGCTGTTAAATATTTACATTTACATTTTCAATCAAATTACTTTTTAATGCATGATGTTGTGGTAACACGTTGACAAAACTAGCTTGTCCCCTTCTGTCAGACAAAGCAAAGCACTTTTCTGGTCTTTTCACCATCAACTTCCTGGAAGGCAGGTGATATCACTTCCTGAAAATGATGTAACTTTTGGCACAGTTAATTTTCTCCAAGGGGGGTTTTATCCAAAAGTAACAGGGTTGACGACAACATGGGGACAAATGTAGATTTTTTCAGAATTTTAAAAACATTCCAAATAAAATTGTTTAATGATCCATGAGCAAACACTTGAGGCTTTTTATACGTGTATTTATTTTTATGATAATTTGACTTTTTTTTATCCTAAATAGCCAGTGATACTAGACAAGTCATACCGAGGGACAAGCCATTTTTGCAGCTTTTGCAATATACCTAATACGAAAAGTGCTTAAAATCCTTATTCCTTATTATCCTAAATTCTGAATAAAATATTGTTAATTCAGCTTTGCAAAACACTTTAGTTTGAGGGACATTAAAATGGCACGTTTTCGTAGAATGACCCACATAGTCATTCAATATTTAATGTGCCTGTAGAGGGGGCCCTCGGTAAACTCAAAAGTTACTAGTGATACCTTCAAGCTGTGCATGTGTGTATTAATCCATCAATGTAGGCTTACACGAAGTGGCATTTCTACAGTAACTTCATATCAGAGTAAATATAGGCTATACAGAGGATAAAGCGCAGAACACCAAGCTCTTTCGAAATATTTTATTACAAAAATTGCCAGCACATTTTTCAGATTGGAAGTAAAAAGCAGTCCAGTGCATTTCCAACAGAGGTGTAAATCTCCAGAGCCAGAAAGTAAAAGTCCTATATCATGTATTGGTTCTACCTGTTCACTTAACACAGGTGATTTCACTAATTACACCTCCCAACTGACCTACATGGCTGAGGAGTTATGCTACAATAATCTGATTTTGTTAATGTTTTGAACAAATACGTGACAGGACTTATACTTTCTGAGGCCGGACGTTTACACCTCTGATTTCCATATGCGACATCCTTATCTGTACTTTTCCGCCAGCACAGCTGCAAATGCCGATAGAAACTTGTCCATGGCAGCATGTGCAATTGGGGTGAAGTCATCTTTCATTCGACATGCCAGCGTTACCAGGATGCAGTGAGATAGAAGCTGGGAGGAAAAGGTCACTCAAAATTAGAGAGGAAACAGTTATAGGAAATAGTGCAGTATTTCAGACAATACAGAGTCTAAGTCTATTTGAGTCTAGTCTTGTGTATGTAGTGTCTGTTGCCAGAAATATCTCTGCATATGGAGGCAAGACATTCAGGAAAAGTAGTTACAGATATTTAGGCTACAGACGAGGCATCAAGACATGATCAGTAGCCTACTTGAAAATTAATGGTAACTCGTGACAACACCATACTGTATGTGCACCTTGAAATTAGATGGATCTATTCTCAGCTGGTAGGCATGGAACCTACTGAGAGGAGCCAGCGTTGTAGCAAGTGTGTTGATGTTTTTCGCTCCCTCATGTAAGGCATGCACAATCTTCTTTCCGTGAGAAAGCATCTGTTTGGATCTGGGGGTGATGTCCAGGTGAGCAAAATATGTTTTGGTCTTCGGAAATGTCGTAAACATTCTGTGGACCAATGACAAAAGGGAAATCATAAGGTCAGTCTACCTCCGTTCTCAGTAGGCTACTCATTCGTCATCCATTGCGTCATTTACACATAGCGATAGCTTAACTTCATGCTATTAATTTCATTTTTGTCCGACTTAAAACACGACTGTAAGGAAAACATTTGTACTGATAATAAAAACAATGCTATTAAAGAGTACAATCAAATAAAATATGCCCAAGGCCCATTTATTTCAACTCAATAAATATAGGCTACCAAAAATATCGGCAAGTTTTATTCACAAAAGATTGGTCTTACCTCAAGAGAGCCTCAGAACCAATATCATCCGCTATTGGAAGCATTTTGTCCCATATTATGACAAGTAGTTCTTTCTCCTTCTTTGAAAGCATCGCACTCTACCGTAAGTATGTTATATCCAAGTTATTCCTGTGTTGTTCGTGCTGGTTTGTCCTTCTAAAAGTTATTGGGCCATTTTTCAACGCGTAGAACCCCTCAGATAACTACTTGAGTACATAATTCACTTTGCATGAAATAGGGCACATAATAAGCTATTTCAATATAATTCATATATCTTTGAAATCCTGTTTTTAAAGCAGAAATTAAATAGGAATAAATAAATACTCAGTCGGACCGTGTTGTCTCCGTGTTTTCTACAGTGGACTGAATGTGGTTGTGTCACGTGGGGTCACAGCCAGCATGCGCAGGCAGAAATTATACATACGTGACTTCGTGTCTGTGGGGCCCCTCCACCAAGATGGATACAAAAAAAATGTTCACGCTCAGGCCTATTTGACATATTGCATATAGGAAAACGCAGTTGTATTGCTGTTTGTTCATATTTTGACGTGGACGGATTCATTGTGCTCTTAAATGTGCTCTTAGTATGCACTGGTGTCTGTGTATTTATTCAATTTGAGATGATTGAATATGATCATCAGGATCATTTGAAATGACCCATATTTCTGTTGACCTTGCATGCTTTCACTGTAGACCCATAGTTAACTTGAGCCAGATGGTCAGATAATAAACCCATCAATGATGGTCAATTTAATTGCTTTTTTTGGTCATATAAACTGGATCCTTCAGGTTTCTTTAATTCACATTTCACACACAAAGGAAAACAAACAGACCAGTCCATAAGTTTCTCATGAAACATGTACATTCCATTTATTTACACTGTTCAAGTCATACATTTTAGTGTTCAAATATCACTATTGTAATAGGCCTACATTAAGCAGCATTTTGTCATTGTAGTTAGGGTTCGTAGGAGTCTCATGGCTCTGACCATCCAGAAAGCAATGGTCCATCCGTGTGTGTGTGTGTGTGTGTTTGTATGGTTGTGAGAGTTGGTAGGGCTCCCCTATCAGTGGCTCCGGATGGAGGCCGTGGTTGGGCGGGGGCTGGTTGCTGCAGTAATCACCCGGGCTCAGTGCAACCCTGCCCTGACCTTGCTCGTCAGCTCTGTGGCTACAGTCTAGATCAGTACTCCAAAACATGACTCAGCAAAACGTCAAATAAATATGGACTTCATATTAGTAAAGATATTTTTTTTATTTTGAGTTTATGAAGCATTTTCAAACAAAATCAATGAAAAGACATATTAGGCAGTATATCTGTGTTAAAACGTGGTGTAATGCACAAACAACAAAGTGTTTCATATATTTGGCTATGTAGCTGAGTGGAACTGTTTGACATCTACATGGTTCTATGCTGTAATACACCTTGCTTACAAATACAGGATTTTAAGTGCATTTACATCAGATAGGCTATTTACTCCTATCTGATATGCACTCCAATAGTACCAAATTCCAGGAGGAACACAATGGATGAACAGCATAGAATGAACATGAATAACAATTCAAATTTACTGGGCTTATAGCAATTAAGCCTGGTGCATGATAAGTCTTCTAAATATGCCTTTTCCAACCCCAGAGCTTTCTCTAACATTGCAGTTTTTTGTCAGAAGTTACATTCGAAAGCTATCACTGGTTTCCATATTGTCTCAACTATTGAGTATCACATTTCCATAATCTTTTTTTTTTTTTTTTTTTTTAAACATTAATTCTAAACATAAAATACTTCTACACAGCCATCCCATATTATCTGACAAACTGAACACGTTTTTGAAGTTGTTTGAGACTCAAACAGTCCACACAACACACTCACATTTCCTCCTGGCCCGTGCCCTCTCCAAAGTCTCTCTGTCTCTCTCGACAGGATGCCACCTGGTGTGACGAGCCTGGCTGCACATAGCAATGCCCACATGATCCGCGTACCAATAGGAGAATGGTCTGGTCTGGGCACACCCTTAAAGATCTACCAATAAGAAGACCTTCACTCACACGCTCAGCAGACGGGCATCAGACTTTAGATGTGAGGTGTTGTGCAGTAGTATATTCTCCCCCATGTCTCTAAAGATTAGATTAGATTAGATTAGATTAGATTAGATTAGATTCAACTTTATTGTCGTTGTGCAGAGTACAAGTACAAAGACCACAAAATGCAGTTTGCGTCTAACTAGAAATGCAAAAAGAAAAGCAGAAAAGTGCAATGTGATACAAAGTATAGGCAGGTGGTGCATAGACAGGACAATAAATATAGTGCAGTGTAGACAGTAGTATACAGTTGGTTTACAGAAGGTGGTTTAGAGTAGGCCTAGTATAAATTAAATATAAATATGTGCAGTGGTGTATTAGCAGTTACCTTAAGAGCAGAATAAATATGGCTATGTAATATGAACAATGTATGAACAACATGTACAGATATGTGCAATGTAGTAGCAGCAACATTATAATAGTAGTGATAATAATATAGATATATGCAGTGTATTAACAGAATATAAAATAAGAACGCAAAATAAATACGGATATTCAGTATGAAAAATAAAGACAGATATGTACAGAATGTACAGCTATGTGCAGTGTGGTAACAGTACCATTGTAGTGCACAAACAGTAACATTACAAGAGTAGTAAGAATAAGTGTATGTGCAGGGTAAATAGTATGAAGAGCAGTAGAAAATGGCTAGTATGTACAGTATGTACATTTGTGAATAAATAGGGGGGGCATTTCATTGGCTCTGTGTACCTGTACTCTGCTAAATGACAATAAAGTTGAATCTAATCTAATCTAACCTAAAAAAAGGTCTTTGGACACATTAGGCTACTCATTTAATTGGATCTGGACCATTTCTCGAGGATGATAATGTTTAACTGATATAAATTGAGATTCTCTCAAATAAAGTTATACTTTAACCCTTTAGTTATAAGTTAACTTACTTACCTTGGGAAAATGTCTCATGTAAGTTTGACACAATGTGGATCACAAGGAAATCTAGTGGACAATTCTCTCACATATTCATAGAACATACAGTGACATGAAGTACTTAGAGGGGAGTTCCACATTGGGAGAAATGCTTTCTGTGACCTAGAGCCCATACGGCTTTCAATAGTAAGAAATAGATAAATATATTTTTATAATAAATATTTATAAAATATATAAAGATGTTTTAAGACTTGTCTAACTTTTTGGCCCTCTGTGTGCGAGTACTTCCTGGCTGATTTGATCTCTTACCTTGAATGCCGCACCAACAAAACCAAACCCTAAAAAACATGGTGCTGCTCAATCCTGTGTACCTTTGAATAGTAAGAAATAACCCATTAAAGGTGCTCTAAGCGATGCTGGGTAACGTCACTTCTGTTGACGTTCAAACAAAATAGAGAACTAGCTTGCTACTCTCTCCCCCTCCCTCTCCTGTGCAACTGAAACTCTCCTAAAGGCACATCTCGTCTGTAATTTGCTGGAACACTTTGTTATGTTTTTTATGGTCCAGGTTGGACCAAGTTGTTTTTGTTGCCGTTTTTGGAGCCTTGGCTGTCCACAGAGACCGTGTTTTTTTTTACAGTGTATTCGGGCAAAGGCAGCTAGCGGATTGTGAGGAGATGTTTGTTGTATGTGACAAAAAATGTTTTAACTTAGAAACTCGTAACATCGCTTAGATCACCTTTAAGATTAAGAAAGAGGAAGTATCTTTCTATTGAGGACAGTGTGGTGTTACATGTGATTGGATCTTGTGACAACACTGGTAATATTTTGTCTTTGTATTTAAATTTGTGTGCCTAGAAATTTAGTGTTCAGTTCAGATTAAATAGTATTTCCGTTTGTGGAGCAGATGCAAAATAGCTTTGATGATAGCAACTGGGCAGAGGACAACCCTAAAAACACAGATGAAGGATGATGCACAAGACAGAGAAATAATGAAATAAGCCATTTGCAGATGTCCCATCTGCGCTGACTTGCTTTTCCAGGCTGACGGCTGTCTTTGGAAAGAACACAAGCAAATGTCCTGAAAACTAAGTGGAGCAGATTGTTTAAAGATTGTGTGTGTTTATGCAGCGTGTTTCACAATAATGATGTGGTCTTCAAACTAACAAATTGGACAGTGATCTTTATGTTTTTTTCTGAGGTTATGAGAATAAAGTTGGCTTGGTCAACATATAACTGAATATCATCTATGTACATTTATATATACATGTTGTATATTATGTATATTGCAATGTACAGTACAGTAACACATATACAGTACTTTATATGTGTTATATGTAGTGAATAAGCACATTATGCTATTTTAAAAACAATGCACAATAATACAGTTTTTTACAACTGTTTACACACGTTTTCAAAACTCTGTGTCTATTTTTCAAAACTCCACACACAAAACCAACAATCGGTCACACAAAATGCAAAATGCCTCAAATCTCCAGCAAAATGAGACACAACGTTCAAAATGTCATAAACACATCTTTAAATCAAACATTCGCCTCACATTACAAACACTTTTGTCATAATATGACATTTTGGATACATCATGTACACACTGTTGCTCAAAACCTAACGCTCTTTCGTCTTTAATAGACTTGTTTTATGTATTTCCATACAAGAGTGAAAGTTACTGTATCTACAGAGAGAAGTTGAAATACACAGTAAAAATGCAAGCAATATTGAAACCAAAAAATAGTGATTTTTCCCAAATAATTTGCTGTTGCGAATACAGTATTTTACAGCCAACAAGAACAAAGCAAAGCAAAAGACAATGACCACCAGATGTACATGGAGTTCTGAAAAAACTGATTGATTTTGCAGATGGAAATGACTGACTTACAGTAATCAAATTACTTTGCTTTTTCTAAAGAAAAGTGTGTGTGTGTGTGTGTGTGTGTGTGTGTGTGTGTGTGTGTGTGTGTGCGTGTGTTTATGTGTGTGTGTGTGTGTGTCTGTATGTATGTTTGTGTGTGTGTGTGTGTGTGTGTGTGGGGGGGGTGGTTATGTATGTATTCATAGGTCTATAGAAAAATGTATTGAGCTAATGGTAACTTGGGGAGACACAAAAATATAGTAAAAAAGATTTAGTTTTACTGTACACGTCGACGTTTTGTAGAACATTCCTTTCAAAGTATTATATCTGCATTGGTTCTGAACATTTCAACCGGAAATCCTCTAGGGCCAGATTGAAAGGGTCAATACCTACATATAGAGTATATCTACTGTATTCATAGGCCTATACTAAGGCAGAGATTGGATGGTGTTCCGTAAAGTAAAGAGTGTTCACACATGTGAAGAGAGAGAGTGAAGCACTGATGATTTAGTGTGGCATTTTGATGGGTTGTGTTTGAAAAACGAAATCAAGTTACTTCCTGTTAGATTTTTGTGTGTTAAGTAGAAAATTGTGTGTGGTGTTTGGCAAAATGTGTTTTAGTACATTGAAAACTGAGTCAAACATTGAGAATTAGTGTATGGTTTTGCAGATTTGGTGTGGGGTTATGATGTTTGGAAGACATGTTTAGAAAATTGTGTGACAAGCAAAGATTTAGTGTGTAAGCAGTTGAAAAAAACTGTAATACAATCTGGGTAAATTACACTAGATTACCAGCAGATGGCACATTCCAAACGGTTTCTACTGTACAACAGGCTTGTAGGGCAGTCTGCTGACAATCGGGTATACCCTAAGCAACTTCATTTTGCATCAGCTCGTATACTGCAACATATATAGCACAAAGTGAAGTGTACTCAAATCCAGTCAACACAATCCAATATCTAGCATGGAAACATGAGGTATTAGGTTCCAAAACATTTTTGGATGTCTGGTAAACAATCTTGAGTTGCAATCAGTGTGAGGCTTGTTCTCCTGACTGATGACAGACATGGAGAATATTTAAAAAACATACACTGCAATTTCCCCTGCAGGAGTCCGGCCGCTTGCTTGGACCTGATCACCATGCAGGGAGAGCGAGTGCATGCGAAAGACATCAACAGCACTGACCTCCAACAAGAACAACACTGCCAACGACCTGTAATGATACCTTTACACCGTACATACAGTAAATCTCAAAATCATGTGGGTTTGACTGGAGAATGAGAGGCTGTAGAAAATGCAGGTTTTCTTTTTTTCCCTTCTTTTGGACCACAAAGTCCCATATAATCCCTCACATTAAATTCTAAGTACTCACATCACATTATATAAGATACTACAGTATAGATGAGAGATGATGAAAAATTAATATCACTGCTCAGTCTGCTTGGCAACCTTGTTATTGTGATGCCATTTTTGTAGTTGTTTTCTAGAGCAATGTTGTCATCGAGTAATTAGCACAAGCTAAATGCAAATGTTCCAGCTGATCTTGTCTCTCAGGGAAATGCATTGATGAGTCATGGCTGACGGAGCTGGATGTTCCGTGGTAAATGTCTTGTATCCCATTAATTTCCAAATTGCAAATCAGAAGCCCTGTCAAGGCCGAGCTGATTGTATTACAAGCCATATCCCAAAAGAGGAAAGATGCTGCTTATGAAACTGGACAGGATCCGTGATTCAATTGCGGCCCGGTCTAACCCAATTTGGCCACGGCACCATTGGCCTCTCCCAGTCAGATGACACATACGCTCAGCAGCTCCGCCCAGTCAAGTCCAAGCCAGGCGGTGTTTGCACTGTCTAAAGCCATGAGGGAAGTAGATACATGGATGAAACAATGGGGGCTCTATGCTGCATAAATGTGCAAGTTTGGCTCATGGGCTGGGTATGTGGGTGTCATGTCTTCCACAAAGGTCATGCTGAAGCTGGCATAGAATTGACACTGAGATGAGAATATGCATGGGTGTTGTCAGATTAGTTAAGAATCTAAAAATACACAGGCTGTAATACACACTTCTTCACTTCTGTACTGATTTCAAAAATACAACCTGTGCCTACAAACTGACTATTTTTCTCTTTACTTGACAAATTGAATTTTCTTCACAAACAGTAGACCATGGGCAACTCACTGAAAACCTCTAGTAACAGACTCTCCAAAAGAATCACTTTCCAAATGTCCTTCACAGCTGGTTTATTCCCAGTGTTTGGGCTCTAAGCTGGTTCGGTGTTACTCTTTGAAAATAATGTAGTGCTATTACTGTGCATCTTCTTTTAATTGAGGCCAAGAACTTTGAGACCTTTGGCCGAGGACAGCCAATGCTTGATGTGCAGATCACCAAGGGATGACATCTGGGAACAAGTTTATGCTGAAAAGTATGTGCTGAAGTTACTGTGCTAGGCAGGCAGGAAGGATGTCAGGTCAGCCTGTGTGTTTGCTCCTGTTGTTGACCCTCAACTTGACCTCTTGCCGGCTCACGATCCGTAAAACAATCAACTATCCGCGAAAGGGCGCTTGGCGTGTCTTTCACTTCCTGCAGGGCATGACACGGCGGCGGTTTTGTCACATGTCAACCCCTGGACTATCAATGAGTAAGGCCAACGGATTTGCAGTCAGGGCAGAGCTACTTTCCCAATGAGCTCCTTCCTTTTCTGAGGGGGACATCCGACTCCATCACTTCTGTCTGATCATGTGCACATTTTTGGTTGAGGGGCGCTGATGATTTAAACTGAATTGTCCTTTTCGCATGGATTACCGTAATTGTCCAGCTGTGTGGTCCTCAAAGCTGCAAATCATTCATTTCCCATTACTACAGTGTCAGTTTTGGCAGAGGGATGCAAGCTAACCCAGTTACCCCCCTCCCTCACAGCTGAAGGAAACCAGTCATGGACTGACTGGCTGATGTGTGCATGCAGATGTGTGAGTGTGTGTGTCCTTGAAGATTCAGGTGATCATTGCATGTGCTGTGTGTGCATGACTATTGTGTGTGTGTGCGTGCGTGCGTGCATGCGTGTGTGTGTGCATGCATGTCTGTGTGTGTGTGTGTATGAAGGGGAAAGAGAGAGGTGTTACAGATTGTTTCTTTATTACCCAGAGACAATGCATGCTAGCATCTGCTTCCAACCATCACTTATCTAATGCCGAGGGCTGTGACAGAGTTGTGAAACCGCAATCTTGTATAATTTGAAATGCATGTGCTTCGCTCGCACAGGAAACACCATTTGTACACACACATGAACGCACATACAGACACACACACACACACACACACACATACACACACACACACACACACAAACATACACATACACACACACACACAGACACACACACACACACACAGATACAGGCAGCAGTCTTCACACATATTGTGCTGAAAATAGAATATGACTTCAAGGCAACTCCTTGAGCCCAGTAGGCTACTCATTTTGATCTGTCTTGTTCTCCTGTCTCTATGTTAACCTGTGGCTGTGGCTTTGCTGAGGCAGTGTGAGATTAATGGGGACTTAAGACCTCTGCCAGAGTCTCATCTTGCCTCTGTACGTATACTGACTGATGGAGGAAATAACTCAAGCTGCTAATGGACATATCCACTCAGTGAGCACTTAGAGCCTAAGTTACTTCATTGAGCCACACCCAGACTCAAAGTTAACCAGATTCTATCCATTTAGGGAAGCCCTTACAATCTATTCTGTGAGGGTCTTTTATTTCGAAACTCAGTTTGGCACAGTATCAAAATGTTTTTCTGAAGAAGGTCGCAGAAGTATATTTCTCATTGAGTCTTTCTGTATGCAAACCCCCATCCTCAACACTTTCTGCATTACACTCCAACATCCGTTCAGAAGCAAGCTGCAAACACAATGGTCTTGAATCTGTGGGTTACCAGCACTGTACCCTTGGCTTTGTAGTTTTGGAAAGCCTCACTGATTGGCTGTGTACTCTGACTGTCACTCAGACTGATGAATAATACACATGCGGTGGGGAAGAACTTAGCCCCCTCCCCTCAGCTCAGCAGGTAGCATCTGGAGATGCTGGAACTTTCTGTGCGGTTGTAGAATTTCCAATTGAACTTTAGAACGTCTGTGGACCATACATACTGTGTTGTTTGTGTGTGTGTGTGTGTGTGTGTGTGTGTGTGTGTGTGTGTGTGTGTGTGTGTGTGTGTGTGTGTGTGTGTGTGTGTGTGGACTGTGATGCAACTTTCCTTTGTCATTGCGTGAGGGTGACGGCGGTTTTCTCTGTGGCACTTCCTGATGCTTTCCCATCTCTCTTTTCCTCCTCTCTGATTGCAATAAAAGCCCGTTTGTTTTTGGCTGTGCATTGTAATCAGGCCACTCAAAGAGGAAGGGCTCTTTGGATTTCCTGCACGTAGTCCAGAGCCCACATGGCCAATGAAACACCAGAGAGAAAGAAACAGACGGAACAGACAAGGCTAGTGGCCCAGGAGGAGGAGGAGGAGGAAGTGTGTGTGTGTGTGTGTGTGTGTGCGTGTGTGTGCGCGCGTGTGTGTGTGTGTCTGTGTGTGTGTGTGTGTGTGTGTGTGTGTGTGTGTGTGTGTGTGCCCTTGAACTTTTTACTCAACTTTATCTGAACTTAATTTCTGCAGTCCTACCTAGAATTAGGCCCATATATCTTATTGTAAATCAAAGTAAGAACAGCTTGAACATTATCTGTAGAAATCTGTTCAACATCTGAAACAGGAGAATGACTAAATACAACTCCCTAGCCTTCACAAACAGAAAGCTTACCTGTATGTTTCCTGTAATGAAATGTTCTGTTTCTCTATAAACCTCCTTGAAGATTCAGGTGATCATTGCATGTACTGTAAGTGCATATCTACATTGTGTGTGTGTGTGTGTGTTTCTGTGAGCCTGTTCTGTGTGTGTGAATGTGTGAACACACATTTGTGTTCATGAGGCTTCTCATGCAAATGTGAGAATCCAAAAGGCGTTTCAGTGCATGTATAACACATTAGTCACACTGAATTAGAGTAATAATCACTCAGTACAAATGAAAGCAGGACACGTGAGCCTCCATTCATCAGCCTCTGTACATCTATTAAGGAATACTAAGTGTTTCAGCATCTAGACCATCTCATTAGGATTATCAGAGGATGCTTCCTCCTGCAGTAATTGGTGTAGTGCAATAAATCTTTCCAATCCAGCCTGCAGTCATTGCATCAGTTACGCTGCTATAAAAAGAGATATATGCCATGCAAGTGGCTGCACTCGCGTAGACTGTTGTCTCATAATGATATAATATAACACAGTATTTTCACTATAGAACTCTTACTTAATTATCACCAAAGTTATTATTACCATTAGTTGCGCTTTTGAATGAAGCCGCACTGTGTAACCATTTGTTTCTGATTTTGAATGAAGGTGTGAAACATTTTGCCTGCAGTGCATCCCCCTTTGCAATCTGAAAGCTGACATGTGACATCTTTATCATTTCTTGTTTTGGGTCACCAGTGTTCTTCACACACTGCGCCAATAAATCTCTCTATCTGCAGATATATTTCATTTCACGTACAGGATCAAGGGGAGAGAGGAGAGTGCAGTGTTCTCCTGCCTTTTCCTGACGCAGGCACAGATAAAGATGCAGGATGATCGCTGGCTTGTCTGAGTGTTGAGTCAGAGTGGTGGACGGTGGACAGACAAACAGCAGATTTACGCTCTGCTCTGCGATTTCAATAATAACGTTGGCGACGTCCCCCTCCCCCTCTCCCTGCAGGGCCCAGGGGGCATGGAGACGGCTCTCGTTTCTGATGGTTTATGGCACTGCGGCGGGTGGACTTGGCTGTGCCCTCCATCATCATCATCATCATCACCCATGGGAAGCTTTTTCCTGCCCGTTCTGACTTTGTAATGCTGTTGGGCCAGAGGGTTTTTAGAGGTTGTTGTTTGTGTGTGTGTGTGTGTGTGTGTGTGTGTGTGTGAGAGTGTGCTTCTCTCTGTGTGTGTGTGTGTGTGTGTGTGTGTGTGTGTGTGAGAGAGAGAGTGTGCTTCTCTGTGTGTGTGTGTGTGTGTGTGTGTGTGTGTGTGTGTGTGTGTGTGTGTGTGTGTGTGTGAGAGAGTGTGCTTCTCTGTGTGTGTGTGTGTGTGTGTGTGTGTGTGTGTGTGTGTTGTGTGTGTGTGTGTGTGTGTGTGTGTGAGAGTGTGCTTCTCTGTGTGTGTGCGTGTCTTTCCCCTCCCTCCCTTTCTCTGTGTGTGTGGCAGGTGGGTTTTCAGTTTAGCCCTGTAAGAGACAAGCTAAGTCTTGCATGAAAAGGAAGCTTAACTACAGTATGTGAGAGGGTAAGATGGAGAGATCATATTTTTCACTGACTGTCAATCACCTTTCTCTTCCTCTTCATCTTTTGTGTGTGTGTTTTTTTTTTGTGCTATTCTGTAGGTCTGCTGCAGACCCACACCACGGGGCCGCTCTGCTCCTGCTCCTGCTGCTGGTGTCTGCAGTATGGTCATGTCATCAGGGGCAGCACACACACATGCTCTTGCCCCTCTATTGGCGACCCCAGGGCCCCATCACAGTGCGGGGGCTGATGGGGGGAGAGAGAAAGACAGCGTGGAGCTCCACGGCCCCCCCCACGGCCCCACACCCCCTCCCCCCCACCACTCTCCGGCCGACCTGGCTCCTCTGAAGCTCTGCCAAAACGGCTTCCTACACTGAGGTCTGCGGGGAGAAGGCAGTGGGCCTTTGAAGTGGTCACGGTCAGTAAGAGAGAAGGAAAGAGAGAGAGAGAAAGAGAGAGAGAGAGAGAGAGAGAGAGAGAGGGTGAGAGAGAGAGAGAGAGAGTGAGAGAGAGAGAGAGCGTGAGAGAAAGAGGGTGAGAGAAGGAGAGAGAGAAATGCAACAGGCACTGGCAAGCTGCCTGATGAGTTTGAGGAGAGGGATAGAGGGAGAGAGAGGTCTAAAGGAGGGAAGGAAGAAGGGAGGTAGAGAGCAAAAAAAGAGGAGTCACCGAGGGAATAAGAAAGAGAGATGATGAGAGAGTGAGAGAGAGTGAGTATGGGAAAGAGAGGGAGTGTGGTACAGGGAGTGCATGTTTAAATCATCGGCTAGCCAGCAATGTGCCCTGTGTGCTCTTGGAAGGGGAGTGAGAGCAGAACATGTTGACCTGCTGAGGCAGATTTATCCATCTGACTTCCTCTCATTTCTAATGTAACCACTTGATGGGGGATTTACTCCTGACCCTAGCTGGACCCGGCCTTGGCACAGACAACTGCCTGTAACATGTGTTGGTCAGTGGTTTTCAGAACATCCCGTTGAAACTTTAATGTTGTTTGGACAGGGGCTGTGGGAACCGAGTTGTATATGGCTGAGGCCTCGCCCTGTGTGTTTTGTGTTTGTAGGATTTTGGTTTTCCTCCACTAAGGGAAATATACAACACTGGCGACTCATCTCAATTACTGGGGTTTCGGAGGGTTTCTGTAAATAAAAAACATGTCTGCATGATATCCTCTGTCAACCGACAGTAAAGGTTTGCAGATTAGAACGTTTCTAGTTAGTAAGTTAACCTGGTTTGGAGTAAAACAACCTCCAGTACAATTAACACCACACCACATGCATATCCTAAGAAGAAAGACGGATATGGTTGTGGTGCAGCTTGTTTGAGGATTTCGCAATTACTGCTAAAACCTTACTGAGCTAAATAAAACCTCTCCAAGTTTGGACACACACCCTACTATCATTTAGGATCGACATTTCTCAAAGCGTTTCACTAGTTTTTAGTGCCTTATCATGCGAGGGCTTGTTGTAAATTGGACTGGATAAGGCTTGCACAGCCTGGCCAGATCTAAAAACTGCTAACTTGCATAACAGTCTGGACAGTAAGTGATTATCCGGTCAGATGCCCACTCTCTGCATGGTATCCATGGGCATCTAGCTACTGGCACACCGACGCCCGCACCATGCCAGCCCACACACAGCGCCCACTCCGACTTGGCTGCTCACCACGCGGGAACAGGGAGAGAAGGACAAGGCATGCGGCGGGCACAAGGTGAGAAGCAGACACTGATCCCACTGGGCGTCAGGGGCATTATGCCCGTGTCTTTTAGGGTGGCATAGAAAATGGATATATGTAAATATAGAAGAGCGTTCAGTGTTTCATTATGCAGAGGCGTGGTGTTTGTGCCAGCCTAACACTTTGGCCAAATGTTGGATGAGACATATGTTCTCCCTCTTATGAATTTGTTTTTCAGTATGTCCCTGCTGACATGCCATTGGGTGTTGAGACAGTGGCAGCAAACAGACCAGAATACAAAATGATTGGTTTTATATTAATATTAGAACCATGTGATGGGCTTAATTACTGTGTTTGTAGCCTACTCTGCTAACAGATATTCTATTCCATTTTGATACACTTTCTGTCCATAACCCATTCTCATATCAAATGTACCTAAATGTACATTTGTACCCAAATGTATGTAAGCCTACAACTGCTTCACCCTTCTGGAATGCTTTTGGGTTATATAAGTCATTCTCGCTCCTAGACTTGTGGTACATGCTACCTTTTAATGGCCCCCATGAAAAGCCACTTTGCTCCTTGGGTCGCTTGGCTGCTTTGAAGTTTGATATGACGCTTCTGGAAACTGTAATAGCAGGGAACACGCTCACGGGCCCGTCTTAGCATAGCCAGGTGGTGTTGGTGGGTTAGAGGCCAGAGAGAAGAGAGCCAGAGCCATTAGAACTGTCCATGAGGGTCCACAAGTGTATCCAGCGTTCAGGCGCAAGAGCATGGGATGACAGACAGGTCACATCTTTGGTCATACTCACTTATAAATCCCCCTCCCACACACAGGCCGAGAGAGTCCAGCTGAAGCTAATTATACTGTAATGTCAGTGGAAGACCTTCACCATGCTCACACGGGGGCCATAACGTTTAAATATCTTGGATAATATTGTTCCACCACTGTGCTCCATGAGTATGTGCTGTTAAATATATTTCTTAAGGTCTTAATGGAATTATTTTTGTGTATGGAAAATCAGTTCTTGTTTATGTCCCTGTGGTGTAGCTGATGTTTGGATCTAAGTTAAGTTTCACACTAAGAAAATGTTTTCTTTTGTCCCTAGTGGAAATAACTTCAGACAAGACAACAGTTGCATCTTCAAATGTGTCCGCTTGGGACTTGTGCCAAAATCATCACAGCCATGCTCTATCTAGAGCACTTCAAAAATGGGAAGTTTTGTTTTATTTTTATCTAAAATATTTAGTTGTAAAAGTGCATGTAAATGCTTCTCAAATATGCATGAAAATTGTAGTGAAAATGCATGCAATGAATTGTCATGCTAAGATAAACTTACTATACTACGCAGTAACTATGACACTCCAGGAACATTCACAGCATCTAACATGGACATAATTTATCAGCAGTAGAATTGTCTTTTCTGATGTTTCTTTCTGGTTGTACATCAAGCCAGACGAACAGGTCACAGATGAACCTCCATGGGACACTGATGCTAAGCCTGCTCTTTCCCCCAAGCCAGACGAACAGGTCACAGATGAACCTCCATGGGGCACTGATGCTAAGCCTGCTCTTTCCCCCAAGCCTGACAAACAGGTCACAGATGAACCTCCATGGGACACTGATGCTAAGCCTGCTCTTTCCACCAAGCCTCGGTTTACACATCTCACTCCACTGCCCATAACTCAGAGCAGGTCGGCGATTGTTACAGTCTGTTCCATATTTCATCTCCCTGGATGGGGTTTTCCTAAGCCCCTAAGCACTTGCTTCGTCACTGTTTGGTAAGATCTGCTTGGCTCTCTCCAACTCAGGAACTTCTCTGCAATTACCAAGCAGTCCTCTCGACTTTACAAACATGATCTTTTCACCAACAGAAACACGTTTGGAATGCAGTGAATGTGGGTTGGGAGTTTGGACTGAAACATTATCATATCATGTTTTCCCAAAACATCACGGAGGTGCATTTTGGGGCTTGAAGCTTGAAACCTAATAAGCCAGGTGATTGTAATCAGGTCCAACTTCATGTTTTACAGTTCTGCATAGATTTTAGCGGTCATGTGTTTTAGGTTTCTTCCTGGGGCAGTTTGCATCGTAACTACAGAGATTTTTACTGTATTGTATTACAGGGCAAACTCATCTTGTTTTAGTTCAGGAGTTGAAAACATAAGCAGTTGTGACTCTTTTTTCCAGACAGGCCTCTTGTCTTTGATGTAGCTTATTGTGTCACGCTCAATATGAGAATGTAAAGGCAACCCACAATCCACTGATAGGACCATCCATCTGTCTGTCAGCCCATAATGCCTCTACCTGAGTGGGAAGAATAGACCTCGCTCTCAGATCGTGCTTCGTTGGCATTCTCAATAGGACATGACCTCAAGGACGCAATACTCCCATCACTCACCCTTTCAAGAGAGCAGCAAGGGTCAAATGTCTCGAGTCGATTGGGGTCAAAGGTCGAAGAAGATCTATTCCACATGTATAGGTCTCGAAGGAACTCTGTTGACCAACAATGTCATTAGATGAATTGAGAGCAAGTCACGCATGGAGGGCACATTGTCTGAGGACATGTTCTCTCGATGGAGCCTTCACACACACAATTACATCGTTCTGGTAATTGAGCTATTGTCTGCCATTGTAGGCTCGGGTCCATAGGAGCAGTGCAAGTGCTTTGATGTCAAAAAGCAGAACTTCCTCTGATCTTGTGTTTCTGTTTGTGCGAGAGGGAGCTACACACAGCCATCTCTCTGGAGTCAGCTCGACACTATTGGGATTCATTGATATGAGCTGCCGTTGGCTCCGGTTTTTCAACAGCCTCTCTCTCCTACAGGAAGAGATAGACAGAAAAAGAGGGTTAGATAAGGGAAACAGGAGGCAGCAGGAGGGAGGAACTCGTTGATATTAGCCACTCTGGCTCTGTTGGTTTCAGTCTTTTCCCTCAGGGAGAGTAGAGAGAGGGGGAGGGGGGGAGAGAGAGTGAGAGATAGAGAAAAGAGAGAGAGAGAGCCATCAACAGTAGCTTCTGAGAGGCCTCTCAGCCTGACCTTCGCTGCCCCTGGGGTCTATGGCCCTGTGGTGCTTCCAGATAAACACTTCCTGTCCTGATTTCACACCTGTAGTCTATCCTCTCTCCACGGGTCCCCAGAGGCTCATGGGAAAGTCGGCAAACTGGTCAGTACGCTCTTTAAAAAGCTCCTGTGTCTGGCCCTGTAGGCAAACTCTCTCCGTTGCATTTGACCCACAAATGATTTAATGTGGGACCAACAAGCTATAAATGACCGCATACACATAGACAGTACTATATTTAACTAGTGCCTGATACCAACAGGATATATTGCAGTCACTATTCGAAGGCAGGGCTGCTCTAGGGGTTTTGTATTGTTTGCTTGAACAAGAGGACATTAAAAGCACCATGACTTCAGCACCATCACTCAAGGAAACTGCGTCTGTGGCAGGCAACAGGAAGCCTGGGTGGATCTGTATATCTTCAAGCTGGTTAGGGGGTGGGGGGATTGGAAGAAAGGTAGAGGGAAGGAGAGAGGGATGGAGTGAGAGAGTGAAAGAGAGAGAGAGGAGGACAGAAGGAGGGGTGGATGAGGGATTAGAGGCCTGTTGTCTCAGTGTGAGTGCTGGCACCAGCGCCACTGCTCTGCATCTCAGCCGTCCACAGGAACCCTTTCTGACAGGAGGGTGGAGAGTTCAGTCTTCACCAGTAACACCCCCAACCCCCTCCCCTCCACACACACACACACACACACACACACACACACACATATACACATACACACACACACACGCGCACACACACACACACACACACACACACACACACACACACACACACACACGCGCACACACACACACACACACACACACACACACACACACACACGCACACACACACACACGCGCGCACACACACACACACACACACACACACACACACACACAAACTCTTCTTCCTCCCACCTCCTCCATCTCTGCTTGTCCTTCTCTCTTTCCCTGTTGGCTTTGCCCAGATTTGTCTACACTGCACACTGTCACATATGGCAAGTCAGACCAGTGGCTCATGAGGAACATAAAACACAGGTTGGTAAAAGTTTATGGTTCACCACCGAATACTTTCACCAAATGTGAAATCCTCTTTTGACATACAGACTTCAGATACCTCACAATATGTATTGCTCAGAATCTCAGACGTCACAGCAACACACCACCCAAACCTCAGAAATGAAGCAGGCCCGCTACACACCTTCACCAGATGGTCATTTGCCTCTGTCTCCCCTCTCAACGACCGTGCGCCGTTTAAACATCCCTCACGCCTGCGGCAGCCAGTTCTCAGACTAACTGGTCACTGATTAACAGTCTCCCTAACCAGGACCTGCTGCATGCTTGTACACACCAGACCCTGTTCTTAATCACCTACCCCCTACACGCACACACACTCCTTCCTCTCTGCCTTCCTTAGTCAGACCTGTCCCTGGGGCGCCGTCGTGTTTCAGCCAGCTGACAGCCGGCTCTGAGTCAGTAAACAGGGCCAACTCATGTATGCACACACGCGACCCAGGGGCCCAGTAATCCCTGCACTCTTACATGGCTATTAATTACTGTGCAGTCACCCCCACTCTGCTCTGATGTCAGAGGAGCCACTGGGGGCTCTATTTCAATACAGCATTTCATGGTGTTTTGAAGATGGTAATGCAATGACATGGAGGTAATACAGAGCAGAGTTGGCCTGAAAGTGATCATGAAACACAGAATGCTTTTTTTTTGTTGTTGTTGGAGTGCAATAAACTGTAGCCAGGTGTTCTTTGCTTGGCAATATGTTGTTTACAGTTTACTCTTCTGCGCTAGATGTGCGGTTAGTGTTTTCAGTTTTGCACTGGAGGGCTATCTAGAGTGCTATCTGCAAAAGATATTTCATTACAATCATCGGGACGTGCTATTTTTAGGGACGGCTTCCAAGTAAACAACTTTGTTGGATGACGTTCTGAAGAGCGTAGTAGGTTGTTCAGTGCAAGAGAAATGCCATCATCCTTCTCTCCTAACACGCTGCTGTTCCAGGTATTGTTCCTGACTCCCCACATCCCTTTCAGCATGGAGGGAGACTGATTTTATCGAAACTAGAAAAACAGGCATTGTCCGGAGGAGAGAAAAAACAATCACTTCCTTCCACAAGCGTGTGTAGTTGCATGGGGAGGTTGATGTATTAATCAATGTAACTTGTTATGCTTTGAAAAAATGATCCTATCAGAAAAACGGCTCATTTATTCCTTTATATGAATGAGCTCCCTCTTGGAATAGAGACACCTGTGGTGTATGACATTCTCTTTAAGGCTTTCAAGCCTCTGCTTAACACCCACACTTGTTGAACTTGCTGTTCTTTGTGTTGTTTTTTGTGAACCACAAATCCCATACATTTTATGTTCACAGCCAAATCATCTTAACCCTTAAAGGAGTACCGTCACACCGGTGTGACGGGAATGTTGGGAAATTAACATTCTAAAGAATGGGTTCATTGAATTCAACATAGAATTTTAGAACCTTCAATTGTTGCGGAACTTAGAACGTTCAAAAACCTACACCTTTAAGGGTTAAGTCACACAGCTTTGCACAGCTATGATGTTGAACTGCACATCCACAGTCATAGGACTATAACACACACACATGACAATGATGTGGAGCTAATCAGCTGTCTGTGTGAAGAAGAGCAAACGTAGAGTATGAATATGATATGTAAATGTATGCATGAGACGTGCAGCATATCCTGTGGGCCACTTGGTGAGGCTGAAAGAGGAGAGTCAGGATAACAGAGGGTTAAACTCAGGTCACACTCTTAATGGCTTCCACATGGCTGTGGAGCCACTGGCATCCTACATCCCACCCTCTCTCTCTCTCTCTCTCTCTGCCTCTCTCTCTTTCTGCCTCTCTCTGTCTCTCTCTCTGCCTTTCTCTCTCTGCCTCTCTCTTTCTCTCTCTCTGCCTATCTCTCTCTCTCTCTATGGTGCTTTTCTCCTCAGACTTTCTGCAATCCATAGTTGCGGCTTAGCTTTAAATGTCAACTCAACATAAACATGACCTTCAATTAAGTGATAGCACAACATCTTCCTGTCTGCATCATAGCTGTTCTATTTTCAATCACATAACCAGGCACTTTACAGAATAAATGCATTTCTCCTTTCACTGAAGGATTTGCTATGACCACTCATTCATGTTGGTGTTTGCCATCAAAGCTCTCCAGTCTTCTCAGCCTGGGGCACGTTTCCCAAAACCAGTTGCTAACCGGTTAGCAACTTAGTTGGTTTGCAATGGGAAATTGCATTGCAACCAACAAAGTTCCTAACATAGCAGCTATGGTTTTGGGAAATGCATGGAGTAACTATACAATACCACTGCATGGACAGGGCATGGAGTAACAATACGATACCACTGACCCTGCCTTTGAAAACTAGTGGAACTGATTGAGGCCATAAACACTGTTTTCATGATAACAGCTTCATGGGTGAAAATGACCAAGCTAATCAACAGACTGGAAAAATGTACATTATGAACTTCTCTGGGTAGTCTATATGGAAACACTTCCATTGCATTTTTTGTAGATATGAACAGATCAGAAAGCTTACATTAATCTAAGAGGAACAGAGCTCTGTGTAAAATCGGAGGTTTTTCTTCCATGTGTTATCAGGCCTCATTTTCAGATACAACTTGTAACAACATGCATAATTATGTAATTAGAAAATGAGGAGTGTGATTCAAAAGTAGTTCCTAAAAAGATCATCCTGCTTTGAAGACTAAGTCGTGGAGAGGTTGGCCTTCCCTTGGCACCTCCTGAAAAAGGGTTCTGGGTTTGGTGATGGAAAATCCCTGCCGGAAGTTTGCGCGTCCTGCAAGAGGAATGCTTCTGATTTACAGGAAGGAGAATGGGACACATCCTCGGGCAGATCCCCGTCCCTTCATCCTCTTGCGCGTGCACACACACACACACACACGCACACACATAGATTTTTTTTTTAAAGGAACCACATAACGGTGTCCTGTTTTGCATTGCAAATCAAAAGGTCTTCTCCTTGATGAATGCCCCTTCTTTATTTGAGTTATTTGAGTATAGGTCATGTCCACAGCGCAGCAATATAAAATACAGCTTCTCATCAAATCTTGAGGTGGCTACATGTCCACACACGGGCAGTTTTTGGGGCTGGGCTCTGTTGGGTGCTGACCGTCGTCGTTCCTCGGCCCTTCCTGTTTGTGTCTTTGTGTGTCGCATTCACAGTGTCGCCCCATTCAGGGTCCGTGCTGAGTGACTTCTTGGCGGACAAACGTCCCTTTCTTCCTGTAACCAGAGATTTATGCCATGGTCCCCCCTCACTCACTTCATTGTCCCCTGGCCACAAATGCCATTACAGTTGCCAAGGTTACCGTGCAACACGGACCCAGCTGATTTTTTCCATGGGCCCTTCGATGGTTATTCATACACTCCTGAGGTGTATTAAGGCACCATTCTATGAGCTACCACGTAATGGACACCTGAGTCACAAATTGCCGCTGCTGGCTTTAACTTTAACACTTCCTGTATGACACGCTAAGACCTGCCATCTGTTTGGACCTCAGTGCGAACAGAACGTGTCCGTTGGTTACTTAATCCAGTCTGTGCACACGATATGCCCCATAAATAAACATGATGAGGGAAAAATGGAAGCCGCTGTGACTATGTATGTAACAGAGGCTGGCGCCCTCCATCACATTCAACTGCATCTAGTATGAGGAGATTATTTTATCTTGTGTGACTTGACACCGTGGACCAGTATGATGGTGCACCATATATATAGTTTGTTTTTTGAATGTAAAATCATCAGGACATCTTTTCAGGTGTGCAGGAGCCTAAATGGTGCTTGATTGATCTGAGATGATCAGAGGCAGCTGGAGGCAGAGGGAACATTTGTAGATGGGATGAAGGCTTTCCATTGGCTACCTGAGGAAACCTAAAGTGGTAGCTGTAACATCAAACGAGAGAATCTCTTTTGAGCATGAACTGATGTGGCTCAAACTCACCTTATGATAGGGTACCATGCATAGTGCCTTTTTAGACATAGAAGTGCCTCTCTACACATTACTAAGAGTTATTGACTGAATGACTTATTTCCGTGAATTTGATGCGTCCACATGAAACTCACAAACATCTTGCCATGACCAGTTGTTGAGTCAACTGTTTCCAGAGGTTAACATGCCCAACAGCTCTCGAATTTGGAACGAGGATATGAATGAGAGCTTGCCAGCCGACGCCTATGAGAGCTGCCGATTGGCCTGTGGCGTCTGACTGCCACTTCGACGTTGCCTCCCACACGTTGCCATTCTCGCGCATAGTCGTATTTAGACGGTGAAACTGAACTACAGACCGACTGAAACTCGCCGCCCTGTTCGGGGCTACTATGTGGGAATACAGCCTACCGGTCGCGAAGAGAAAGGATATCCTATCTACTGAGCCTGCTATTTCAGCTCGCGATTGAGCGCACAGAAGAAACGAGGTTACAAGCGGCAGCGAACAGTTTTGGAAAGGCGGATATAGCAAGGATATTTTATGCATAACTTCCAGCCGTTATCTTTCAGCTCCGTGGTAGAGATATGAAATGACATAACTGACACTGTGTCATCTGAAGGAAAGACAGTCTATTCATATCTACCGGTTGATGCGCGGAGCCTGTGGCTGCAGTCCTGAAATTCCTTAGTAAGGTAAGGTTGCCCACAGACTACAGTTCACGTTCACAAATGTTACATTTTGATATCCGATTTCAGAAATATGCGAAATCTTTACATGGAACTAACGGACCCGCTCTAAACACACAAACATTTAAGTCACTGTCATTTATCACATTTTTTTATTCCCATCACTATGGTAGCAGCAATGTTGGCGCGGCTCATCCTGATGCGACCACTAAATGAGATATGTCAGATATGTTTTCAGAAAATGTATGAATTTCATACTTAGAATGCCAGCCATAGGCTATCTCGTGATTACCACAGATGTAGGTATGTTGCCGTGGTAAAGGAACTCGCGCTGCATTCTCTTCATTATTGATAATAGGAGTGGGCAATCTTCATATTGTAAACGAAAGGGGCTTTCCCGTTAAAGAACAACCGCTTCTTTATGAAATTGTACGAGTAGCCTAGTCTAGTGGTGGTGACACAATCCCCCCTTCATACAGCGATATTACACATCGTGTTGTAAAATGTGGATAATGTGCTCATTCATTAATGAAATGGTCCCATTTATAGCCCAATGCCATGCGCCCAAATGCATTCAAATAACTAAGTGTTGCATTAACCGGTCAGTAAAAACGGAGTGGTACATAATGGAGTTGGAGTGGCGTGTGGGTGACAGAAAATAATGTTGTGTATGTTTACAACAGGAATACGGTTTACGTTTTAATTTTAACTAGTAATGAATAAACAAAACATTGTTTATTAAAACAAAAATTGTTGAGGGGATATTGACAACACTATGGAGAAGAAGGTATAGGCCAAATAAATCACTGCACCGACTGTCTGCGCATCTCAGTTGAAATATAATTCCTGTTGTAGTTTGGTACCAAATTACCAAGTTAGTTTCCATAATGCTAAGTGTCAGTGGTGCGACCTCTGGTCATCTTGATGACCTCATTGTTTGGGTCTAGGTCAGTCAGTCTAGATACAGTGGCACTTAAGCTCCATGTTACTACACTATTATACTGTGTAGGCCTACTAGCCGATAACTGAACTGAATAGTCCAATAACTGAACTTTTTAAGATTCTTTACGCATGCCAGTGTGTCAATTACATGAAATTGTAAGCTCAAGGTAACTGGACCTCTTTTACTCGGTGATGTGGCCTTATTGGGCACATATATAATGTAATCACTCTAACTCTGTCTGGAAGGCTAATTCATTCTCAATCTCAAGTTCTCTTAATTGTCTTCTCAGCCACAAACACTTTGGGGCAAAATTACATGTCATGTGACAGGGTCACAGTATAAAGTACACATACAAAACAAAATGCATGAAGACATGCCATAAAAAAAACAAAACAACACTAGCAACCTTAAAGTCATATTGTGAAAATCAGTGTATCTGGAGTAGCAGCAGCATCAGTGTAGCAGGAACGGACAGTGTTGTGGCGGTTGGTGAGTTGAGTTGAGTTGAGTAAAGCAGAGATCCAGATCCAGCAGAGTGAAAATAAGACTGTGTGATCTGTAGCTGTGGATTCAGAACGGCATCTGGTGGAGGTTGGTGGTGGGGAGATGGGAACGTGGGTCAGGCTTGAGTCACTCGAGTCACTCAATCTGTGTGGAGAGGAGTGAATCAGTTCCTGTGTGGACGACACTGACAGGAACTTAAGGATGGAATCCGATGGGAGCTCAGGGGTCTCTGATATGTCACATCCTGGTGGAGAGTCTTTAGGAAAAACATAGTGGATCAGGAACGCAGTGGATCATGTAACACAGTTTGTTTGTGTTTTAAACAAAGGGCACCTTATATTCTAATCTATACCATCAGCTATAAATCTCTTTCTCTCTGTCTCTCTCTCTCTCTTTCTCTTTCTCTCTGTTTCTCTCTCTCTCTCTCTCTCTCTGTGTGCTTGTCTGTGTTTTTTGGAATAAATGTTACTGTATGCATGTTAAAGAGGTTAGATCATTTGTCTGCATTTTGTCTGTTTTGTGTTGTGTTTTTTGTCTGTTTAGTCTAATCAGGTTTGCATATGTACAGTAGTGGTGTGTGCCCAGACCACTTTCGTATTTACAAGTCTGGTTCATATATTGTCCTACATGCTATTTTTCACATTAAAGGATGCCTGCTAAATTTGATAACACCTGGCCCTGCATATAAAAGATCATGCTCCTGGAAGAAGTGTGGGGTTATGCCTCATCCTTCTGGCGTCTGTCAGCCTTCTCTGAATGTTCCATGATGACATACACACTCACACTAGTGTGCACACACAATGACAAACACACGCCTCGCAAGCCTTGCACGGCACTTGGCACACCCTTGGCACGCAAACACACACTCACACTCACTCACACACACACACACACACAAATACATGCACGTGCTCGCTCACACACTCACACTCACACGCACATACAGTACAAACACATGTATGCACATCCTCACACATACACACACACTCACACTCACTCAGGGGTGTAAGCACAAGATCCTTAGCCCTATACATAGGCAGTCCTGATAGGCACCCATAATAAATTGGTGAATAACACACTGGTGAAAGTCAATAAAAATTCCTGATGAGAACAAGTGTGCGGACATTCCACCCTCTTTTCCTTTTGATAGCCTAGCACTTTTTGTCCAGCACCAGCCTTGGATGTGCACACCAACAAACTACTTTTCATTTGACGCGCCCATAATAAATATAATAAAATATATTCCAGACTTCAAGGGCCCTCCCTCCCCTTGGGACCCTAGCAATCAGTACTGGTTTTGCCCCCAGTCTGCCGCCCATGCACTCACTCACATTCACACGCACATACACATACATGCACAATTGCACATGCTCACACATACATACATACACACACACCCCCCCCCACACACACACACACACACACTCATTAGGGCTGAAAAATTAATCTATTTTTAATCAAAATCGCAATTTTAACTCATGCAATTAGCTAATCACGAAGGCTGCAATTTATCACACAGCTTGCAACTCCAATGTCCCAGTGGTTAACCTTGACAGACAGTGATGCTCACCAATCTGGATTCTAGATTGCCATACTACTCATGTACTAGGCATTGCTCACCAATCAGACATGGCCCATCTTTTGTAATATTTGGAATATTCAACTAAAGCCTAACTTTCAAAAATGATGTAGCATTTTTCAAATCAAAACGCAATTGCAATATCTGCCAGAAAAATCACAATTTTCACCCAAATTGTTCAGCCCTAATACTCATATACATGTATGTGTGCACACACACGCAAACACACGCAAACACACACACACACACACTGACTCTTCAGGGTTACGTGTCAGCTGAGGCCAAGAACTGCCATGTTCCACAAAATATATTTCCCGTTGCTGTCATTCTGTCAGAGCTTTTGCTGAACTGACACCACATCTCTGAATTATTCATCAGAGCTGTGCGTCTCAGGGTTATGCCCTATGCTGTGTGCTGCTGCGTCATCTGCGTATGTGGCTCTGTGGGTTCATTCAAGCAGTCATTCACATCCTATCATGGTTCAAAACTGAGCCTGAGCTATTTGGGTTCCTCTAAATCAGGCTTAGGGTTGAGCACTGGAAACTAAAGAAACAGAAAAGTAGAAGACAGTATTGCATGTGTGTGTGTGTGTGTGTGTGGGGGGGGGGGGGGTGTAGTTTGGAGAGTCTGGGCAAAATGAAATGAAGGTGTTATTCGCGCATTGTGTTAAAAGCCGAACAAACTTGTTGAGGCTTATCCCAGAGACAAGAGCGACAAATGTGCGGAGCTGCAACAATCCTGCATCAGAGGCGTCCTCTTTGGAATTCCGCTGGATTGAGTCTTGCGGTCCCACTGTGGTTCTTTATCACCTGCACTCTGTTTATCTGGGTTGTTTGGATTACGAGGGAGCTGAGTGGTGTGACTCACTGTCATCTAAAAGTGATAACGGTTGTGAGTTTGGGGATTTGCCCTTTATGCTTCCGTCTTCTGTTCTGTATTATCTGTTTCATTCTTTTTTCAATACTCCATCTACACGTATGTCTGAAACCAATTAGCCACTTCTCACTACGCCATAAATCATCACCAGTTCGTCCTTTTTTATTCTTTTAGAAAGGAAAAAACACAATTAAGTTCAACATAAAAAACACTGCTGCGTGAACATTTGGAATGTGTCAAGTCAGTGCCTTGGAATTCAAACTGGCGTAATTTCTGTGGAAGATTTGCGCCTGAGCATAAGTTGGGTGTAAAAGATGAGATGTTCAGTCTGTTGAGATTGAACAGTGATGCATTCCAGAAATTAATACAGAAATTAATGCTGAGTTAGATATTTCACACACACACATGCACACACACATGCACATACACACCCTTTCTGCACTCTGTTTGTAAGTACCCCCCCCCCCCCCCCCCCCCCCCCCCCCTCTTTTGGACCTCTCCCCTGGTCCAGCATTTGACTGGTGGCTCAACAGGCTGTGACATGTTTTAGCTGCACTCTAAATCAGCTATGATATTAGCCAGGCGGGGGTTATTTCAAGGCTGGCAGTATGGTATCCCAACCCCTGGCAGAGCACTGGTAGGACAAACATGGACACACTTACACATTTACACACACACACACTCACACTCACACACACACACACACACACACACACACACACACACACACACACACACAGACTGTCACTCAGA